>NC_090933.1:126597148-126900178 GCF_040938575.1 Ambystoma mexicanum | reverse complement strand
AGGGGTTGACAGAGGGTTTCTTGAGTAGAGGGTGTGCAAGAGAGTGCTTAAGGGCAGTTCGGAAAACCCCAGTGGAATAGGAGAGATTGCAGAGATCAGCCAAGGCTCATCTCCAGTTTCCCCTCAGTCTTAATGGGTCAACACATTTTTGGGGTGGCAGAATAGGGTGGACCCTGGTAAACGTCCCTCAATGTAGCCCTGATGTTCTTCGCCTGGCAGCCTTTGTACACACCTGCCCTAAGGCCTGGAAGGGACCACAATACCCCCACCCATCACAGTTCAGCTTCAAAGAAGTGGCGCTAGGCAACCTGCAAACAAAGAAGTTAGTCAAAACTGTGACACAGGAGATGGACTGCAGCCTGAATTCACTTTATGAACATTAGCCACAGTATAATGTGGAGGGCGGGAGTCCTTATCCCTTTTGGTTGATTACATTAAAAAAAAATTACTGGTCAGCATGTCCTCGTTGCTGCGGGATGCGAGGTCTTGCATCTTTACTTCGCTTTGCCCGGGTCCTTAACTTGGACAATGAGACGCTACCGGCAGCGACCACCTGCCTCTGAGTGTAACAGCATCTCAGTAGTGTCTGGTGTTTTAGGAAGTATTTCTGCTATCTATTATATACCATGTTTATGCTTTTTTGTTCTGCACGCCAATTCCTTTGTGCAAGGTTTCTGCATCATTAAATATTTTAAACAAATTTAAAAATGCCCCATTAAGGCTCTTCCTCCCTGCTTACAATGGAATCCTCACATAGAAGCTTCTAGGCTACTCCTTGCTTTGTGCTCCTTCCCCTGGGCCTGTGCTGCGGCTCCCCCGGCGACTTCAGCCTTGTGGCTATCTCCATCTTGATAAATGTTTATCCATTGTGTCCCTCATCGCTCCTGAGCCCCTCTTGGGCCAGGGCATGGCACTGCACTCGGCTTTCATGCACACTGCGGTCTCGCGACTAGGGGCATACCCAACAGCGATTCCCCGTCAGTTGGCATCCTCTCTGGCCCGCCAGCGACCTGCCCAACCCAGAGACGCCCACGTGGTCTGGTTCCAGGTTCCGCTAAGAAGACCACTCGTCATTTCATGTTGTTTTATGGTGTTTCACTGTGCAGTGTGGTGTCACAATGTTCCTGACAGTGCTTGCAGTGAGCGGCACATAGTTGCCAGGAAGGGCTGGTTAGGTATTTGAGCAGGAAAGCAGTAGTGGGGGGTAGGGCACGTGGTCAAACTAGGAAGCAGGGGTGTTGCTAGGTCGGGAAAAGATCTGGGGCTAGGCCAATGTCAGGACTGGCGGGACTCAGGGCTAGCTATAGCCTTTTGGTTGTAGCTCCTGAGATTTTATCCGGGGCTAGTACCAAAAGACCCGGGGCTATAGCCCCCTCAGCCCCGCCCTAGCAACGCCTCTTCTAGGGAGTGAGTACAAATCCAAGAATAAGAATGACATTAGGGAGGGGTTGTACCTCATTAATGCAGGGAAAAGGTTCATGAGTTTTTTAAAATAGCCTGGGTGCCCTCAAAGGATCTCAAAGTAAGTCTACTAGAAATCAGTGACACACTACACACACTTCGGCAGAGAGCGCAGCAATACTGCACACGTGAAATCTTTCTCCGATGAAAATTGAGCCAACGTTTAAAATCGTTTTGTTAATGCTAATGGGTGACGGCTGTGTAATCAAGGCTTGTTTGGTGGAAGTAATGCGTTCTGCATGGCTGGATTTTGGAAGTTAGGTCTTATGTGTTCTGTCCGCGTTGCTTAACATTTCTGTCCAAACAATACTATTAATAGAGCTTAGCAGGCCCACTGCTGTGGAGAGGCAGTTTAATGTGAATCCCATCTGCATGAACCATATTTCTCTCAAAAATGTACTTCGCTGCTACTAAGGACATTTAGCGGGTTCCATGTAAAAATGTCCCCGCAAAAGAGGCTCCAGACAAAAAAGTAACTGTTTTTTGCTGAGACATTATTACATTGAACAAGCGGGGGACACCCCCGCAAACCCCACATTTTTTTTTTCAAGGGGAGCAGGGGACATGTGCAACACATCCCCATACAAAATGTCACCATATATAATGTCGCCAATGGCTTTCCCCGGTGACATTATGTATGGGGACATTATTACCTGATACCATTTAGTGTCGCGTTCATGACTCTTGCCTTACAGGTTCATCGCCTTGCGCTGCAGTTGTTCGGCATCTGCCCGCGCTGTGACTTAAAAGTCTATTGCTAACAGACTTGCGTCATTAATGGGCCTCATTTTGAGGTCAGCGGTGCAGTACATGTTTTGCAATAATTACACAACTGACGCTTTTGGGTGGTAATGGAATTACCGCCAGTTTTACCACACTGCCCAACTCTTTTGACCTTGAAGTGTAGGGATTACCCGCATCAAGGCACTGGAGGCGAATCCTCTACTTCGATACCAAACCGTGGAGGAATAACAGCCGGCAGAGTTACCACCCACGGTATATCCGCCAAATCCCCAATGGAGTCCTATGGACTGCAAAAATTGGGATTTACACTGCCACGCCACCGCTTGTAATCTGACAGTAAATCCGCTATGCAGAATGGTGGTAGTGCAAACTGAGTTTGGCTATATTCCTGCCATTATACGGCAGAAATACTGCCAAACCCGGGATTAGGCAAATTCAGTTTCCATTTTTGTGACTCAAAAACACATTAACACTCATGAACTGTGTAATCAAGTACGCCAGATTAGTGTTTCATAGAATATGTTTAATTTCCTTGATTTTTAAGTGCTTGTGAATATTTGGTTACGCAGAATCCATGTTAGACTTTTTATGTTATTTATTTATTTATTTATTTCTAACACGCCAAAAACCCACAGGCATCAAGGCGCACATCGAGACTCAAGAGTAAACAACCAGCACAGGATATCAAGAACAAGTAGTGCAGCTAGTACGCTAGGGATTTATTAAAACAGGAAAGTCTTCCGACTCCTGCAGAATGAGATCAAGTTATTTTCTTGTCAGGGATTCAGAGGAAAAGAGCGAGTATGACTGAGGTAGACCTTTCCTTCTATGCCTGCCTTAACTCTTTAAACCTGCACGATGCAGGCCGTCACAATAGAACTGTGGACCATAATGCGTCTTGTACTCATGAAAGTGACATAGTAGCATAGGGGTAAGTAGAGTAAATGGGATCCGAGTAGTGTTGTAAAGATTTCTGTTGTAGCTAAAATCCTTCGTTATGTTATGTATCTGACATATGTGAAGTGTAGTAGTTGACTAATGGCTTTCACATCCATTTAAATGCACCCTCTTCTGAAAGCATCCCTGTGAGCGCCGGGCTAAGGCTGAACATCTATTTTGTGAAAGCGTTGCTGCCACTTTGAGACAATCCCTGCCAAAATGTTTTCTTTAATATAGTTGATCCAATCCGTTTGGAATACTTGCTTATTCTTGATACTTTAGCGATAGTTCTGTCTGCAGCAGGGGTGTTGCTAGGTCTGGAAAAGATCTGGGGCTACGCTAGTGTCGGGACTGTCGGGACTCGGGCTAGCTAGCCTTTTAGGTTGTAGCCCCTGAGCTTCCATCCCAGGCTACAATCAAAAGGTTATATGTTCATTCTTCGCCCGTTTTCTTTTCGCAGCACTTTTTGCTGAAAGAAATCAGTGCATTTGTTTTATCTGGGGGTTCCCCCCCCAATCCGGGGCAAATCCCTCCCTCCCCTATTATTTATTCCCTAAACACCAGCCCACCCTACCCCTTCCTTATATGCACCGCAACCCCATATTTTTTCAATGTTTTTTGGGGGGAAAACTTGTTCAGCAAAAAGTGCTGCGAACCCCCCCCCCACAAACAAACGGTCGATGAATGAACATCGTACCAACCAAAAAACCTAGAGCTATAGCCCATCTCCCACCCCTCCCCAGCCCACCTGTCGCCACGCCCCTGGTCTGCAGGAATGATTGAAATGTGTATGTGCATGCCACCTTTGAATGATTGCTTCATGTGATGCTACTGAGGGCTCAGCAGGGCCCAGCGTTTAGGTTTTCAATTTAAAACGTTGGGCATAAAATTCATCTTATTCTCTTAGATTGATACAGAACCCTGTCAGCGCCAGGGGACCACTCCGGTGGTGATAGTGCACGGTACAAATATCCTTTAACATTCACATTAACATTAACATCTATGTACCCCCACCAGCAGATACTTTACAGACATCCCGTTTCCACTGATCTATATCTAAGGGCGGCGCCTCCTGTGGTACAAAGTGAAAAGGCTCCTCTCATTAGATCTAGTCAATGTTTGGGAACGCCACATCCTGTGATACAGAGTGAAAAGGCTCCTCTCATTAGATCTAGTCAATATTTGGGAACACCACATCCTGTGATACAGAGTGAAAAGGCTCCTCTCGTTAGATCTAGTCAATATTTGGGGACAAATCATCCTGTGATACAGAGTGAAAAGGCTCCTCTCGTTAGATCTAGTCAATATTTGGGGACAAAGCATCCTGTAAAACAGAGTGAAAAGGCTCCTCTCATTAGATCTAGTCAATATTTGGGAACACCACATCCTGTGATACAGAGTGAAAAGGCTCCTCTCGTTAGATCTAGTCAATATTTGGGGACAAATCATCCTGTGATACAGAGTGAAAAGGCTCCTCTCGTTAGATCTAGTCAATATTTGGGGACAAAGCATCCTGTAAAACAGAGTGAAAAGACTCCTCTCATTAGATCTAATCAATATTTGGGAACCCCACATCCTTTGATACAGAGTGAAAAGGCTCCTCTCATTAGATCTAGTCAATATTTGGGAACGCCACATCCTGTGATAAAGAGTGAAAAAGCTCCTCTCATTGGATCTAGTCAATATTTGGGAACGCCACATCCTGTGATACAGAGTGAAAAGGCTCCTCTCATTAGATCTAGTCAATATTTGAGGATGCTGCATCCTGTGATACAGCGTGAAAAGGCTCCTCTCGTTAGATCTAGTCAATATTTGGGGACAAAGCATCCTGTAAAACAGAGTGAAAAGACTCCTCTCATCAGATCTAATCAATATTTGGGAACAACACATCCTGTGATACAGAGTGAAAAGGCTCCTCTCGTTAGATCTAGTCAATATTTGGGGACAAAGCATCCTGTAAAACAGAGTGAAGGACTCCCCTTATTAGATCTAATCAATATTAGGGGATGCCACATCCTTTGATAGAGAGTGAAAAGGCTCCTCTCATTAGATCTAGTCAATATAGGGGGACACTGCATCCTGTTATACAGAATGAAAAGTCTCCTCTCATTATACCCAGTCAATATTTGGGGATGCTGCATCCTGTGACACAAAGTGAAAAGGCTCCTCTCATAAGATCTAGTCAATACTTGGGGATGTTGCATCCTGTGACACAAAGTGAAAAGGCTCCTCTCATAAGATCTAGACAATACTTGGGGATGTCGCATCCTGTGACACAAAGTGAAAAGGCTCCTCTCATTAGATCTAATCAATATTTGGGAACACCACATCCTTTGATACAGAATGAAAAGGCTCCTCTCATTAGATCTAGTCAATATTTGGGAACGCCACATCCTGTGATAAAGAGTGAAAAAGCTCCTCTCATTAGATCTAGTCAATATTTGGGAACATCACATCCTGTGATACAGAGTGAAAAGGCTCCTCTCATTAGATCTAGTCAATATTTGAGGATGCTGCATCCTGTGATACAGAGTGAAAAGGCTCCTCTCGTTAGATCTAGTCAATATTTGGGGACAAAGCATCCTGTAAAACAGAGTGAAAAGACTCCTCTCATCAGATCTAATCAATATTTGGGAACACCACATCCTGTGATACAGAGTGAAAAGGCTCCTCTCGTTAGATCTAGTCAATATTTGGGGACACTGCATCCTGTTATACAGAATGAAAAGTCTCCTCTCATTATACCCAGTCAATATTTGGGGATGCTGCATCCTGTGACACAAAGTGAAAAGGCTCCTCTCATAAGATCTAGTCAATACTTGGGGATGTTGCATCCTGTCACACAAAGTGAAAAGGCTCCTCTCATAAGATTTAGACAATACTTGGGGATGTCGCATCCTGGGACACAAAGTGAAAAGGCTCCTCTCATAAGATCTAGTCAATACTTGGGGATGCTGCATCCTGTGACACAAAGTGAAAAGGCTCCTCTCATAAGATCTAGTCAATACTTGGGGATGTTGCATCCTGTCACACAAAGTGAAAAGGCTCCTCTCATAAGATCTAGACAATACTTGGGGATGTCGCATCCTGGGACACAAAGTGAAAAGGCTCCTCTCATAAGATCTAGTCAATACTTGGGGATGCCACAACCTTTGATACAAAGTGAAAAGGCCACCACGAGCTCGGGACGGAAACTACACCAGGAAGATGAGGTCTTAATTGTTCTCATGTCTTGTTGTCTGCACATGTTGAAGGGGAGAAGGGGGCCTTGCAGTTTTTGAGATTTTCTCACTTCCCTCTGTTTAATTCACAATATTTACGCATTCTTATTGACTTATTAGCCATGTCATGTTGAAGAAGCACACATGTTTTCTGATTGGTGAGGCTGCCAACAATTTTGAATTCATGTCAAGTTCAAGGGAGTGCGCTGGGATCCAATGGACTAAGCACTGCATTCCCAACATTTCTTACTGTGTGCATCCTCCTTTGTGGAAAGTAAGACACTGTAAAAGGATAAATACAGAACAGAATACTATGAAAGGCGTTATCCCTGAAGCAGGGGAGATCAAGGAATGTTTTTTCCATATAAAAAGTGTTTCTTTGCTGCAGGTGTGGTGGCATGACACAAGGCCTAGTAGGACCGTTATTGTTGTTTTATCCACTACTCCTTGCCCCCTTTTTGTCTTGTGGTGCCTTGAAACACCATTAGATTAGGCGCTGCCCAAAAGGCCTTTATACCTAAAGAGTCTTTCTTCCAGTTCTTGGTGGGATGATATTAGTGGCTACGCTGATCGACCATTTTCTCCTTTCACCCCTCCAAATATGTTGTATTTTTGTTTTTTTGCGCTTTGCGGCATAAGCCACAAATATCGACAAAAACATTGCTACTGTAAAAGTTAAAGGAGAAGAGGAGTTCTGGAGCAGTGTATGGCGTTGGCATGGCAACTTGCCGACGCTTGGAGATGAAATCGCCGAAGAACCAGCCAGTTGCATTGTATAAACTCATGAGCATTACAGGTCATTTCGAGTCTATGTGTATACTTATAAGATCTCTATACTCACCCCCAATACAATTGGGCGAGGATCTTTGAACTCCTAACGTTTGTGCCGCCACCTCAGATCAGCACAAAATTAGAAGTTGAAAGATCCTCAAAATGACCTGTAATGCTCATGAGCTTATACAATGCAACTAAAACGGAACGTATTCACAATACGTTATGCGCTTGTTTTATTAAAAGATCTTAACGCATCCAAATCAGAAAAAGATGCTTCACCACTACACTGACACCATGGCATGTCGGTGAGTACCAAATGGAGGCTTATTAATTACGCCAGTATAATTTAAACCAGAAAGTTATAAGATCATTAGTCCTGAATATAATAACCTCCCCCATAGGTAACCGCAAGTACCATATACAATCAACAGAAGCCGTTCAAACATTCAGATAAAGTGAATGCACACAGAAAAGGGATGTCACCTTTAACAAAACCTAAGGAAACCATTAAGGTAATATGTTTTCTCTGACTAAATTGATTCATAGATCATATATGAATAAGAGACCCCATCAGTGATGTACTGAAAATGTATGCTTTACAGGTTACCCTTAAGCATTGAACATTAAGATCATAAAACTGTGTCAGCTATCCCTAAGAGGAACCACTTGAGGTGATGTACTCATTATGATAATTAAGTATTGACAATAGTTAATTAACAATTAGAAACACAGAATCTAGACTAACATGTGCATTTTTGAAATTTGCCTTATAGAAATGTGATTTCAATATGAAAATTTAAGACTAAGATCATTTTGCTCCTGAAGAAGAGATTTCACTCTCGAAATGCGTCGAGCTTCCTTTTATTTTGATTTGGTAAAGAACACTTGCAAAGAAGGTTTATGTCGAGTGAACAAATGTTAAACAGAATGATGTAAGAAATTGTCACTGTATTTATTTACTGCATGTTTTATTTACATTACCACATAAATAGATGTCTAGAGGTAGACATCTTGAGTAAACTTTGTTGATAATCAAAACTACAAATATTGTTAAACATTTCTTTCTTGACGAGAAACATCATTTACTTTGATCCTAAAATTGTGAATATAAGACATATACTCCTTAGAATATTGACTGAAAATTGGTTTCAGTAATTATAGATGTGCAAGGGACGGGATTGCGCATAAAATATGGACACTCTGCTTCTTATCTATGTTACTGTCTTTTGATACCAGAGTCAGTTATTTCTCCCTCGCACCCTTAACTCAATAGAAAGTCCTATGAGCTACTGCATAGCTCAATATAATTCAAGAACTAAATTACTAGCTTGTAACCTTGGTGTGCTCACCCACTTCACAATTTTGTCATGTTGGCAAGTATGCACAATTTGTGTTATCTTTGCACTGCTCGTTTATTTTGTGTAAGCACACATCACAACTCATTCCCTAAGAAATAAACACATTTCTAAGGCAGCTCATGCTTGCTGATTGATGCTTTATAATGTAACAAAACAGGTGTATTTGAAGAGAGCATGTTGACCCAGGGGGGCATCCTGGCGCTATGGACAGAAAACAGGTGTTTATTGTTACCCAACTTAATGGTACTCATTTTATCGACCTTGGAAGGATGAAGGGCTGAGTGGGCCTGCTGGGATTCGAACCCGTGGCCATGAGGTGAAACACAGTCCTGTGTAGTGGATGCATTGGTTCACTGAGCCACAGATATGAGAACGAGGCAACCTCTAGACACAATAAAAACTGTCCACAGGAAAGTATATATCAAAACTGTATTTTTTATTAAGTTAAACATACACTAAAATATGGCATCACAATTCTACTTTTTTTCTGTCAGTGAGCAAGTACGTTACAAACTGATGTGCAACATCTGGACAGCATTCATTCCTTGGATAAGGGGCACTGCTGGTACCTGCTTGCAGGAATAGTGCAGTGTGATGCCGAGCTCTGGGCCTGCTCCTGGGGGCTAAGGGGTCTATCCCAAAACACAGAGAAAAAAAGGCTGAATGCACATTTACTGTGCATTCAACCTGGTATAAAAAAATCGAAGCCCATAATATCGAACAAGGGGAGCGGGCATGGGCGTAATTTTAGGGGGACGACAAGGGTGTTTGTCCCCCTCAACTTTTGTGGCACACCATTTTGTCCCACTCATTTGGCAGGGGCCCTTTTCACTTAGATGTCATGTCCCCCCCCCAACATTTTCAGCAAAGTTACTCCACTGGGAGCGGGGATGCGGGGGTGTCCCCTGCTCCCCTAGTTCGGTATTATGAGCAGCAGAGGTTGCAGGGGTGTCCCCCGCATACAATAAATGACCAGCAGGGGTGGGGTGGAAACGAAAAACTCAAAAGCTCGAATTACACAATGCGAACAAGTTGGCTTCACAATTTTGTAATTCGAGCTTTTGGGATTCGGTTTTATAACGTAGATCTGGGACTAAGCACTGTGTGGCAGTGATGAAGCCTCGTATTGGGGCACTGCCATGTAGCTGCCCATAGTGCTGGGCCACTGCTCTAGTGGTTCCATGTGCGGAAGTAGCAGAGGCAAATGCAAATACACATGCAATGATGCGCTAAAGACCAATGAGTTCTCAAGGCTATTCTCTTCCTTACCGAGAGAGCAATCAACACAGTCTACAGCTCTGATTCTCAGAAATTACATAATGAATGCTATAGCATGGCACTCTAGGCCTCCCTGATGTGGGGTGGAGCACGTATAGGCCTGGGAGGAATGCTTAGGCCTGGGAGGAATGCTTAGGCCTGCAAAGATTGGTCAGTAGGATTCTTTGGTCTGGACTTGACAGGGCAAAAATCAAGGCTTGACCTCAATTGGTTAAAGGAACCTAAAACCTTATAATGAAAGCATACGTGCCCATTATTTAAGTCCCTGTATTTCAGCAGCAGCGACTTTTTACGTTTGCACTTTTGAGTGCCCTGGTCCCCGCCGCTGAATTTTCTTTATTTGCATGGCGGAGTGCAATAGGGGAGCATAAAACTGTGGCGTACATGCTGGCACGCCGCCCTTTTGCACTCTGCTGTGCAAATGAAGTAAACGCTGCTTGCCACACACAGGCCGCAGTGGTAGGCTGCGTTGGCAATGCATTCCAATGGAGTCCACCTGCTTTTTGCTGGTGTAAAAAGTTGGCGGACTCCATAGGAATCGACAGCATTTGAACCAGGATACAAATCCATACGAGCGCAAATGCTGTAGTATTTGTATGGTGGAGTGGAAGGGGGTGGCAAAACCATAAATTACAATCTGCCCCTCCTCATACCATACAAATGAATGAAAATGTGGCGCGACGTGAATGGATGCCTTTACACCTTTCATTTATGTTAGAACTAAGGCTTCCAGTTTTATGGTATTCATTTTTCTGACATTTCTGCCTGTATTTATCCATATTTATTTTTGGGCCTTTTTTCTGTATTTGTCCACATTTATTTATTGTCATATAAAAAGATAATTTGCCACCAGTATTTTTCTGCATTTATTCTAACTAAATAATGCATTTATTAAAGCAGACATGCAGCCATATAGGAAAGAAATGCTAGCTCCATTTTTTCCAGAACAACCAATGGTTTCTCCGGTGACTGCTGCTGCCTTAAGATATCTGCTGTCAGCAGTTAGAAGAACTGTATTGCTATTTTATACAACTTTTACATTCTCCATGCTGCCAATATGCAATTTGATTGGCCTGCGACGTATGAGTAACATCATAGAGAACAAACAGAAGTACCTTGTTTTTCCATTTTTTTCCATTTTTATAAATAAACACAGACAGAAAGCAGATTGATTTCCGTCTGTAAAAATCAGTAAAAACTGAAAACTGGAAGCCTTCAATATAACCCATGAGTTACTTATTTGAGAATCCTTGCACACAGGGATAACCTTTGTACTTACGATAAAGGGACAAAATGTTGATACTAATATGCCAGAACACACTTATGTTATAAGAACCCCAAGACTCCAAGACCAAAAAGCAAAGTCCCTGCTTTGCTTACTCAGACGCAGGGCTCAAAACCTGACAATTTACTCCCTTAGACGCAGGCGTTTGCCGCAGGAATAATTCGGACTCCCCCACTCTCGCAAGGGGAACGTTTTTTTTTAGAAGTATAATGTACAGGTCTCCCAGATCTGAGAGCGGCTACTTGTCCTGGATCGCACAGTGCTTAACTGTCCGTGACAGTCCACTTGCTCTCGGGGACTGACTGCTGCACAGTAACACAAGGCTTCCTCAGAACCCTCACCATCATTCTCTGCTGTCAGCTATTGAGCTTTACACTGAGTTTATACTAACACTGCCTCTCTGGGGTCCTTTTGAAGTGTGGGCCAGGATTAGTAGATACTTAGAATCCATCTTATACTCCCATTAACAAGCAGCACCTGCGAAGACTCTTTCTCTGGAGCCTAATAATCCTGAATGCACTTAGTTGGCCACTCCAACTGTCCTCCGCTCTCTCTTCTCCTTTAGTGCTTGAAAGGGCCTCCGAGAAGGCAGGAGTGATATCCACGAGGCCTAAGATTGATGCGCCCAGGAGTGTGCAGGGATGGAGGGCGGATAGGGCTCTCATGCGCTGATTGCCTCTGAAGCATGACGCCATGCAAGAAACGGTCCCAGGGTCTTCACATTTTCTCTAAATGCTCTGAAGTTAAACATCACTGCAGTGCTTGCGCACTTCTGAAGAGTAATTCATAGATCACACACTTCCTGTCTGTTCACTTCACCAGGCGCACTTGTTATGCGCACCATGCCTCCTTCTTAAATCTGATGCGGGCTGCAGGGTTCTTGCAATGCACATTTTACCCCACTTTTGTTTCTTTTGTAGAGGCACATGTGGAGGTTGATTTTTGTATTGAATTGATTATGTTAGGGATCAGCTAAAGATCGCTGTTGAGTCATTCCATTCAGTTTGTTTTGTAAGCAGTTACCAAGAGCCGATAACAAACATTATGCATGAGATGAACTGGGAACGGAAGTATGCATTCTCTGACAATGTCTCCCTACTCGTATATAAGCAACATTATTACCCGGATGTACTTCTTTGCAAATGTATTAGTACAGGGGATGTTGTGCTTTGCTTTGCAAATGATCGTTGCAACTGGATGTATGAGGGCACGCCTTACCCATTCTTGTGGTTTTACATTATTTATTTATTTATTTATTTATTTAATTATATAGCGTGCCTAGCTTTGATGCATCTGGGCGCATAAGTCAGGGTAAATAGCTTAACCGGGTAAGCACTTGTCTCAGATTTTGTTCAGTGTGCACCTAAAAAGTTTGAAACTTTTCAGGTCTGACTCAGCCCTTCTTCCTTCTGTGGTTGATACATTCAGTGCCATTACGTTAGGTCATTAAATTGCATTTCCGAAGACTGTTAAGATGCTCTTGGTTTATGGCGGTAGCACCTGCACATGTGAGGCTGCACCTTACAATCGGTGTCCTCCCCGGCGACATACAACACCAAGTTGCATTAGATGGCATTTCTGAGGAATTGGAGATGGTACTTGGCATGCGATGGCAGCACCAGGATATTCACACATACGATACAGCACATGGTCATGTCAGGGGTGTATGACAAATGTTAATATATACCTGGCAAATGAGGCTATAGTAGTCCAAATATGGCAATATCTGCATATAGCAGGCTACACTACACATATCATCGCAGCATCTGGAAATGTAGGGATGCATTAAGCATATATTGAGCCTCATTACAAGTTCGGCTGTAGCCTTGCCGGTACATGCAGGGCCATTACAACCCTGGCGGATCCTGTATTTCCCCATTGCCAGGCGCCAGAATGCATTACTCCCCATTCCCATTTGGGCAGGTTGGATATCCCCGTACCATTCGTGAATGGTGCCGGCGCATCCGACATGGTCTGCTTGCGGGTGCCGTTCCGCCCGTCAGGTCAGACCTGGCGGGCGAAAAAGCACCCGCGAGCAGACCTCTTAGTTTTCCAGTCTGGTAACAACAGTACCGGCAAGCTTACCGGTACCGTTGTTACGAGACCAGCAAACTTATAATGAGGCCCATTGACTTTACCTGCTATGTAAGGCTAAAAATACCTTAAGATGACAGTAACTGGACATATCTGGCTTTATTGACATTTGGAGGCAGTGCAATTGGATTGTATTGGTTTGGTTATGTGTACAACGGTCATGCCACGTGCCCACCAATGGCATATCAAAGCAGGCTGGTAGTTAAAATGTGGTTGGTACCTTAAATATTCTTTTGTCTGCTTTAGTAATTGTTTATTATTTTATTAATCATAAATGCATTAAAGTTGTTTTTACATCTGCAATGTCACACCCATCGCCTCCTGTCATGCAACCAGGGCCAAAAGTCATGTGACATCACTTCCTGTGCCATTATCACTTGTGTGCTGTCACTACCACTACCCATGGTATGTTGGTGAACTGACATCCCTGCTGGCCAATAGAAAATGTCTAACCTAACCCCCCCACTGGGCCCAAATGTGAAACTGATTCCAATAGCCAGAAATGCCATGATGGCTCAGAGAGTCCACCACAGCTGTAACTTCTACTATCATCCCCGTGCCCGATGAAACTGTTATTCAAAGCAGCAATCCCACTAGGAAGTGCCAAAATGTAACTCATGAATATTTGTATTTTTTTAATTGCTAGATATGTATTATTTATGTTCATTGATAGTGTGCAATGTCTTCCACTGGAGGGGCTGCCAGCGAGAAAAAAACTAGGGAAAATAGAAACAGGCAATTCTGCACAGGAACACACATATAGTATGATGCAGAAAAAGAAATAGATACCTAGCAGTTAGTCTGAAGGTTTTGTTGATATATAGTATAGACAGCAACGGAAATAATGGGCCTCATTCCGAGTATGGAGGTAGCCATGCCCCTGTTAGCGGCATGGCTACCCCCATACCGGGTACCGGGTCCGGGTTCCCGAAATGGGGAAGTACCAGGCCATTCCGACCTTGGAGGGCCCAGTAATTCCCCTTCCCGGACCCGGTACATCCCCATTCGAGCCCCCATAGGGCTCAATGGGAACGGGGAGGATGCAAACAATGGGCCCGTTGTTCGCATCCTGGTCTGCTCGCGGGACCCGTAAGGACTGGTTTTACCAGGCGTCCTTACCGGGTCCCACGAGCAAACTCGTAATGAGGCGGTAGGGGGTTAACAGGGCTGGCAGCTCTACCGGCCCTGTTAATGCCAGTATTTCCACCCTAAGAGCACTAGCTTGATGGCTTTGACCAAATATTACCTTTATTTGCTCCTGTAAGAACACACATATGATGGATTTGCCCAAATATTGCCTGAATTTTCCCCAGTAAGGATATAGTTGTTATGGCTTTGCCCAAATATTGCAGATATTTGTTTTTGTTAGGACACTACTGTGATGTTTTGTTTCAGAATGCCAACATTTGCATGCTAAGGACACACCTGTGATGTATATTACCCAAAGGGCCAGTGTTCGCCCCTTTGAGGAAACACCTGCGATGGCTCCGCCCCAAAGTGACAGTACTTAAAAACACATATTGGATGGCTTTACCCAAAAGGCCAGCAATTGCCCCTTTAAGGCTACACCTCTGATGGCTTTGCCCCAAGAGACCAGAAATTGCACCTGTGAGGACACACCTCTGATGGCTTTGCCCCAGCATGCCAGCATTTACCTATGTGAAAATACACCTATGATGGTAAAAACCTTTGCAAGTTAAGCTATGCACACATTACTTTAGGAAAGAATATATTGAAAAATCCTTCTGTTCGCTGTAGTAAACATAAGTCTTTCTGCTATGTCTATACTGAAGGTAATTTTGTGCAAACCCTGACTTGCACACGTTTTTCAGGCTTTGGAAAAATTAACTAGGTATATTCGCTTTTTGTAAGTACTCTTTGTCAAATTACAGTGTAGCAGTGCATGGTTCTATGTGCACTTGGCGAGAGGCAGTTGTAGACTGTCAAAATAAAACACTTGGTTCTATGTTTACCCTTAGTCCCACCACTCACCTCTCTCCGTCTCCTCGCATGTCCTGGGTCCTGTGATCACACTGGGGTGTTCCATACTGGGACAAAGGATAGATGAGGAAAGGTGCAAGCAGGGGCGATGCTAGGGGGGGTAAGGGGGCTATAGCCTCTGATCTTTTGGTTGTAGCCCCGGATAGAATCTCAGGAGCTACAGCCAAAAGACTAGCTAGCCCCCAGTCCCAACAGTTCCGACATCAGCGTAGCCCCGGGTTTTTTCCAGACCTACCAACTCCCCTGGGGGCAAGTGCGGCCATACCCCAAGACCTGATCAAAGGAAACACTACGTTAAATAAAGTACGACGTAACACTGGGATGGCCAGACAAAGGTATGCTGTTGTAAGATCTCTTTTGTTACATGTATATTTGCAATTAGTCCCAATACACCAGCAATTTTATCTTTTAAATAAAAAGTGGTTGATGCAATAGACACTACTAATAATCCACCATAAAGCAGCTGCCTGAAAAAGTAAAAAGAGAAAAGCTAAAAGAGTCCTTAAAAATCTATATAAAGTCTATGTAAAGTGCACTTTATATTAAAATTATGTACAGCTTTCTTACTTGGTAAGCAGCCTCGTCAAGGCTACTCTGCCTGAATGTCCACTTGATAGATAAGGTGCCTGGAGGTGCTCCTGTGTGGGGGGCTGATGTTTAACTATCTGGGCCACATCTGCCTGGCCCAGGCAGCAGCGGGTACTCCCAAAAGACAGTGTCTTTGCCGGGCTGTGTATACCCGGAGCGTTCCGGCACTATTAGCAGCGGCAGGGCCTCCCTCCCCAGAATCTGTGGACCTGGGTCTTGGGTGTGGAACAGCCAACTGACTGAGATGGGCCCATATTGCCCCGGTCTGGTCCCCGCAGCACTCACATAATGCTCTCCTTTCTGACCTGCAACGCCGCGTGAAATAATGGTGCGTCCTGAGTGGCGGCGGGGTTGGGTTGTGCAGGGTTTTCTTTCCACGCAGGGAGCACTGAAGAGTGAAGCCCGGGCCGTGGCAGTGATCTGTGGTGCGGGGCTCCTCCCCCCTTAGGGGGAGCGACATAGAGAAGCCGAGCCTCAGCGGTCACATGCTGGTCCGGGGTGTGCTGCGTTGAAGAAAGCCCACGCCACGGCAGTGATTTCAATGAGCGACGTCCTGCGGGTGCTGCACTAGCAGATGCCAGAGTGTGGCAGCGAACTGAACAATGTGGCCCTTCCTGATTGGAGGCCACTGTATTGAAGTTTGAAATGGTCAACCAGGTGTGGAGTTTTATATGGGCGCTGAGCAGAATGCCAGCCGGATCCTCCTCAGTGAGGGCCAGGCTTTCTCTACCTGCCATTGATGGTGCTCTGCATGCGCCTTTACAGCAAATCCACTTGCGTCTTTTTAACGAGTCTCCCACATGGCAAAAGAGCAGGGGTACCCTTCTAACAAATTATTATTATTGCCGTTATTATTGTTATTAGGGTATTTATTGAACGTGACCAATCTTCGGGAAGCAATACCAAAGGGGATTGCAAGATGGTCTGACCTGTTGAGGGGGACTGGAGAGATGTGATGAAGGGTGGCAGGGCTGTAATGATGAGGTCGAAGATATTACCTTTCATGTGAGCTGGTTCTTTTGTGTGCTGTGTGAGGTTCAGAGTGTCAATCAGGCAGTGGAGATATTTCTTCATTAAATTAGTTGGTGGGTTGCCTGGGATGTTACAGAGGAAGATGTTGTTGGCATGTGCTAGAGACATGGTGGTGACCATGTCCATGAAGTCTTCGATGAAGAAGGTGTTGGGCTTGGGTGGTCTGTAGATGAGGTGAAAAGTGACTATGGGCCTCATTGTGAGTGTGGCGTCTGAAAACAAGGGTGCCAGTAACCTCACCGGCACCCTACTTTCTGGACAGCCACACTATGAGTTTTCCTGCCGGGGCCTTTGTGCCCAACAGGTCTGAACCTGCCGGGGAAAAGCGCCCCCGGTAGGCACACTCATCACAGAAGCATTGGCACTGTTAGTAACGGTGCTGATGCTTCGGTGAACCCATTCCCATGGAGTCGTATGAGACTCCATGGGAATGGGGACTAACATTTTACGGCACCTAGATTATGTCCCGGTGGCACTGGGAAGCTAGGTGCTGATAAAATGTTATGAGTCTGGTGGCAAACCACCAGAAGCACCAGCAGGGATACCGCTAGACTCGTATCGAGGTCCTATGTCTTTTGGGGAGAGTAGGACGTGGCAGGAAAGATTTCTGAAGAAGACAATTGTGGCGACATCCAGTTGGTTACATTGTCAAGATGCCTTGTAAATTAAAGAGAAGCCTCATGATCAACATAAAAATGCAATTGGGGCTCCAAGCGTAGGGGTGGTCCTTATACACTAGCTCTCAACCTTGAAGGCGGCTCCAACCCCCCTAACTCAGGCTCCCTACTCCCAAAGGTTATTATGTAGTATTGGTTCCATACAGACAGAGATCCACTACTGTCTAAACATGCCCTACTCTATGGAGGCCTATAGGCCATAACCTCAACTATCTCTTTCCCTGTGGGAGTTCGTAGGTGACCTAAGCAGGGATAGCCTGATCGTCTCACTCTATCCTTCCTCCCTGTTGATGGCCTTGCGTTTCTTCTTCTCACTCATCCCTCCACTTCTCTTTTGGACTTTACCCCTTCTCTACCCGTTTCACTCATACCCCCTGGTCTCACTTTGCCTTTTACTCCTCCTAGCACTACTCCGCTGTTTCCTCCTGATCTCACCCATCCTCTAGCTCCTATCTCCTCCTCCATCCTGATCTTCCTCTTCCTCTCAATCTTTTTCACCTTCACTCAGTCACTCAGTTACTCACTCACTCACTGAAAGACATACAGCAAATTGGGACTACTCCCTCATCCCAACACCTTACATTCATTCACTCCAAGTATGCCAGTAATCTTCTCTAACTCCTCCTCCACCCGCTTCACACTCCTCTCTTGCCTCTTTGTGCTTCCACACCTCCTCCAACCACACCTGAACACCTTTCACTGAAGACTGACTATCCTGGGATTTAATACCCCTCCTCTTACGGTTCATAAAGTTCTGTAAGTGCCTATTGGGTAATTGTGTCATCTGTCTACCTGGGCCAATCTCTGCCTTGCCTACCCCAAACTCCTCCTCTCTCCTTCCCTTGTGTGCTAGGATTCTTCACAAAGGCCTTTACCCCCACCCACTTTCTTGCCTCTATATCCTTCCAGGCTGCCATATGGTCTCTAGTGTCATTTGCTCTCTGTTCCCCTCCTTTATCAGGAAAGTCGCTGACCGTATGGCTCTTGGGTAGTGCTCCCACATCTCCCCCACTAATGTGCCGCTCCCTGCTTTTCCAGCACTGCCACTGCGGCTCCACTGCTCCTCTGTTGTGAATGTATGGACCGCCTGCCACTTGTTGGGTCTCCTATTCTGCTCCTGGAAGGGAGAGAAAAAAACATTTACCACAAGGCAACAATCCATTTCCTTCTGGCCTGAGCTGGGTGTGGGCTATGTGATCCAGGTGCATTGTGGTACTTGCAGTCCTTATTTTTTGTCTCTGGAAGGTGTTGCTGGGTCCAGTAGCCATTTCATTGGCATCAGGATGTTGGTTCATGCTGGTAGCTGTAGTCTCTGCGGAATCACCCGAAAGATTAGAAAAAGAGACTGGTCAGGACAGGAGCTGATAGGCCCTCTGACAGGGAAAGAGGTACCAATGTACATGCATGCCTCCATGTATGGGAGACGCGTAGATGGGGTCCCTCTCAATGGTATGCAGTAATAAAATGGCGGCAGAAATGTCGCCTTTACAAAAGAAATCGCAGCAAAAGTGCTGTGGTTTGACCCGGGAAAGGTGTACCCCATTATACCATTTAAGGGGAGCAGGGGTTGCGGGGGTATCCCCCGCTCCCTTTAAATAGTATAATGAGTCTGGGGGTTGGGGGGTGTCCCCTGCATCCTTTACATGCATTGCGGTGGCAAAACCACAGCCTTTTTGCCATGATTGTTTGTGTAAACGGCCATTTTTGACGCGATTTTAACACATGGAACCCTCTCAACTCCGTCCCACCACCTCTGGGGTAGATCTGCCTCTGGCATTGCTCTGATGGGACACCTATTACAGCTGGAGAGGGGTCCTGAGCCACCCTGGTAGGGTCATATCCGTGACCCTCTCACATTTGCTCTCATCCTCATACAGTGGACCATGCACAGTCCCAATTTACATGAACTGTTTTCCCTTCAATAAGTTGGGAATGTTACTAACTATGCTCTGTTCACCATGTTTTTCGTTTCTTTTCCACACTTCTAAAAATTGTGGCCCTCTAAAGTTAGGCCTTGAAATGCGGGCATGAACTTCTGGATCCTGCAAAAACCTGTCCATCAGCCCATGTAGACATAAAGGAGGGACTAATGTCAGACAGGGCACTATCTGAAATAGGGAGCTAGTCCATCAGCATAACAAAAACATGGAAAGGTCCAACAAAAATATAAACACTCAAATGTCAATGGCAAGTCTGATTAAACTCCATCAAATGTTAAATAAAGTGGGGGACACGATTGATACTTGGGGCACGCAGCAAGGCATGGAGGAAGACAAACACAGTGTGTTCATCACTCCAGGACAGAGTTAGTAATCCCTGTGTGAGAGAACATGATGGAAATGAATACCCCGGATCCACTGAGATTCAAGACGTGTGGATCAAGCAGCAGTGCTCGAAGAGGGCTCTTGTACTTTTATTTTAAAAAGAAAGTCACAGACCTTTGCCCTGTTGCAAAACTGCATTCAAAGAATATTGTTTCCCTACGGCAATTTATGACAAAGTAATTGCACTTCAAGCAGTGCAACATTTCTCTAATACCAATAGCCTTTCTGATGCTTAACTCATAATTCAGAAGAGTGTATAAAACTGCTTTTTGCTGGATGTAGATCCTCCACTCACCGCCGAAATTGTAGTACGGCTGTACAGTAATGCAGAGGTGACAGAGTTACTTCAGTTTTACTGCCGTTTTTTACCGCACCACCGTACTTGTAATGAGGCCCTAAGGGCGGTGTGGCCCAAGGAACAGGACGTTGCAGCAATGTGTCTTTGGTGCACGCAGGCCACTCTGACAGATGCTGGGTTGCTGAAAGGTATCAGAGTGCTTTTATAAATTCTGTTTACCTCCGAGTGGCTCTTGTCCTGCGATACACTTTTCATTTTGCGTAAAAACCATTGAGCAAAGAAATGTAAAAAAAAAGTTTTGCTTTAATTGAAACTAGCTTGTTTCAAATGTGCAAACAGTTTTCAAGTACTTAAGACACTAAACATTGCTGGTACAGAGGAGGAAATAAACTGAAAGCAAATGATTTTCCGTGTAGGTTTATCGCACTTCTCTGCGAACACATTTCAAGGGTAAAATCAATATAAAACTAATGCATTTACAGGTTAATTAAGACTGTTCACCTGAGGAAGGGCTTGTGCCCGATAAGCGTGTGGTTTTCCATATTAATTACAGTCTTCGCTTGCTATGTACATTTGGGACCTTTTGATTCGCGAGTTTTTGCTACAAGGCATTTTAAGCATTGAATACATTATTTGTAACTTTGGTATCAGAATTAGCATATGCGCGTGCCGCTTTACTGGAAGAGCGCAACGAAAATGTATGGGTGCACGTTTAACATTCAAGTTATACAATTTTACTTAAATGGGAATAGTTACTTTTGATCATTTGGAAAAATATACATATTTTTAATTGTCAGTTTAGCGGCTTTACTTTTTCTTTTTTCTTTTTACTAAGCAAACTATTTGAAGCATAAGGACTGGGACATGGAACACAATATTTGTGAAATGAGACCTACTGCACAAATCATTAAGTGCTACAATAACATCAGTCTATTACACTACTCCAGCTGTTTTTGATTTCAAAGGAAGTTAATATCAAGCGGCTTAGATGAGCAATTGTTGTAAAAAAAAACTATGGCAAATACATGGATGTTTTGAGATTTTTCAAGAATAGGTAATACTGGCGGTGGCAACCTTGGAAAAGAGGGAAATGTATTTATTTCGGCATTGCTGAGTCTAATGTCTGTCACAGAATGTGCTACGAATGTTACCTCCATTTATATTGTTAATAACAATTAATGTAAATTAAGTCTTAGAGCAACTCCCATCACTCATGTAACTGTTAGACACACAAAAGAGAAGTTGCTTTGATACAGTGGCTACCTGTCCTTCGCTTCTATTTAATATAGGATAAGACTGCATGAGAAATAGACAAAAGACTCAGGAAGTAATAACTCATACTAATGACACATGTCTTGAACAATGGCGGCAGGGTCCGCCCACGATAGAATAGTACTTTAAGGAGGTAAACTGTCCGCGCTGAGACCATGCTGGACTCACACTGCCTAATTGTCTCGCCCATCTCTTCAACCGCTTTCTGATCAGCACACATTATTCTGGATATCATTTCCTCCAATTACTTGCTACCAGAGTCCCATATTCCAGACTTTCGGACTTTCAATCTTTATCACCCAACTGCTATTTCTAAAGACTTTTGCCTTAGAAATCTCCACTCTATGGGCCTCATTACGACCCAGGCGGTAAGGGGTTTACGGCGGCGTAAACAGCGCCGACCCTTACCGCCTGATTCCGAGGTCCCTTAGCGCCATGGAGGATTTAACACCTGATTTTAGCAGGTGTTAAAATCCATGGCGCTAAGGGACCTTGTTGTTAATTACGCCACCGTAATTTACGGTGGCGTAATTAACGCCTTCCCCACTCCCATTATGCCCTATGGGGCAAAAATGGGAATGGGGAAGGGTAAATGGGGATTGGGGACTTACCGCCCGCCAACCTCGGAATGGGGCGGTAAGTCCGCCAACCACCATGGCGTAAACATAGTTTACGCCATAGTTTACGCCATAGTGGTAAAGGTAGGACCCAGGCGGTAAGTTACCGCCTGGGTCGTAATGAGGC
Source organism: Ambystoma mexicanum (assembly GCF_040938575.1). NCBI lineage: Eukaryota > Metazoa > Chordata > Amphibia > Caudata > Ambystomatidae > Ambystoma > Ambystoma mexicanum. The sequence goes on along the minus strand of NC_090933.1, from coordinate 126,878,088 downwards.
CCTATGTCCCTTTTGAAAGCTAAAACGGATACTTCCATAAACAACCAAAAACGTGTCCAATGCCAACTAATAAACTGAAGATCAGCTGTAATAAACAGACACCTAATGCACAACCTTATTTCAGAACATAACTTGGATATCCTCTGTATAACAGAAAGGTGGACCCAAGATGATAATCCTGTAATTTTAGCGGATTTCTCACCTTCTGGATATAGTTATTTCTCAAAATCTCACACCACTAAATCTGGTGGTGGCTAAGCCATCATTTTTTATTCGAAGAAACAGCTTTCTTTTAGGTCACATCTCACTATCCCTACTATGGAATTGTTATTTTTTCAGCTTAAAAAATGGTCTGATGGAGGCCACTAGTTTCATTTTAACATACAGACCTCCCAGATCTGAAACACATGTTGTTAGTAATCTCTCAGACCTACTGGTAACCTTACTTATGGGAAGTGGCCCACTTATAGTGCCTGGTGATTTTAACTTTTGGACTCATTTCAAAACAGACACACCCTCACTATATTGGATTGACTCACTTCAGGATCTCGCCCTCCAGGCAAAGGTTAACTATCTTTCTCATATAGCTGGCCACACTTTAGATCAGTTGTTTACATGTGACCCAAATATTCATGTTAGAAAACCTCTCCTCCTTTCCTGCACTGATCCTTATGGGATACCTTTCTCTGTCCCCATTTCACAAAAAAGAATGTGAACTATATCTAATCTTCTAACTTCCAGTCGAGATTGGCACCATGTCTCTAGAGTCTCTAGAGTCTCTAGAGAAAAATATTTAGATTATTTAAGGATTCATTGCGTTTATATTCAGATTTACTCTGCAGGTTATTGCCATAGAGACTGGAAGTCCTTCAAGATGCTCCGTCCAATTCTACATTAGAATAGCCAATTCTTGTGGCACTTGTTGAAGAAATAGCCACATGTAAAGTGAAGAAGTATGGGGAATCTATATCTCTTGATCTATACCATGGATGAATTGTCAGTCAATGAGGTTTTTGACACTACATCTGAACTTTGAAAGAACACACGCCTTCCTTCATTTTGTTCACTCCTGTGGAATGTCCTGTATTTATCGTACACCATTAGGACAGAAACATGTTGGGCTATGTATAGAACACACATTGGGTGATCGATATCTAACTGTGTTAAGACCCTAAGATCTTTCAGGGTCTATGATTATTAAGGGCTCTGTATGTTTTTTTGACACCATATGTGAGTGTTGTTGTGATTCCATTTATTGTGTATATATATATATATATATTATGTACTGCATGTTATATATTTTTGTATACCTGCATATTAAAGTATTGATATACGTTTTTTTAAATGTGGATTTTTCCTGTTTTTTGTATTAATGGTTTATGATTAGTCAGAGAAAGGTTGTAGTGTCCTGGACACTTGGGTAAAAAACCTTTTTCTTTTTATATATTGTCTGAAAATCTGTTCCATGCAGTAGGAAATACTGGCTAGCCTCGGCCATATCCTGGGTTCATCATTTTTTGATGTTATACCTTTCTTTGTGCCCATTTCACAAAAAAGACTGTGAACTATATATATTCATCAAACCTCCAGTCGAGATTGGAACCAAGTCTCTAGAGTCTCTAGAGAAAAAGATTTAGGGCCTCATTACACGGTAGGCGGTGGACCAAGGTGCTATTAGCGCCTTGGTCCATGCCGGTAAATTACCGGCACCGCCTTGGCGGAAAGGGGAATTACCGTCCTACTCCAAGGTTGGTGGGGCAGTAATTCCCCCTTCCACCATTGCCCTTCCCCATTCCCATTTTTGCCCCATAGGGCATAATGGGAATGGGGAAGGTGCTAATTACGGTACCGCAAATTTGCGGTGCCATAATTAGCAACAAGGTCCCTTTGTTGGTTGTGTTTTAACGCCTGCAAAAAGCAGGCGTTAAATTCCCCAACCCGCAAAGGGACCTCGTAGTACGGCGGTAAGGGTTAACGGTCACCGTTACCATTAACGGTGACCGTTAACCCTTACCGCCGTCAGTGTAATGAGGCCCTTAGACTATTTAAGGATTCATTCTTCCAATCAGAATGTGGATAATTCATGATCGAAATAAAGTTTGTTATTTAAACTCCTTGATTAACATAATCATTGACACTCTAGCACCCATCTGTCCGGCCACATTTCATCTTCGGGAAAAACATACCAACACATGGTTTTCTTTGGACCTCACTGTTCTTCGACAGACAGTCAGAAACCTGGAGAAATGTTGACTTCGTTCCTAGACCCCAAAAACCTTAACAATTACACCAAAAGATTTATAAAAAAAAGAGTCCTCTGCACTATACAAATTGAAAAAAAGGAGCCAGGACATTAATGGAAGGCATAAATGCCTTACACAATGAGCTCCTATATGGTAAGGTAAGTTGTGGGTTCCTTCACCAAGAAGATACTGGCCCCAGGCTCCTTATGGTAAGTTTATTGTCTGGAGGTACACATCAGGTAAGAGGCATGCAAGTAAGTTCCTGGACTGTAACACTGGCACATCCAAACCTTCCAGCTCCAAGATGTAACTGCCACCTTTAGAATGCCCCAGCAGTCACGCACGCCTCATTCTACAATGACCTCACTACATTCCACATACACTGTACTTGCATTCCCACAGCAAGCCTACTAGACACCTCCTTCAGCTACACACACAAAACAACCAAACATAACCATGATGGACCTCTAAGCAGCTCTGCAATGTAGACCCAAACCTAAAATCTAAAATCACATCTCTTCCCCTCCGTTCACACTCAACTAACCATACCCAAACACTATGCTATACCAAGATCCTCCACATAAACGACACGGGCAGACCAGTACATCGAACAGCGACAAGGAAAATTTCCCTTAGTCGGTGAACGTATGGCCACCAAACAAAAGAAATGAAAGAACCAACAAAAGGCTAAATGACGAAATATTCACAATGTTTAAAAGACATTAGGGGCAATCATTGTCACTGTTATTTTGAACTGCAGATTATTCTGTCGCCTAATGTCGTATCCAAGATCCTGAATGTGTTGAAATGAAAGATTCACTTGACCGAGTTTGCCCATGATTTTCAGAAATCTGAGATCATACGCCCTCATTACGAGTTTGGTAGCAGAGGTAAAACATCCAGTATTTTGGAATACCAGAGGTTTTCCTACTCCATATTCCGAGTTTCATAGCTGAAATTCATGAAACCGGCCTGCATTTGTGTGGAGGAAATTACCTCCACACAAAAGCATTATCACTTGCAGTACTGCCCATGCGTTATTACCGCATGTGGTAATACTGCATGTCCCCAAAGCAGTTTTATGGGACTCAGAAATGGGACTCACTGAATAGTCCGCATGGCCGCATCATGCAGACCCTTACCTTTACCTCCTGCTTAACACATGCGGCAATGGTAAATGAGTGGTATAACTCATGCTGAGACCCATAGAGAATACGTGATTGAAGACATTTATGAAGAGTTTGCTTATTATTCATGAAATTTGCAAAAAATGTTAAATAATGATTTGTCTGCACCTCGCACTGGAAGATGGTTTACCCCATCCAACAAACAACAAAGTAGTCAATATTGGGCCTACAAACTGCTACAATGAATAGTGTCTTGTAAGGGTGTGGAAGGAGGAGACCAGCAGACAGGAGGCATGTTTCTAGCTATACACTTTTATTGGTTATAAAGTAAAGGGAAAACCCTATCTAACCCTAGTTCTAAGAGGGGTTTGCCTGCATTAATCAAAACTAAGGAATGTGTCAGGCTGTCAATCTAAAGCAAAAAAGTGCTCCGTCCTATGTCGAAGAACCTATTTCCAACGCTTAGACCCTATAGTAAACTTAGGAAAAAGGAGGTAGTCTTCTTGATCCAGAAAAATGATTTCTATCTCCTGAATGACAGCCAAAAGTTCACTTTCGGGTGATTCAAATGAAAATGTTCCTCTAAAGCGCTGCAAATCAAAAGTCTTACGAGGGTTCTTTGGATAGCACCTCCAATCGGGCATATAGAACACAAAGGCCGTCATTACGACTTTGGCGGTAGCCATGCCGCTATTGGCGGCATGGCTGCCGCCAAAATAGGGTCCGGGTTCCCAGAATGGGGAATTACCGGGCCATTCCGAGTTCGGAGGGCCCGGTAATTCCTCCCTTCAGGAACCTGGGCCCGGACCTTCCCCATTCCCATTTCAGCCCCCACAGGGCTGAATGGGAATGGGAGAGGGAGCAACCAACGGGCCGATTATGAGCGGCCCGTTGTTTGCTCCCTCTTCCCCTTGCGGGACCCGCTCTGCACGTCTGGTAAAACCAGACGTGCAGAGCGGGTCCCGCGAGGGGACGTCGTAATCAGGCGGTACGGGGTTGACGGCGCCGGCACCTTTACCGGCGCCATTAACCCCTTACCGCCTGACTTATAACGAGGCCCAAAGTCTTGTATCTTCAGAGTGTTAGGGGGATGACTCCCTCCCCCCTGACATTTCTCCAGTTTTCACAATGCCAAAAGAATGATCTTCTTCCCTTGGCCCTTTTCCACAATGTTCATGAATACCAGGGGAGTATGTCTCCCTTCCCCTGGTCTTTATCCAACTCCTATAGTAACAAAAGTGTGGCATCGGTCCAGTGCCACTATTGCTGGTCATACGTGGTTTGGCTCCTTATGGAGGGTGGAGAATGACTGCTGGACCCCTGGTGAGGTCTGGACGAATCTCTGGAGTCTCGAGGTGGGCAGCTGGAGTCATCCCTGCAGGTTGTAGGAGGTCAAAGGACTGGCGTTTGGACGTCAACCCATGAGTTAGGACTGCCCATTATGTTACCTTACTCTCAACTGGACTGGTTACTGGACTATCTTAGCATTTTATTCTTCTTCTTTTCTCTATTCTCCGCCCTGTTGCAGTGTATTGTTGCTATCTTTACTAATATTGTACCAATTCATTAATTGTGTAAAGCACCTTAGTGTAAAGCACTATAGAAGAATAAATACAAATACAAAAAAATGCAATAAAATGATTTCTTCCTTTGGCTCTTTTCCAAAATGTTCATAAACACCAGGGTGTTCGTCTCTCTTCACCTGGTCTTTCTCCAGTGTTCACCGTGTTCACACCCTACCTGGTTCACTATCCTGCCAGGCACTGTGACAGAGATTGTGAAGATAGTTTGTTATTGCGTGTGGATTCTCAACAGGCGTACCTACTTCACTGTCCTGCCAGGTACTCCTTTGTTGGGTCCCAGACCCCTGTGGCATTGCCTTCTCTCTCGCCTTCTCTCTCTTAGGTCCCAGACACTATTGGTTTTCTTTCTCTTGGGTACCAGGCCCCTTTGGTTTCTTTTCTCTTGGGTCACAGACCCCTTTGGTTTCTTTATCTTGTGGTATGGACAGCCATGGTTTCTGAAACTGCTGGGGGCTGCTGGTGTCTTTGTCTCAGGTCCCAGACGCCTTTGGTTTCTTTCTCTCTTGTTGTGGGCAACACTGGTCTCCCAACCAGCCAGGGACTGCTGGTGTCTTTCTCTCGGGTCCCAGACCCTGTTGGTTTCTTTCTCCCTTGGTGTGGGCAGCCCTGGCTTCCCATCCTGTCAGGGACTGCTGGTTTCTTCCTCTTGGGTTCCAGACCCCTTTGGTTTCTTTCTCTCGTGGTGTGGGTAGCCCTGGCCTCACAACCTGACAGGGACTGCGATGAAGAGGATGACTATAGAGGCCACTCCATATTGGGATGTAAGTCCCAAGCAACCCAGTTTCCCAACCCTCCTCTGGTTGCTCATCGGTGTCTGTGTCTGTGGGCTACTTCTGGGTCTCTCGCCCCCATCCAGAGACTTCCTCATGTGTCCAAGTTCTGGGGTGAGTCCACAACTGGTTTCAGGCAGGCCCCCTTCTACAGCGTCCTGGCTTAGCCGGCCCTTCATCTTCTGGGTTCAGACGAACCACAGTAGTGCTATCCTGGATGTCTCTGCCAATGGGTAAGCTCCCTGTTCCTGCTTCCTTTGTTCAGCTTCTGACCACATACTCTGCAGTACCCGATTCCTCCAAGGAGGATCTCCCTCTGTGTTTGAAATTCCCTCTTCTATTCCAGCCGGGCCTCAGCCAATAAAAAGTCTATGAAGACTAGACCACTCAACATGGTTCACTGAGGTGCTCTCCATGCTTCTGCACCTCCTCCTCGTCTCAGCACAGATGTCGAGGACTCCTGGAGGGGCAGTTGGTCTCTTCCTTGTTTCATTATTTATCTTGAGAACTCTTGGAGAGTCAGTCTGTCTTTTCCTCCTCGTCTCAGTTTTGATCTTAAGGACTCCTAGTGAGTACACTGGTCTCTTCCTTGTCTCAGTATTTGTCTTGAGGACTCATAGTGAGTTAGTTGGTCCCTTCCTCATCTCAGTACTGATCTCAAGGACTTCTAGTGAGTCCGTTGTTATATTCCTCATCTCAGTACTGAACTTGAGAATTCCTGCAGAGTCAGTCAGTGTCTTCCTTGTCTCAGTACTGATCTTGAGGACTCCTAATGAGTCAATTGGTTTGTTCCTTGTCTCTGTACTGGTCTTGAGGAAAATAATGGGAACATTAGGGTTGTTTTTGTAGGAGGTTCTCAAGGAAGGCTGGCTAGGGTAAGGTTGGCCATGGGGATACCATGTTCTCCCCGGATTGTCACTTGTCCCATATGGGGCTTCCCTCTTCCACCCGCTGAGCACCACCCCCAGGGGGACTCTCAGGTAGCGGCCTCACCTACCTGACCTCATGTGAAGAGGCTGCACCTAGGGGAGAAGTGACGACATCCAGGGATTTGTTACAGTCTGCACTCATGCCATATCATTTATATGTTAATATTTCAACTCTGACCCATTTCTGTATTAGAAAAGTAATATTCTTAATGTGAGAAGAACTGGGTGAGTAACCACCCGTTAGGGAGTGGTGTTTTTATCATTACCTGCTCAGGAATTTCTGTAACGCAAAAGTATTTTTTGCAGATCAATGTTTCTCAAGATAATTTCCCATTTCAGCCGCCCTAATAACCTATTATAATCCCAGGTTAGCAGCCTGGCCTTGGCCGTCCTACCTGTCATCTACAATGGATCAAAATCCAGAGGTATAGTATCCTAATATCATTTAAACAACCCATCTAAGATTTTTGACTTTTTTTTCCATTTCAGTACCTTGTAATTCCACCATGCGCCCCTTCCCTGGCACCTATAACCTTTCCCTTCTGACTCCCTCATACCTCTACCTGGAGGGCATTACCCTCATGCAAGTGTGTATATGTAAAGCGCCTTGTGGATTTTGTTCTGGATCTCCATTCAACCCATGGAACCCATCCTACATTCCCACTAGAGGAGAATAAAATCATGTAAAGCTCCAATATTCATGACAACAGGCTGTCTGCCATCTTAAATTCCTGATAGGATTATTCCAGCACATTGGCACCTCATCTCTTACTTTTAAAAACATGTTTAAGATAACCAACGCAGGAGTTGGAGAATCTTTGTTCCCTGATGCTTTCTCTGCCCTTGCCATTGATTTTTTACCTGTTTTTCTTCTCCCAATATTTTCCTGTTTCTATTTTTCTGATACGATTCTAGAAAAGAAGGTGGGCTTGTCGCCAATGTGGATTCTCAACTTAGAATCATCTAGAAAGATGCTGAATGGCAAATTAAATTGTTTAATAAGAGCAACCAGGGGGTGGATGTTAACCCATAGCAACCAAAAGGCTAAGGCTAATCCCAGGGTTACCCACATAAGCTTCTGAGACAAAAGCCCCCAATTTTACTTGAGCAATTCAATCTATCAGGCAGGAGGTAAACCATTTTAGAGATGTTCTTTAATTCTCATTCCAGATTAAAAATAGGAACGCAAGATTGTATGGTCTACAGTGTTGTGTGCTGCCGAAAGTTCAAGGAGGATTCTTATTATGCACTTAATTTCCAAGGTTTGCAGGATTCATATTCTTGTGTATACAATGTTGGAATACAAGCTTTTAATTAGGTGGAAGCTATTTGCTTTTCATGAAAAATAGCTACATTCAGGAAATTCCTCTTAATTGTCTCACAACAAAAAAATCAATACATTTTTCCTCAAAAGGGATGACAGTTATTGGTTGGTAGTTGCCTGGTGGTGTTGGATCTTCCTTGGGTGTCTTTAGTAGAAGTGTGATCGTTATTGCTTTGGGAGGAGCCAGGAGTATGTCAGAGGAAAGAGATGCATTGGCGAGATCTGTAATAAAGGCATACAATAAATCATCGACTTTGTGAAGAATGAAGAGCATGCGATGGCTTGAGTTTTGGAAGTTTTAATTTGACTTATTATTTAGAAAATGGCTTTACTAGTTCAGTGATGGAATGAGGACACATTTAGTGATGGATGAACCAACATTGGCTCCAGAGGGGAGTTTATGTGAGCTTATCAAATTAAATTTGAGATGGTTTGATGTCTTCCACTTAAGATGTAATGAATTCAGCCAACTTGTGTGCAGTCCCGTCTAATTTGTCAATGGATGATTTATTGGAGGGTTTGTTTAATTTATTGTAAATTTGAAATATTTCCCTTCTCATTCTGGGACTTGTAGTCCTGTGTTTGCATGAGTGTGTCAGAAGCAGCTGATTCGAGGAGGAGTTGTTTCAGTGCGGCTTGACACAGTAAACGCACTAAGGTGTTTTCCTGTAATGGAAATCTGTAGCCCGATTGGAGCTACCGTATGTGTTTGGTTGCACCCTAGAGTCTGCCAAGATCCCTGCGACTCCCGAGATCCAAGACCCAGTGCATGTGACCTGTGGGTCAAAATTTAGACTTGTCCTCGGCCTGTCTCTGAATAGCTTTGGAGGGAGCACAGCCAGCGGTCTGTGGGAAGAGGTTAGGATAGCATTGGATCTTCAGATCCTAGATTTGTTTTTTGGGTCTGCGTCCAATGGCATCCAGGTGAAGGAGAAAGTGCAGGCTGAAGGCTGAGCTGGTAGAGTTGAGAGGGTGGAACCTTTGGTTTCTCACCAAAATCCCAACCCCTGGGTTCTCCTCTCCAGCTAGCACCCATGTCCGCTCTGCCCTTGCCAGGGCTATGTGCTTAAGTCTTGGCGGGTTTAAGCAGTGACTGTGGGAACCAAGTCCAGGGTCCTTTGAGCTGCTCACACCCAGGCAAAGTACTACCCTGCACTCTCATGCAATTGCGTCTAATGTTCTCCTCGATTCGTGGTGTCTGTGGGGTGGCTGAATAGCTTAATTGCTCTCACGCTACACCCTTTGAGCCGTGTTAGCCGAGAGTTTGACTACTCGCCATGGTGTAGTGTTCATCTTCTTCATCGACTCATCAACTCATCGAGTCGTGGCGATTGCGAGGGAGGCTTTGTAACTTCTCCTAGCCTTACCCTCTGAGCCATGATCTTGGGGGAATAGTCTGAGACGTTCTTCTCCTGAAGTTTGTAACAAATTGTACATTTCCCGATAATATTTCACTCCCTTTAGGAGTTGACATTATGCAGTGGTAGGAAAAAGTACAGATATAAAAAATATGTAGGATACATAAAGTCATCAACTTAACATAACACATTTTTGCATTCCTGGTCAACTCTCAGGCATAGACAAATCTTTCATGTTCAGATATTGGCCATATGTGCACTAGATATATATGGTAATAACAGAACTCCTCAATTATAAAAATGAGTCTCAACAAACTATACCTGATATGTAGGGACAATGGGCAAAACATTAAGAAATGTAAAATATCCTCCTGCTAGTGAACACAACATGAATAGTAATCAGTGTTTGAAGAGCTGCACTCCTTGTTATTGTTGCAACAGGAAACAAACCGATCCTAAACTGTATATACAGTGTATTTTTGTAGATATGCAGTAGTGAGTGGGCTACACCAAGCCTGCTGTACGGTGTCCTCCATTGCCCAATCCCAATATTAACATGTGGCCCTTGCCATCATGTCTTTATTTCAGATGTTGGGGTTATCCCAGTTGTGAGGTAATCTGATCTTCTGGGTGACATCCTGGGCATATCTAAACCATAGGTGATATCTCCCTACAGAAAATACCTAATGCGTCATGATGAACTAATAAAATAGGGAAGGTGAAGTTCTTATTTTATGCAGCAATGGTCTAAGTTGTACTTCATACTGGATAGCCCTAATAGTCAAATTAAGGCATATTGAAATATTGGGCATCCTATGTGCGTAGGCCAACAACTACAAAAAAACATCTTTGCACCTATTTTCAGGGCTTTGGCAAGGTATAATCCCAATGATCGCTCATATATACAGTGTCACCAAGTTTCTTGATCCTTGTACGTTTTCAACCATTGGACAGTTGCTCATCCATTGGAAGCTGGGGAAAACTGAGGAAACTCCCATCAACATGCAATCAAACATGGTTATTCTTTTTCTGTTGAGAGCCCGTAATCACAAGTATCACAGCCTCATCATGAGTTGGGCGGTAGCTCTTACATGCAGTGGTAATGGTATTACCGCCGCATTTAAGGGATGACCCTATCACAAGTCTGACGTATTTACCCCCAGCTCTGAGCTGGGGTTCATTTGCCAAGAAAATGCCAACTTGCCGCACAATTACCATCAGCGGTATTAGCAATGGATCCATTGGGGAATGGGGAATAACAGTTAGCACCAAAACAGTGATCCGGCGTGATACCGCCAGACCGGTGGGCGCGAACGCTAATAAAGTTGGGCAGTATCTCAGCCGGGATACCACCAAACTCGTGATCAGGCCCTCAGTAAAGTGGATACCCAAGTCATAAAAGAAAGACCCCTAGATTTTCCCTGTGCTTGGATTAATAATTCTCCAATAGGATTTGTGGGGGTTAAAGGCCATTTACTTTTTTAAAGTAATATTTAAAGCTGGGCAATTTGTGCTGCATCTCCCTCACAACTTATATTGGAGAGCTTTCAATCCCCTCAGAGTTCTCGAGATTAGCACTCCATCATCGGCGAAGAGAAGAATCTGACATGTTCATTGCTCAGTTTGGGAGTGTTCTCTTTCAGATTTTAACAAGGCAATGATTAAGGAAAATGACAATGGTGACCACATATTTCTCTGGTGTACCTCTCTATTAATTTTAAAAGGTATATTTGTCTCGCTCCCAACCTACCATCAAACAGAAATGACTACTTTTGTGGTAAAGAAACTTAAATATTGACAGGAGAATGCAGGGTACACCAAGTTCTCTCAGTGCCTGGAAGGTTGATGCCGTCTTCATACAGATGAAAGCTTTGTTTAAATTTAAAAAAAGGATGTAACATGGTTTCTTGATTAGATTGACATATGTAAGTGTTAGTAGATAAACCCTCATAACCATTCTAAATCCCATCTGTCATGGCGACAATATGCCATTATCAATAAAATGGCTAACAGCAGGATGAGGCATGAATGTACTGTAAAACAGACTGCTTATAAGGGATACTTAGTTAGGATGATAACTCCCTCATTGAAAAGGGTTTAATGAATTTATTTTTAGAACATTGATGAGATGCAGGTTCTCAAGGAGCAACTGAAAGTTTTGGGTCCAGTTTGCAGTTGCCGGTTCTGGGTAATCAATATCAGGAAGTACATTAATTAGCAGTGTCTTAAAACACATCTTACACATCTTAAGATTTCTCTGGGATCCCTAGAAGGCGAAATTGTAATGCATGGAGAAACTGTCCACCCATTCAGTGGTCGGTTCTGAATTTTTGATCCTGTTACATAAGATCTCTGTCGCAGTTGTCACCTTCTTGTATTTTGTTTTCGATACCAAATAGGCAATACTCCAGGGGTTCTGATGTCTCCTTCATAAGATTGGCTGTGCAGAAGCGCATGATCATCTGTGAGTTTTTAGTCAGTCAAAAGAACTAATTTCCTGAAACGTTGTCTCATTAATCAGCAAACTCTTGGGTTTATAATCCCAAATGAACTGAAGCATTAGCATAACTTCTGATCAACCTTCCTCATTTTTGCTTCCTGAAGATATTGGGCCTCATTACGAGTTTGGAGGCAGCCATGGTGCTATTGGTGCTATTAGCTCCATGGCTGCCTCCAAACCGGGCTCCATTTCCGGGTTCCTGCAATGGGGACTTACCGGGTCATTCCGACATAGGAGGACCCGGTAATTCCTCCTTCCACAAACCATTCCCCAGCCCCCATGGGGCTCAATGGGAATGGGGAGGGAGGTAATAACGGGCACATCACAAGTGCCACGTTATTACCTCCCTCTTCCCTCGCCAGACCCGGAAAAGACGTCTGGTTTTACCAGATGTCTGGTCCGGGTCCCGCAAAGGGAACCTAATCGGCGCTCCCGTAATAAAGGGTGCCGGTCCCGTACCGGCACCCTTCATTACGGGAGCACCACCCGTGTAATGAGGCCCATTGTGTGCCCTGAATTCTGTTCTGTCTTTTGGTTTAGCCAGATTTGCTACGTCCACCAGTGTGAATGGGCCAAGCCGGCTGAGTCATCCCTTAGAGACAAGATTGTAGTTGAATGCATTGAATTATTGCTCAAGGAGACTTTGGGCCTCATTACACGGTAGGAGGTTATGAGCGGCATGGCTACTCCCTTACCGCATACCAGGTCCGGATAGGCGGTATGGGGACTTACCGGGTCATTCCGACCCTGGAGTACCCGGTAAGTCCCCATGCCAAATACCATTCCCCATTCCCATTCGAGCCCCCATAGGGTCATATGCTGGTCATATGTGGTTTGGCTCCTTATGGAGGTTGGAGAATGACTGCTGGTCCCCTGGTGAGGTCTGGACGAATCTCTGGAGTCTCGAGGTGGGCAGCTGGAGTCATCCCTGCAGGCTGTAGGAGGTCAAAGGACTGGCGTTTGGACGTCAACCCATGAGTTTGGACTGCCCATTATGTTACCTTACTCTCAACTGGACTGGTTACTGGACTATCTTAGCATTTTATTCTTCTTCTTTTCTCTCTTCTCCGCCCTGTTGCAGTGTATTGTTGCTATCTTTACTAATATTGTACCAATTCATTAATTGTGTAAAGCACCTTAGTGTAAAGCACTATAGAAGAATAAATACAAATACAAAAAATGCAATAAAATGATTTCTTCCTTTGGCTCTTTTCCAAAATGTTCATAAACACCAGGGTGTTCGTCTCTCTTCACCTGGCCTTTCTCCAGTCTTCACCGTGTTCACACCCTACCTGGTTCACTATCCTGCCAGGCACTGTGACAGAGATTGTGAAGATAGTTCGTTATTGGGTGTGGATTCTCAACAGGCGTACCTACTTCACTGTCCTGCCAAGTACTCCTTTGTTAGGTCCCAGACCCCTGTGTTATTGCCTTCTCTCTCGCCTTCTCTCTCTTAGGTCCCAGACACTATTGGTTTTCTTTCTCTTGGGTACCAGGCCCCTTTGGTTTCTTTTCTCTTGGGTCACAGACCCCTTTGGTTTCTTTATCTTGTGGTATGGACAGCCATGGTTTCTGAAACTGCTGGGGGCTGCTGGTCTCTTTGTCTCAGGTCCCAGACGCCTTTGGTTTCTTTCTCTCTTGTTGTGGGCAACACTGGTCTCCCAACCAGCCAGGGACTGATGGTGTCTTTCTCTCGGGTCCCAGACCCTGTTGGTTTCTTTCTCCCTTGGTGTGGGCAGCCCTGGCTTCCCATCCTGTCAGGGACTGCTGGTTTCTTCCTCTTGGGTTCCAGACCCCTTTGGTTTCTTTCTCTCGTGGTGTGGGTAGCCCTGGCCTCACAACCTGACAGGGACTGCGATGAAGAGGATGACTCTAGAGGCCACTCCATATTGGGATGTAAGTCCCAAGCAACCCAGTTTCCCAACCCTCCTCTGGTTGCTCATCAGTGTCTGTGTCTGTGGGCTACTTCTGGGTCTCTCGCCCCCATCCAGAGACTTCCTCATGTGTCCAAGTTCTGGGGTGAGTCCACAACTGGTTTCAGGCAGGCCCCCTTCTACAGCGTCCTGGCTCAGCCGGCCCTTCATCTTCTGGGTTCAGACGAACCACAGTAGAGCTATCCTGGATGTCTCTGCCAATGGGTAAGCTCCCTGTTCCTGCTTCCTTTGTTCAGCTTCTGACCACAAACTCTGCAGTACCCGATTCCTCCAAGGAGGATCTCCCTCTGTGTTTGAAATTCCCTCTTCTATTCCAGCCGGGCCTCAGCCAATAAAAAGTCTATGAAGACTAGACCACTCAACATGGTTCACTGAGGTGCTCTCCATGCTTCTGCACCTCCTCCTCGTCTCAGCACTGATGTCGAGGACTCCTGGAGGGGCAGTTGGTCTCTTCCTTGGTCATTATTTATCTTGAGAACTCTTGGAGAGTCAGTCTGTCTTTTCCTCCTCGTCTCAGTTTTGATCTTAAGGACTCCTAGTGAGTACACTGGTCTCTTCCTTGTCTCAGTATTTGTCTTGAGGACTCATAGTGAGTTAGTTGGTCCCTTCCTCATCTCAGTACTGATCTCAAGGACTTCTAGTGAGTCCGTTGTTATATTCCTCATCTCAGTACTGAACTTGAGAATTCCTGCAGAGTCAGTCAGTGTCTTCCTTGTCTCAGTACTGATCTTGAGGACTCCTAATGAGTCAATTGGTTTGTTCCTTGTCTCTGTACTGGTCTTGAGGAAAATAATGGGAACATTAGGGTTGTTGTTGTAGGAGGTTCTCAAGGAAGGCTGGCTAGGGTAAGGTTGGCCATGGGGATACCATGTTCTCCCCGGATTGTCACTTGTCCCATATGGGGCTTCCCTCTTCCACCCGCTGAGCACCACCCCCGGGGGACTCTCAGGTAGCGGCCTCACCTACCTGACCTCATGTGAAGAGGCTGCACCTAGGGGAGAAGTGACGACATCCAGGGATTTGTTACAGTCTGCACTCATGCCATATCATTTATATGTTAATATTTCAACTCTGACCCATTTCTGTATTAGAAAAGTAATATTCTTAATGTGAGAGGAACTGGGTGAGTAACCACCCGTTAGGGAGTGGTGTTTTTATCATTACCTGCTCAGGAATTTCTGTAACGCAAAAGTATTTTTTGCAGATCAATGTTTCTCAAGATAATTTCCCATTTCAGCCGCCCTAATAACCTATTATAATCCCAGGTTAGCAGCCTGGCCTTGGCCGTCCTACCTGTCATCTACAATGGATCAAAATCCAGAGGTATAGTATCCTAATATCATTTAAACAACCCATCTAAGATTTTTGACTTTTTTTTCCATTTCAGTACCTTGTAATTCCACCATGCGCCCCTTCCCTGGCACACTATAACCTTTCCCTTCTGACTCCCTCATACCTCTACCTGGAGGGCATTACCCTCATGCAAGTGTGTATATGTAAAGCGCCTTGTGGATTTTGTTCTGGATCTCCATTCAACCCATGGAACCCATCCTACATTCCCACTAGAGGAGAATAAAATCATGTAAAGCTCCAATATTCATGACAACAGGCTGTCTGCCATCTTAAATTCCTGATAGGATTATTCCAGCACATTGGCACCTCATCTCTTACTTTTAAAAACATGTTTAAGATAACCAACGCAGGAGTTGGAGAATCTTTGTTCCCTGATGCTTTCTCTGCCCTTGCCATTGATTTTTTACCTGTTTTTCTTCTCCCAATATTTTCCTGTTTCTATTTTTCTGATACGATTCTAGAAAAGAAGGTGGGCTTGTCGCCAATGTGGATTCTCAACTTAGAATCATCTAGAAAGATGCTGAATGGCAAATTAAATTGTTTAATAAGAGCAACCAGGGGGTGGATGTTAACCCATAGCAACCAAAAGGCTAAGGCTAATCCCAGGGTTACCCACATAAGCTTCTGAGACAAAAGCCCCCAATTTTACTTGAGCAATTCAATCTATCAGGCAGGAGGTAAACCATTTTAGACATGTTCTTTAATTCTCATTCCATATTAAAAATAGGAACGCAAGATTGTATGGTCTACAGTGTTGTGTGCTGCCGAAAGTTCAAGGAGGATTCTTATTATGCACTTAATTTCCAAGGTTTGCAGGATTCATATTCTTGTGTATACAATGTTGGAATACAAGCTTTTAATTAGGTGGAAGCTATTTGCTTTTCATGAAAAATAGCTACATTCAGGAAATTCCTCTTAATTGTCTCACAACAAAAAAATCAATACATTTTTCCTCAAAAGGGGATGACAGTTATTGGTTGGTAGTTGCCTGGTGGTGTTGGATCTTCCTTGGGTGTCTTTAGTAGAAGTGTGATCGTTATTGCTTTGGGAGGAGCCAGGAGTATGTCAGAGGAAAGAGATGCATTGGCGAGATCTGTAATAAAGGCATACAATAAATCATCGACTTTGTGAAGAATGAAGAGCATGCGATGGCTTGAGTTTTGGAAGTTTTAATTTGACTTATTATTTAGAAAATGGCTTTACTAGTTCAGTGATGGAATGAGGACACATTTAGTGATGGATGAACCAACATTGGCTCCAGAGGGGAGTTTATGTGAGCTTATCAAATTAAATTTGAGATGGTTTGATGTCTTCCACTTAAGATGTAATGAATTCAGCCAACTTGTGTGCAGTCCCGTCTAATTTGTCAATGGATGATTTATTGGAGGGTTTGTTTAATTTATTGTAAATTTGAAATATTTCCCTTCTCATTCTGGGACTTGTAGTCCTGTGTTTGCATGAGTGTGTCAGAAGCAGCTGATTCGAGGAGGAGTTGTTTCAGTGCGGCTTGACACAGTAAACGCACTAAGGTGTTTTCCTGTAATGGAAATCTGTAGCCCGATTGGAGCTACCGTATGTGTTTGGTTGCACCCTAGAGTCTGCCAAGATCCCTGCGACTCCCGAGATCCAAGACCCAGTGCATGTGACCTGTGGGTCAAAATTTAGACTTGTCCTCGGCCTGTCTCTGAATAGCTTTGGAGGGAGCACAGCCAGCGGTCTGTGGGAAGAGGTTAGGATAGCATTGGATCTTCAGATCCTAGATTTGTTTTTTGGGTCTGCGTCCAATGGCATCCAGGTGAAGGAGAAAGTGCAGGCTGAAGGCTGAGCTGGTAGAGTTGAGAGGGTGGAACCTTTGGTTTCTCACCAAAATCCCAACCCCTGGGTTCTCCTCTCCAGCTAGCACCCATGTCCGCTCTGCCCTTGCCAGGGCTATGTGCTTAAGTCTTGGCGGGTTTAAGCAGTGACTGTGGGAACCAAGTCCAGGGTCCTTTGAGCTGCTCACACCCAGGCAAAGTACTACCCTGCACTCTCATGCAATCGCGTCTAATGTTCTCCTCGATTCGTGGTGTCTGTGGGGTGGCTGAATAGCTTAATTGCTCTCACGCTACACCCTTTGAGCCGTGTTAGCCGAGAGTTTGACTACTCGCCATGGTGTAGTGTTCATCTTCTTCATCGACTCATCAACTCATCGAGTCGTGGCGATTGCGAGGGAGGCTTTGTAACTTCTCCTAGCCTTACCCTCTGAGCCATGATCTTGGGGGAATAGTCTGAGACGTTCTTCTCCTGAAGTTTGTAACAAATTGTACATTTCCCGATAATATTTCACTCCCTTTAGGAGTTGACATTATGCAGTGGTAGGAAAAAGTACAGATATAAAAAATATGTAGGATACATAAAGTCATCAACTTAACATAACACATTTTTGCATTCCTGGTCAACTCTCAGGCATAGACAAATCTTTCATGTTCAGATATTGGCCATATGTGCACTAGATATATATGGTAATAACAGAACTCCTCAATTATAAAAATGAGTCTCAACAAACTATACCTGATATGTAGGGACAATGGGCAAAACATTAAGAAATGTAAAATATCCTCCTGCTAGTGAACACAACATGAATAGTAATCAGTGTTTGAAGAGCTGCACTCCTTGTTATTGTTGCAACAGGAAACAAACCGATCCTAAACTGTATATACAGTGTATTTTTGTAGATATGCAGTAGTGAGTGGGCTACACCAAGCCTGCTGTACGGTGTCCTCCATTGCCCAATCCCAATATTAACATGTGGCCCTTGCCATCATGTCTTTATTTCAGATGTTGGGGTTATCCCAGTTGTGAGGTAATCTGATCTTCTGGGTGACATCCTGGGCATATCTAAACCATAGGTGATATCTCCCTACAGAAAATACCTAATGCGTCATGATGAACTAATAAAATAGGGAAGGTGAAGTTCTTATT
Organism: Ambystoma mexicanum; assembly: GCF_040938575.1. NCBI lineage: Eukaryota > Metazoa > Chordata > Amphibia > Caudata > Ambystomatidae > Ambystoma > Ambystoma mexicanum. Next base: position 126,860,006 of record NC_090933.1, on the reverse strand, counting down.
TTATGCAGCAATGGTCTAAGTTGTACTTCATACTGGATAGCCCTAATAGTCAAATTAAGGCATATTGAAATATTGGGCATCCTATGTGCGTAGGCCAACAACTACAAAAAAACATCTTTGCACCTATTTTCAGGGCTTTGGCAAGGTATAATCCCAATGATCGCTCATATATACAGTGTCACCAAGTTTGCTTGATCCTTGTACGTTTTCAACCATTGGACAGTTGCTCATCCATTGGAAGCTGGGGAAAACTGAGGAAACTCCCATCAACATGCAATCAAACATGGTTATTCTTTTTCTGTTGAGAGCCCGTAATCACAAGTATCACAGCCTCATCATGAGTTGGGCGGTAGCTCTTACATGCAGTGGTAATGGTATTACCGCCGCATTTAAGGGATGACCCTATCACAAGTCTGGCGTATTTACCCCCAGCTCTGAGCTGGGGTTCATTTGCCAAGAAAATGCCAACTTGCCGCACAATTACCATCAGCGGTATTAGCAATGGATCCATTGGGGAATGGGGAATAACAGTTAGCACCAAAACAGTGATCCGGCGTGATACCGCCAGACCGGTGGGCGCGAACGCTAATAAAGTTGGGCAGTATCTCAGCCGGGATACCACCAAACTCGTGATCAGGCCCTCAGTAAAGTGGATACCCAAGTCATAAAAGAAAGACCCCTAGATTTTCCCTGTGCTTGGATTAATAATTCTCCAATAGGATTTGTGGGGGTTAAAGGCCATTTACTTTTTTAAAGTAATATTTAAAGCTGGGCAATTTGTGCTGCATCTCCCTCACAACTTATATTGGAGAGCTTTCAATCCCCTCAGAGTTCTCGAGATTAGCACTCCATCATCAGCGAAGAGAAGAATCTGACATGTTCATTGCTCAGTTTGGGAGTGTTCTCTTTCAGATTTTAACAAGGCAATGATTAAGGAAAATGACAATGGTGACCACATATTTCTCTGGTGTACCTCTCTATTAATTTTAAAAGGTATATTTGTCTCGCTCCCAACCTACCATCAAACAGAAATGACTACTTTTGTGGTAAAGAAACTTAAATATTGACAGGAGAATGCAGGGTACACCAAGTTCTCTCAGTGCCTGGAAGGTTGATGCCGTCTTCATACAGATGAAAGCTTTGTTTAAATTTAAAAAAAGGATGTAACATGGTTTCTTGATTAGATTGACATATGTAAGTGTTAGTAGATAAACCCTCATAACCATTCTAAATCCCATCTGTCATGGCGACAATATGCCATTATCAATAAAATGGCTAACAGCAGGATGAGGCATGAATGTACTGTAAAACAGACTGCTTATAAGGGATACTTAGTTAGGATGATAACTCCCTCATTGAAAAGGGTTTAATGAATTTATTTTTAGAACATTGATGAGATGCAGGTTCTCAAGGAGCAACTGAAAGTTTTGGGTCCAGTTTGCAGTTGCCGGTTCTGGGTAATCAATATCAGGAAGTACATTAATTAGCAGTGTCTTAAAACACATCTTACACATTTTAAGATTTCTCTGGGATCCCTAGAAGGCGAAATTGTAATGCATGGAGAAACTGTCCACCCATTCAGTGGTCGGTTCTGAATTTTTGATCCTGTTACATAAGATCTCTGTCGCAGTTGTCACCTTCTTGTATTTTGTTTTCGATACCAAATAGGCAATACTCCAGGGGTTCTGATGTCTCCTTCATAAGATTGGCTGTGCAGAAGCGCATGATCATCTGTGAGTTTTTAGTCAGTCAAAAGAACTAATTTCCTGAAACGTTGTCTCATTAATCAGCAAACTCTTGGGTTTATAATCCCAAATGAACTGAAGCATTAGCATAACTTCTGATCAACCTTCCACATTTTTGCTTCCTGAAGATATTGGGCCTCATTACGAGTTTGGAGGCAGCCATGGTGCTATTGGTGCTATTAGCTCCATGGCTGCCTCCAAACCGGGCTCCATTTCCGGGTTCCTGCAATGGGGACTTACCGGGTCATTCCGACATAGGAGGACCCGGTAATTCCTCCTTCCACAAACCATTCCCCAGCCCCCATGGGGCTCAATGTGAATGGGGAGGGAGGTAATAACGGGCACATCACAAGTGCCACGTTATTACCTCCCTCTTCCCTCGCCAGACCCGGAAAAGACGTCTGGTTTTACCAGATGTCTGGTCCGGGTCCCGCAAAGGGAACCTAATCGGCGCTCCCGTAATAAAGGGTGCCGGTCCCGTACCGGCACCCTTCATTACGGGAGCACCACCCGTGTAATGAGGCCCATTGTGTGCCCTGAATTCTGTTCTGTCTTTTTGGTTTAGCCAGATTTGCTACGTCCACCAGTGTGAATGGGCCAAGCCGGCTGAGTCATCCCTTAGAGACAAGATTGTAGTTGAATGCATTGAATTATTGCTCAAGGAGACTTTGGGCCTCATTACACGGTAGGAGGTTATGAGCGGCATGGCTACTCCCTTACCGCATACCAGGTCCGGATAGGCGGTATGGGGACTTACCGGGTCATTCCGACCCTGGAGTACCCGGTAAGTCCCCATGCCAAATACCATTCCCCATTCCCATTCGAGCCCCCATAGGGCTCAATGGGAATGGGAAAGGAGCTAATAACGGTACCGCAATTTGCGGTACTGTTATTAGCTCTGAAGTCCCTTAGCGGGTCCCGCCCTTAACACCTGGTCAGACCAGGCATTAAGGACGGGACCCGCTGAGGGACCTCGTAGTAGGGCGCTAAGGGATTACCGGCACCGGTGACCTTACCGGTGCCGGTAATCCCTTAGCGCCTACCGTGTAATGAGGCCCTTTGTGTTCTGTATCTAAAGGGTGACTCTTCCTCAGCTAGGGAGGCTGCATGGGGTACCAGCTATTTTATTATACTTGAGTATCTCTCTGTGTCTCTCGTCTCTGGTATCCTGCTGCCCTGTATCAAACCAACCTGCTCATCTCTCAATATTTTATTAAGTCCACATTTGTGGAACCCTGTAGAAGATTCTCTGTATGCATTTGTACGTCTGTATTACAGCCTGTAATAAAGGTCCTCATTCTACTATGGTATATCAGTATCCATCCTCCCTACAACACTCTTTGACTGACCATATGATAGACCTGCTTTACTTTCTTTGAAAGATTAATCATGAAAGGAATAATAGTGATACAGGAGGGGGCTTTGCCCTCCAAGCCCTCTCCTCACCTGTTCACCTATGTGCTTTCCCAATCGGAAATGATCACAGAGTGTTTGTAGAGAAATTGCTGCTTGAGTTGAACGTCATGCTTAGTCAAAATATATGTTAAATTAGAACTAATGATGGAATTAATGATGCATTGGGCATGTGGTGAACCTTTTTCGGTGAAGCTGCCTGTTTATCTGCCTGACATTCTGTCTACGGAGTCTGAGGTCTCAAATGAGTGTACGAGAGGCTTATATTGTCTTGATAAATGTGCTTTGTTTTTCACCCTGCTTTTTGTTGTTCCCCATTCTTCAAGTTTTAGGCATTGAAAGGTCCCTAGTAAATAAGAGCCACCTTTACACAGCCAAAGGCAATAGGATTAGAAGAGCAATGCAGAAAATAAGGTGGGGCCTAGACCTACACACTATTAAGAGGTAATCATAATGTAGGCGCAAAGGTAGTTTAGCTTTGAAACATGTAGAGGGGAACATACAATAATGGGAATTAGAAGGAGAACACAGCAAGCCATAAACAAAGAATGCAGATAGAGGAAAAACATACATTTGGCAGACATCCATCAGCACCAGCATGTTTAGCACAAGCACGTTTCAGCTGTTTGACATGAGGTTTAGTGGATTTATATTTAGCACAGTGCTGAGTTATAGGCTCTTGATGGTGTTGATGAATTTCTTGAGTCTAGCCGACACCTGCCACTTCTGGGTCATTTATCCCAAGACCATTATGTAAATGTATTATGAGAATCTTTATCCATAGTACATACTCTGTTTTCCGTGGAATCCCTAGAAGATTAATATATCCAGAGAAACTCTCTGTTCAGCAGTCAGTACTTGCTGCGCAGTATTGCGCAGCAATATTTCTACCACATTTGTCTCTTTCTCCTGATTATTTCACTATCAAGTGAGCAAGACGTCAGCAATTCCTATGTCTTCTGTTGAGAACAAACCTTATAGGGTTGCTGTTGCTGCAGATAATGACCATCTGAAAATTGATTTTCAACCCTAGAATTAATTTCCTTAAACTTTGTCTCATTAAACTCTCAATGTATGGCCATGACCTCAGAGAATTAACTGAAAATCAACAGAACTGCTAATTAATTGCCGACATTATTACTTCCTGAAGGAAAAGTTCTCCATAGGTCTGCTTTGTTTTGACTATTTAGATGAGTTTGGGATATTCACCAGTATGAGTGGGCAGAGCTCGTTGACTCATCTTCTACAGTAGGAAATGTAGTTGAATGCATTTGTCATAGTAGCATTCGAGGGGGTAACTAAACACATTTCACAAGGACATGGTTCTTTAACAAGATACTTTTACTTTTTACACAACCAACAAAATGGTAGGATGATTCTCCTCTAATATATCATGGTAAAAGGAAAAAATATCTTACAAAGTTCTGGGAATGGGTTCATACTGCCCCACTGAAATTTACAATAGATGAAGCTTGTCTTCATCTTTGGATTATGGGGTTTCAGGGTTCACAAACCCACTTCTCTTGAGTCATGGTTAAGGATCCTCTGAGACAAATCTGTCACAGGCTTGGAATAGGCTGAAAGTCTCCTCCAGGAGTTTCAGGCAACTGTTAACCCTCTTCAACACTGGTTCAATCTCCTAGGGTCTCAGGGCTGGATTCAGTGAGTCCTCTGTCACTTGACCACCACCCACTTCTGGGTTCCTGGTCCCATGGACACTCCTTTCATGATCTCTGTTGTCATAATCTCCCTGACCTTCAGAGAGATTTCAGCGTCTACGTCCTCCTCATGCCTTCTGTGAAGTCTGCCCTGGACTGACCTGGTCCACTGCAACCTCCATGATCTTGCTGACTAGTTGGGGTGCCTGTTATCTACCTATCTCCCCAGATTTGGCAACCTTATGTTCCACTCTAACTTTCCTCTGTCCTTCTCGCCAGAAGGTAGTGCGTCTATCCTCCTCCAATCTCCATTACTTCTGATGAGTGCTTTCTTTTAACCTCACAAATCTCTCTCTCAGGATGGTGAAAGCTCTCTCTACAACCTTCTAAATACTCTTCCTCCAACCTCCAACTCTCTCCTCTACATAGTGCCCAGACTCCCAGCAACCTCATCCATATTCTCCCTTCAACCTCCAACTCTCTCCACTCTTCTCAAAATATGTCTAGGTCAGCAATCTCATCAAAACACCTCCCTCCCTCCCCTCCTAGAACATCCCACCCTTCCAGCTAGAAATGATTGCTTTAAAAAGCAAGTGTGGTTTATGTGGCTCTGTGATTGGGCCATGTACTTAGAGACAAGCAGGTTTAAAGCTGGTTGGCATCAGGTCACATCGAGGGCATATAAAGCACAGAGTCTAAAGTCAGAAAAACCCACTGGTAAGCCTGTGGAGCTGTTTGGTGTAATTCAAACTACTTCATCATGGGGCATTTCCAACTTTGTAACCCCAGAGATGCTAACAGGAGAGTGAAAACAGTGGTGTTTTGTTTATTCCTGGCATACCATGCAAGTTAGTTTCAAATGGTTCACTCACACATTGTATCTGTGTGAACTTTTCTGCATGAATATGACTCATGTTCAGAAATGTTTCCTGTGGCATTGATGCAGAAGACAGAAATGTGTTTCTGTGGTTCCTGATCACTTAAAACAAATTGTAACTTTATTTCTTTAAAGTGGAGGGCTTTATTGATCATCCTGATATTTGGGTCTGCCTAGGAAGCTTGCATGGCTCTCAAAGATTGTCAATGGTATTGTAAAGGGTATCATTACATGTGTTTGCCTTCCTCCTTTCCTCTTGGTGTTTGGGGTGGTGGGTGCATGAGTGCTCCTTTGACTGCCCCCTGCCCTATGATAATGATCGAGTTATGGTAGCCTGGGGATCCTCCATGTAGCTCCTCCGGGCCCAGCATCCACTAGCTATGAGCCTCTTGCCCCTTTGACCACTCCAACTTTGATCCCATGTTTAGGCAGGGGAATTTGTCACATATCTGCCCTCTTCCTTGGGAGCCCTGAAGTCTCAGGAAGGTAATAACTTAAGTAGGCTACATTTATTTGTTTCGTGCCCTTTGATGTGATAGTGAAAAGGTGACACTTGTAAGGCAAAGACGTTGGTATCTTTAGCTTGGGAAAGCTATGTGATGGGAGCTTGGTCAGTTAGTATGGTGAACTTTTGGCTGGTTAGATAATACTTCAGGTAATCTATGGCCCACTGAACTGTCAAACCCTGCAACCCCACTATGGAATACTTGTTTCTCCCTCTTATGTAGCTTCTTACTGATGAATAGGATTGGCTGTTGTGCTCTGTTCCTGTTTTTTAGTGAGTATATCTCCCAAAACTACCCTGAAGACATCTGTTTGTAAGATGAATGCTTCACTGAAGTGTGACATTATTAAGAATGCCTGTTGGCATATTGAGCACTGCAATTCTCTAAATGCCCACTTGTTCATTTTGGCAATGCATGTCATGGGATATGCATCAACGCAGGACATTTCATTGACTTTGTGTAATTCAATACAGAGCCTCTAAGTGCCTTGTGGTTTGGAGACTGGGACTATCAGGTAGGCCAAGCGGCTCCAAGTCGAGCATAGTTTGCACTTCCATCTATACCACTTTCTGTTGCACTTCTGGGAGGCAATATTGAAGAAGGCAGGCAGCTTTCCCCAGAGCTGTCCCTATTCAATGTGTGAACCCTTATGCTCACCCTGAAGTGTCAGTGATGATATCAGCAAAGTGCTGGAGCAAGTCATCCAAATCACAAGTCTGCAAGGGTGAGGATATTCAGTATGTATCCCTTCTGGTGGGACTGGAGTTGTTCTTGCTCATCCATCAGTTGGAGGTCCATGAGGACGTATCATCTGCGTTCCTCCAAGTGCTTAACCAAATGATATGATAAGCTGTGTGGTCTTCTCCGATCATCTTGCTGGATACAATGGTTGCCTATCACTTGTATGTCCATAATGTTTGGCTGTTAGTTTATTCATAGATGATAGGAGCAGCACCAACACAAGGTCACCCACAAAGAATGTTCTCAATTCTGTACCCTGATCACAGAGCCTCGTCTGTTTCTGTTGGATGATTTAAGGTGTTGGTGGGTGAGGGACTAGATCAGCTGGAACCTCTCATGCTTGGTTTGGACAAACTGACCAGTTTGTTGTCCCGACTGCTTTTCTCTTACCCAGCCTTCCTTCAGGATGTACAACATGTGTCATGGATTTCTTCCATAAAGGAGGTCATGGGTTGACTATCTGGTAGATTGCTGGAGTATTGTACTGGCAGGAAACATAGTTTGGGGTAGTAGCACATAGAAGTTATGGGCATCATCATTGACCAGTGTCCTTCCATACAGAAGCTCAAAGGGTAAATATCTGGTAGAGGCCAGAAGCATTGCCTGGGCAAACAGGCCCGAGGGTGGCAGCTTTTCCCAGTTCTGGGAATGCTCATGGACCAGTTTCCAGTGAACTTTATTGAGAGTTTGATTAAAGTGCTCAACTGGCCTGTTCTTTGAGGGGTGATGGAGTTATATGTTTGCAGCATATTTATTTTCCAGGTGTTCTTAAGGTTTTCCATGGTCCGGTGGGGACGGTGGGGTCTTTCGTCTGTAAGGATCTCGTTGAGAAAACCTATTCAGAAGCAGGGAAGGAGGTGCTGCAGAATGTTTTTACAGTGTTAGACCTCAAGGGGAAGTCTCTTGGGATATCATGTTGCACAGTCCATGATAACCAATGTTGATTGATTCACTAACCTAAAGGCGTTCGGGTGCCCATGAATTCCATTCCAATATGAATGAAGGGAACAGCAATAATGGAGCGAGGTAGAAATGGGCCATCCCAACATCAATGTGGGTGGTCTTTTGTCACCTGGGAAGTGCGTGCATTGATTCTGGATTTCCTTATGGACCCATGGCCAAAAGATCCAGTTGAGAACATGGGCTTGATGCCAACCTAAGAGTTAGGAGTGTGCTAAGTCTGCCTTCCTGTACTTGATGGGCCAACAGTTGATACTGTGTGTGACCCACCGCCTGGTCATCATTCGTGGGTGAGTAAAGTTACGTCTGCTGATCCACAAAGTACAGCACTGTGCTGCAGAGAACCTATTCTTTGGAAATAGCATGACCAAAGGCCACCTGTAGTGTAGTATGCTGCTGCTGAGAATTCCCAAATTAGGTAAAATGTTTTGATGTCTCTGTAACTACTTGGTGGTGGGGAGTTTGCAACTGTGTAAATCTTTGCCGCTGACAGGAGCTGGTAAATTGTATTTTTTTAACTTGTGTTCTGGATTACAATCAAAATCTTCCACATAAATACAGTAAAAAAACAACACAACTAAAATATTATTAATACAATAGGAAAAAATCATAAAAAGAAAAAAATAATTTCACTTAATGTTTCAAATTATAATAAAACTATCACAGTAAGAATTCACCTTAAAAAAAAAAACAACATACAAGTTAATTTCAAAAACACTCTAGGATTCATTCCCTTTAAGAAAATGACCTCCTTAGTTCGTTATTAGGTAATAAGAATATTACAGAGCCAATTGTAGCAGGGAAATAGTCTTGGTTTGTTTTCTTTCACTGGCGTGCAACACAAGTCAATTGTGTAATTTTGTTTCTTTAAAGGGAAAGGCTTTCTTGCCTGCTCTGTGTGTTTGGGTTTGGCTAGGGATCTGGAATGGGTCTCCAAGATTGTTGACATTATGATACAGTGTACTGACTTTCCTCTTTCCCAATTATTGGAAAAATTGTGTTAGTGGCAGTTTTAGGGACGTGAGTACTTCTGCGACTTCCCCTGCAGATAATCACTCCAGAAGACATAGTGATGTGTGTGTGTGTGTCAAAAACAAAATACAAAGGAGCTACTACATTTATATTGCCATGTAAATAGATAATGCTATCAATTGTAAAACTTGTTTTTAGTATTGTACAAGAGGATTATGGGCAGGACATTAATTCCAAGATGGTTAGTATATTTATGAACATAACTGTAAACTATTTACATGCTTATAAAAATATAGACAAGGTAAAGAACACGTCTCTGTTACATGAGCCAGAATGGGCCCCATTACGAGGAAGGAGGTAACCATGCCGCTATTTGCAGCATGGCTACCCCCATTCCAGGTACCAGGTCTGGGTTCCTGGAATGGGGAAATACCGGGCCATTCCGACCTTGGAGGGCACGGTATTCCCCATTCCAGGAACCCAGACCCTGTACATCCCCATTCCCTTTCGAGCCCCCATAGGGCCAATGGGAATGGGGAGGATGCAAGCAACGGGCCTGTTAATAACGTGCCCGTTGTTTGCACCCTGGTCTGCTCGCGGGACACGCTAAGGACACCTCGTTTTTGCCAGGCGTCCTTAGCGGTCCCACAAGCAAACCGTGTAATGCGGCGGTAGGGGGTCAACGGGGCCGGCAGCTCTACGGGCCCCGTTAACCCCCTAGCGCTTTCCTCGTAATGAGGCCCAATATCTCATGGAAATTTGATGTACTGCTAGCCGAAGCTGTGAACTTTGGGCCACTGAAATTGTATGTTTACAGAGCTCAGCTTTCTTGAGACAAGGAATGCATAGGCCCCATTATCCATTTACTGATTACGGCATTACAGAGCCTAATGGCACATTTGTCTTTACTTGAAGAATACAGGCATTTATATAAATCACCAAGAAAATAGACTAAATGTAATGCAAAATTTATATGGGATTCGGCTCAATTCCACAAACTTCTATTTTTAAGATGATAAGAAGGTAAATATGTTCGTGGTATGGTGGATCAGTAAAGTGCGTTTTTAATCATAGAGGCGCTGACGAATCCCTGACTTTTCACCTATCAACACCCTAAGGACTCAAGTAGAATGTGTCTACTCTATTAAAGTAGCCCATTAAAAGCGAATATTGTTCTAAAAGCAGATATCTCTGTTGATACCAGGGTCCCAGGAGCACATTTATTCAAGATAAATAAAATGTATTGCACAAACAAATGTGTTTGAAAGTAGCAAGTCAGAAATACATTTTAGGCTATTCCTTCAGAACCGTTGGTCCAATGCGGAAATCAATCACGAGTTGGGCTGTAGCTCTTAAATGAAGCAGCAACACCATTACTTCCACATTTAAGGGCTGGCCCTATCACGAGTGGGATGCTAAATGGGCTGTTTTACCTCCAGTTTTTTCCTGGAGGTGAAAATCCCATTTAGTGCCCTGTTTTCGGTGGTATTACCGCCGGCTGTATTAGCACGCAATATTGGAGCCGAAAAAGCTCCATTGTTTCCAATGGAGCCAATGGTGAATAGGATTTACCATTAGCGGCCAACCCGTGATCTGGTGGTAATACCACCGGACCTGTGGGTGCTAAGGCTATTACAGTTGGACGATATTACAGCCGGGATACAGCCCAACTCATGATGAGGCCCTAGACTTCAGGGGAAAACACAAATCACATTCATATAAAAAGGATCTATTAAAATGTATAAAATATCATAAATACATATATTTTAATAACTTTGTTATACATGCAGTCACAAGAATATAAAGGTGGTATCTGAATACATAACTCTTAATAACATCAAATGTTCAGACAGTGAATAAATATTCCAGTAAAACTTGGATTTTACATTACTAATAGGAGAGCGACCTCATGCCTAACACATCCACTATGGCAAAGAACATTCAGTGGTGCAAACAAAGCAAAGAGGAGGCTCATAGTGGGGTTGAGTAAATTAAGGGAACCTATCACATGTCTTATCCAATCCAAAATTGCTGTGTCAAATGAGGCTGCATGGCTGGAGTTTGCTGAGTATTTAAACTCAAACACAAAGGAAGAGAGGAGAGTTTTGGACATGAAGAAAAGCAAGAGAGGCTGCCAGGCAGGAGAGAAGTGTATGGGGTTGCGCCTTTATGTAGCTGAAAGAAAAGCTACCATACATTTTTTTTCAAATGGGGCTGAATGCAGAGGCATTCCCCAAGACAGAGCCAGTTTACCTGACAGGGATTTTGTAAGCATGTTGACAGACTAAATGGATGAACCTAACTGGTGATGATGCTGGAAACCAGTTGATGTCCATACTTGTCCCGAGTGAATAACCAGAAGTGAGTATTGTAATCCCAGAGTATTGAGAAAAGGTCTAACAAACCAATTTAATCCCAGACTGGAGCATAACAATTTTTGGGCAGAACCCTGTTCATGAGCTATGCCAATAAAGGAGGGACAGGACTTGTAAGTGAAACTTTGTGGAAGTTTATTTAAAGTAGTAAAGAACCTAGAATTGTCAAGGGCATATGAATCTCAGAAGGTAACCAATTATTAATGTTTTCCCTGGGTTTTTACAGGAGCAAATTATATTTGGGTTTGTGAGTGCAGTGCACAACATATCTCACATATTTGCAGGGATTGGTAAACTTCTTGATGTATGAAAAACATGATTTACATAAAAAGAAATCCAGAATAGAGTTTTATACTCATTAATGGTATGGTATGGTAATGTTTATTTGTAATTTGTATAGCGCCTGTACACAAGGCAAGTGTTTCAAAGTGCTCAGGGGGTGCGGGGGAAAGGGAGAAAAACAACAGTCATTCAGAACCCTTGAATGGCTGAATGATACAAGTCTGCCCATGCAGAGTAAGTGCATAAATACAGTTAAAAGTGGACATAACCGCAAATAGGTCTGACAACTATTCTGCAGTTTTTCCAAGAGCACAGAGGCGCACCCATGCAGGAGGGGAGACAGGGAAGAAATGATAGACAATCTTTCAGGTTCAGATCGTGCAAGTGCACAGAAGGTAAGGAGAAGGGAGGGGGGACAAGTCCAGCTGGAGGTTCGGGGGGACAAGTGAGTCCAGTTAGTCAGGAACTGGTAAGTGATGAGAGATGCCATTGTCATAGGTCATGGACCAAGTGCAGTAGCAATGAGGCAGGTGAAGGCCCCGAGGCAAGTGCTGGAGGACTGGCGTGGGTGCCAGGGACCTGTGAGACTCTGAGGTATACCCAGCAAACAGTCGGCATGCTGTGTGGAAAGGTAGGGAGAGAGTGATAGAGCGGAGAGGGAGGTTAGCAGGGGAGAGGGATAGAGAAGGAAGACGAGAAGAGGAATGTCTTGTGTTTCTTGAACTTAAGGCGATCAGGCTCAAGACGGAGGGTAGTAGGGAGGCTATTCCAGAGGGAAGCCCCTGCTGAGGATAAAGATCTCCCTCCTAATCTATGCTTAGAGAACCAGCTCATTTGCAGAAGGTTGGAGCTAAATGAGCAGACAGCTCGGGAGAGACAGTATTTAGGAAGGCTTTGATAAAGATAGGTGGGTCCCAGGCCCCAGAAAGCCTTGTGGACAATGCAGAGGGTCTTGAACTTGATCCTTGCGGCCACGAGGAGCCAGTGGAGGGATTTCAGCGCTGGAGAGATGTGGTCACTGGGCTTGATGCCAAGGATAAGTCTTGCGGTTCTGTTCTGAATGAGTTGCAGAGGGCACAAAGCAGAGGCAGGGAGGTTGAGAAAGAGGCTGTTGCAGTAGTCCAGTCTTGAGAGAACCAGGGCTCTGGAGACAGTGAGCCTCTGGGGAAAGTGAGAAAAGGAAGAGTAGCTGGTCCAATAGCTCAGCGGGTAGAGCACTCGCTTTGACATCTCTGCAGAGCCTGCTGACACAGGTTCGAATGCCGGCAGGGCCAAACTCAGCCTTTCATCCTTCCGAGGTCAATAAATGAGCACCACACAATGTGCACAATAATAAGCAGTGGTCAGATGCCTGAGGGTTTGTAGCGCTATATACATGCTAAATTATATATTATTATTGTTACCTCTGAGGAGGTGCAGCTGGTAGGACATGAAATAGGAGTAAAGGCTGGTTGCTCTCCTTCAGTCCCATGAACATAATGTCAATTTAAATAACTAAGCCATTTTCCCAAATAACATTGCACAGAAATAAAACGATTTTGCCTTACATGGACTCCTAATGTCACTCAAAATTAATGTGTTGATTGCTCTTTCATTTCTAATTTATAATTGCATGTTTATGTGACATTTTAATGCTTCAATGGCGTCGTTGTTCTCCAAAATAAAGCATCTTACCTGGTAGTTATTTTCATATATTTCTACTGGAAAACCCTGATTCATTTTGAAAAGCCTTGCCCATGGTGCTGATACAAAAACTGTTTTCTTTCAGTTACGTATGCTCTCAACACAACTAGTCATTTTTAAAGAAAAAGATTTAGAAATGATGGTGTAGGAACATACCTCTTTCTTATTAGAAACCATAGGTTGCTGATACAATTTGATAAGCACACAATAGAATTATTCTCCCTATTATTGAACTGTTTCTTTTGAGGTATATGTTCTTTGAAATAGAAAATTAAATATATAGCTTTGAGGATTCACAGGTAATAAAAGGTCCCATATTTGTCAAGAATAGTCTTATATATTTGATAATAAATATATATGGATGTTGGCATGATAATGCAAAATACTTTTGATATGGTATTGTAAATGCAAACATAAGTGAGACAACAGTAGGCAGGTTGCGTTTTTTGTTCTGTAACCAAGCTGCCAGTCTCTAATTTCACGATTCACTATTATAAATAAAGCAGCATATTCAGATTGCTAATGCCTGTTTCATGTTCCAGATTGTGGGGTGGTATTGTAATGGTGTGGGGTACATGCACAGGAATATGTTTTCAAAAACGAATCAAACATTCAAAAAGTAAATGCATTCCAAATGTAAAAGTCATTACCCTCTGCAACCTCGTCTATCTGTCTACAGATTCCAAAGTCTCACCTGAGTGATTCCAATGTTTAAAGTAATCTTTATTATTCACCTGCATTTTGATGTTCCTTCTTCTCAGATTTAAGCATTGAAAGATGCCTTCTAAATAAGGGATACGGGCCTCATTCCGAGTAGGGTGGTAAGGGTTAACGGTCACCGGTAACGAGACCGGTGCCGTTAAACACTTATCGCCCTACTACGAGTTCCCTTTGCGGGTCCTTCCTTAACGCCTGCTTTTAGCTTTTAGCAGGCGTTAAGGACGGGACCCGCAAAGGGACTTTAGTGCTAAAAGTTATTAGCGCCTTCTCCATTCCCATTGAGCCCTATGGGGGCTCAAATGGGAATGGGGAATTACCGGTCCCGCCAACCTTGGAATGGACCGGTAATTGCTCCATTCACAAGGGAGGAGTCGGTAGGGTTTTGGAGGCAGCCATGGAGCTAATAGCTCCATGGCTGCCTCCAACCTCGTAACGAGGCCCTTGACTAGTGGAGCTCAGGAGAAAAGCTTGAATCCCAGATCTCCACAATATTCTGAGCCATCCGTAGTGTAGAATTAACTATTAATCGATTTGACAAACGTGTACAGGGGACGGGCCAAGACACAACGGGAATTAAAGGGAGAGCATAGCAAGAGAGGAAAAAGGAGAGAAGGGAAACTACATAATGTAGCTAACATATATCAACATTGACAAGAACATACCTTTTTCCAGCTTTATGTATAATTGATCATACAGCGGAACATTCTTAAATAACGTTTGGCATGTGTGGATGGCAGTCTACCACAGTCATAGATCGAGAGCAAACATTCAGATAAAACATCAGTAAATGGTAGTTAGTTAGAACTGGCCCTCACTCCAGGACTCCCATTCACATTGCAAATGGCAACGGGTGTGAACCACCTCCCCCTCAATCAAACCTCTGTCTCACCCATTCAATCAGCTAAACTTAAAAGTTGTGCGAAGGGTGAGGAGTAAAGATGTCTGGATCCCCCTCCCGGACATAATGAGTTAAGGGAGCTCACACTTTCAGGTAGTTGGTGCTTGGATTATTCGTAGAGGACGAGATGTTTTCCATTACAGCAATTTCCCACACTTTTGCTTACCACACTGAAAATAGCAGCCCCTCCTTGGATTTCAAATGTTGCAACACAGTCTTAACTGTGCTCAATAGGTGTGTGAAGAGCTTGGCAGGTGCACCTGACATACGGTAGAGCCCGCCAATCTCAATTTGGCAGCAAAATGACCAGGTGATCCACCAGAATGGGAAACCCAGTGAACTCCTTAATTCTGTTTAGGACCTCCTTCAAAAATAACGGGGATTTTAGGCAACTCCTCCATATGTGTAAGAGGTCTCCCATTTTGCCACACCCCCTCCCAGACTAGGGTGAGGGACCCAGGAGAATCGTGTGGATCCTCTGGGAGACTCAGACAATATCTAAGGCATAGTTTATATGTCCCTTCCCAATTGTGGTGTATCGTGAGAATTTATTTGCCCTCCTCCATATGTGCAGGCAAGACACATCTGATGTCTACCTCTCCCGATCGCACTCCCATCTGACCATCCTGTCAAACCAGGGCGCTTAAAGCTTTTACCATTTCTCAAACTCCTTTGTAAGCTCTCTAAATAGGGACATCATTTTGTATTTGTATAGTCATTTGGCGCAAAGAAAAGTTAGACGCCGTGTTAGTCCAGTTTTAAACTCACACAAGTTGCATATTTTGATACCTTTTATTTGACTAACTTAAACATCTATGCAGAGATGGAACAAAACATTAGCTTACGAAGTCCCAAAGACCTGTGGGTTACTTGTTGGTAGCACTAACGGACAGTGTTGGATGCCTGTGCTAGGGAAGGAATCCCATGCAAGATCAGCGATAGAGGGATGACCTTTGGTCTGTGAGACTTTGTAAGCTAATGTTTTGTTCCATCTCTGCATAGCTTTTTCAGGTAGTCCAATAAAAGGGATCAGAATCTGCAACTTGTGTGATTATAGTCATTTAGGAGATCTAGCCAGCCAAACTCTTTAGTATTGCAAATTGTTCTCCGCCTACGGGAAGACCTAGGTTTTATCTAACTCCTTCACGAGCCCTGGGTCCTCTGTAATATTAAACCCTATTGAATTAGTGAAGTTCATAGTGTAGGCTGAGCCCCTACTGAAAAACCTCTAATGAGTTAATTATTTTGTTATGTGTGGTTGCGGTCTCTCCCCCATAAAAATCACATCGTCGGCATATAATGACAGTTTGTGAACTGTTCCCGAACCCCCGGGCACTTTACATCCTCACTATCCCAGTCCCACTGTGCAAGCAGGTTTATCATGGAGGCGAAAAGGAGGGGAGTAAGGAGACAGTAAAATCAAAAGGGGGGTGAGGCGCACACTCCAAATCCTGGCCAATATACTACCTGAAGAAAGAAAAATAATAACTGGGTTAAATCCCAAAGTGTCCAATTCACTGGGTTAGATCTCATTTGTTGCAAAAATGTTCACAGGGTTGGATCCCTTCTGCTGCATTTGTACAAAAAAGGTAGCAGGCGCCCCTCTCTCGAAAGAACAAGGCATGATAACCTGTTCAGTGGTTATTAACCACATTGAGAGTTCGCAGCCATTGCTTTTTGCTCACTGTACCTTCACAGATGGGAAATATCCATTTGCATATCAGTCTTTGTCCCGCCCACAAGGGCAGTCCAGCACCGAAATGCTATGGCAATTCCTCTCTGAACAAGAGTACCATCAGCAACCCCATACACGTGTTTCAGCCTTGTTGGGCATCATCAGTGAGGTGAAGCTGAGCCTCTCTAAGCACAGTGAGCAGGGAGTCCACGTCTGGTTGCCCCCAGGTAACCCAGGGTGACCAACCCCAAGTTCCTTTCATAAATACAAAAAAGGTAGCAGGCGCCCCTCTCTCGAAAGAACAAGGCATGATAACCTGTTCAGTGGTTATTAACCACATTGAGAGTTCGCAGCCATTGCTTTTTGCTCACTGTACCTTCACAGATGGGAAATATCCATTTGCATATCAGTCTTTGTCCCGCCCACAAGGGCAGTCCAGCACCGAAATGCTATGGCAATTCCTCTCTGAACAAGAGTACCATCAGCAACCCCATACACGTGTTTCAGCCTTGTTGGGCATCATCAGTGAGGTGAAGCTGAGCCTCTCTAAGCACAGTGAGCAGGGAGTCCACGTCTGGTTGCCCCCAGGTAACCCAGGGTGACCAACCCCAAGTTCCTTTCATAAATACAAAAAAGGTAGCAGGCGCCCCTCTCTCGAAAGAACAAGGCATGATAACCTGTTCAGTGGTTATTAACCACATTGAGAGTTCGCAGCCATTGCTTTTTGCTCACTGTACCTTCACAGATGGGAAATATCCATTTGCATATCAGTCTTTGTCCCGCCCACAAGGGCAGTCCAGCACCGAAATGCTATGGCAATTCCTCTCTGAACAAGAGTACCATCAGCAACCCCATACACGTGTTTCAGCCTTGTTGGGCATCATCAGTGAGGTGAAGCTGAGCCTCTCTAAGCACAGTGAGCAGGGAGTCCACGTCTGGTTGCCCCCAGGTAACCCAGGGTGACCAACCCCAAGTTCCTTTCATAAATACAAAAAAGGTAGCAGGCGCCCCTCTCTCGAAAGAACAAGGCATGATAACCTGTTCAGTGGTTATTAACCACATTGAGAGTTCGCAGCCATTGCTTTTTGCTCACTGTACCTTCACAGATGGGAAATATCCATTTGCATATCAGTCTTTGTCCCGCCCACAAGGGCAGTCCAGCACCGAAATGCTATGGCAATTCCTCTCTGAACAAGAGTACCATCAGCAACCCCATACACGTGTTTCAGCCTTGTTGGGCATCATCAGTGAGGTGAAGCTGAGCCTCTCTAAGCACAGTGAGCAGGGAGTCCACGTCTGGTTGCCCCCAGGTAACCCAGGGTGACCAACCCCAAGTTCCTTTCATAAATACAAAAAAGGTAGCAGGCGCCCCTCTCCAGCAATTAGTCTGATACAATGTTGAAATCACCCCCAATTAGGATTTCCCCTTCAGAAAAAACTCAGATAAGAAAGGGAAGACCACGTCAAAAATGTACCTCTTTTTACTATTGGGGGCATAGCATGAGGCAATTGTGAGTGTCCTATTTTGCAATACCCCCCTAATCAAAACATATCGGCCCTCAGGATCAACATATTTGACTCTGACCATGAATGTGGTTCCATTGTATATCAGGGTCACAACACCTCTCTTCTTCGCCTCCATTGAGGAAAGGAAACTGGTCCTAAAAACTGTGTGGTGGAAGCGACCCTCATCGCATGGATGTAGGTGGGTCTCTCGAAGTAGTGAAAAGTCCACGTCCAAATCATGCAAAGCATGACTGATGATTTGAGGGGGTTCAAACCCTGTGCCTTTAAACTGACTAATTTTAGTTGTTAACGGTTCCAATATGTTTAAAAAGAAAGCACTAGCTGCTTGTGGTCACCACAAACTAGAACGTAAAGACACCATGCCCCACCATGGCCACTATCAGCCATCCCATCTGCTGACAAACAAGCCTGCAAATAATGTATATCAGTGATTAAAAAGATGTTTCCTTTATAAGTCCCAAACCCCCCACCATAAAGAATTTACAATTTCCAGCCATGTCACCACAATGCACCAGCAGCCATGCAATTCAGGCATACACCAGGCACCATGCTTGGGACCACATCATTCCAGGCCAAGCCAGGCACCAACTGGCCACGTGTACTCCACTTATCGATTTGCAATTGAACAAAAATCCCCATACCGCCCCACCCTTTAATCATCTTTTTGAGAGCAGGAGTCCAGAAGCAACCCTTAACAACTGAGTGACTCTCCTCTGAAAAAATGCCTCATCTACCCACTTAATAGCATAAACCCCAAACAAAGATGCAACCACAATTTCCATTCCTGTAAGAACAAAGAGGAAACAAATGTTCCCCTAAACCACCATCAATGACTATATTCAAAAACGTCTCATCTAAGACTCCACTTCCTCTCAAACAGTGATGATAACTGGGCCCCTCTAATCCTAGATCCAGGTTCCACTCATTGGGCCTCATTACACGGACGGCGGTGGACCAAGGTGCTATTAGCACCTTGGTCCATGCCGGTAAAATACCGGCACTGCCTTGGTGGAAAGGGGAATTACCGCCCTATTCGAAGGTTGGTGGGGCGGTAATTCCCCCTTCCCCCATTGCCCTTCCCCATTCCCATTTTTGCGTATAGGCATAATGGGAATGGGGAAGGTGCTAATTACGGCACCGCTAATTGCGGCACCGTAATTAGCTCCCTGGTCCCTTTGCGGGTTGGTTTTTAACGCCTGCAAAAAGCAGGCGTTAAATTCTCCAACCCGCAAAGGGACCTCGTAGTAAGGCGGTAAGGGTTTACCGGTACCGGTAAAATACCGGTACCGGTACACCCTTACCGCCTACCGTGTAATGAGGCCCATTGTCATCTTTCCCTGCTATCCTACTTGCCCAGGATTTCCTGGTGCTGTTATTTATTTGCAGAACCCTGGAAGACATTGGGCCTCATTACAAGTTTGGTGGCAGCCATGCCCTTAATAAGGGCATGACTGCCTCCAAACTCGGGTCTGGGTTCCCTGAATGGAGAAATACTGGGCCATTCCGACCTTGGAGAGCCCGGTATTTCCCCATTCAGGGAACCCAGACCATCCCCATTCCCATTTGAGCCCCCATAGGTCTCAATGGGAATGGGGAGCATGCTAACAATGGGCCCGTTAATGATAGGCCCGTTGTTAACATGCTGGGCCGCTAGCGGGACCCGCTACGGACGTCTGGTAAAACCAGGCATCCAGAGCGGGTCCCGCGAGCGGACCTCGTAATAGGGCGATAAGGGGTTAACGGCTCTGGCACCTTTACTTACTGCCTAACTCGTAATGAGGCACATTGTCTCCTGTTTAGGATTATATTCACTGTCACTCCTTTCATGGGTCTCAACCCTTGCCTCAGTCGCTCACACATTCTTGTTTAGTTCTGTAATTGATTTAGGGACATCCTCTTTCAAGGTGTCTATCTCCTTCTTGATATCCTTGAGCAGAGGATCGGATCCGCCTTGGTCACTGGCTGTGGGCCAGGGGAAATAGCTATGTTCTAGACCTTTGAATGGACCTCGAGAATTCTATTTCTTTATCAGCTCCTATGCCTGAGGCATTATCTTAACATCTCCAGCTTTGGTGTGTTTAGACTTTGCAGGTCCCAATGGCTTGCAGGTTCTTCCTCTCTGCGTTCCACCTATTACACCTACAAAGTACTGCTTGGATGCACAGCATGCTTCATTCAGGGGTCTTCCCAGCACATACTCCCAGGGGCTTAGGCCGCCTCAAAGTTAAGGTGCAAGGGCTTTACTCTAGTGAACAGTGTTCCTTAGTGAAGCTTCAAGCGGAGGCCTCCACTTCCAACGGACGGGCGAAAGATAGGTTCAATGTGGTCCTCTGAGTAGGCTTGCTTGCAGGCCTTCAAACGGAGCTTTCCTAGATAGAGCTTCCAGCACCTCCCATCAGAGATCGGCGAGCATGCATCAAGTCTACTCTCCTGCGGTGGGCTAATGGTGAAACCCTCAATCAGTCAGGCTCTTCTCTGGTGAGCTAAAGCAGGCGGCACCTAACCGCTGCCTGTCTTGTCCTCTCATGCAAGGTGCGTCACTGCCTGCAGTGACCCCAGATTTCAGATGCACAACTGTCACAGGAGCCCAAGAGCGGGGCAGGTGCACCAGGATCCCGGCAGTGCCACTACAGATGCACCAAACCCACCTGTTTGTTGCTACACAACACAGTGTATATTCCCTTTGGCCAGCCCCACAAGCCAGGTTTTCTGAGGTGGAGTGACCAGTGTTGGCAAGATGCAATTGACTCTGTAGCCATCTTGAGACTCTGAGGCCAGGCCCGGGGTACTGGAAGAATTTGAGCCACCGTTCTGCCACTGCTGCTGATCTGAATCTTCTGACTCAAACCATACATGCTGGAGGTCTTACCACTTATTTGGGGCTGGTTTGTGGGAAGGAATTACACAATGTCAGCTGGGAGATCACAACAAGATTCCTGAGGGTCCGCGGATCACGTAAGACTGCTTGGCCACTCACCCTCAGCTCAGGGATGCTGCCAAGGGCATTGTGCAACTGTATACGCTGGTGGCTCAGCAACTCACAACGGGCACACTGTGAGGTCGGAAGGACCCCCAGAGACAGCCAGAGAATCATTTGTGGATTTAGTCAGAATAAAAAAGCCAGGAAGCCCTGGAAATTCCACAGACGCCTACATTGGGAGGCAAGGAATAAAAAATCCCAGGAATGGAAACCCCAACATCCCCAGGGGATTCTACATAAAATATGTTATGTTATGTTATAAAATGTTACATTTTATTTATACAGCGCATGGTCACCACTGAAGACATACATCATGGTGCTCTTGAGGACTGTTAAAGCAAAGGAGAGGAGAAGAAAGATAGGTTGACTCAGGGCTGCTCATGCTCCAGAGCCTACCCTGGGTGCTTCCAGGAAGAGAGTCCTTTTTCCCAAGGACACCACTGAAGTCAGTTACAGCTTGGAACGGGTGGCCTTGTATCCCCCCTTTTTGACACTAGAGAGGAGCTCTGAGGTTACATTCAATGGGCTCTGGGGTTCAGCTGATACACACAAGGGATGCCAGATAATTGTTGTGTGTGATTATGTGATTAGGAACAGAGCAGCCTCATTCACCGTTAAATGTTTAGGAGCTGATGAGTTAGAGAGAAAAGAAAAGGCTGGTATTCAAGTTGATGCTAAGCACAAGGACTTATTTTACTGTTCATAGTAATGTTATGTTATGTTATGTTACTTGCCATTTATATAGCGCCTTATGTATAATTGGTATGATCTCAAAGTGCTTTTAGGTTGAACGCCCTCGGAAACAGCAGTTCAAGTCAGTAGAGAGAGAGAGAGTCGTATGGTGCGTGGACGCACCGGATATGTGTGCAGCTTGTGTGATTGTTGCATGATAGCCCCTTTTTAGCAGTAGGTGTGGTGCTGAGGAAATCAGTTTAATGTGTTCAGTCTGGAGGGTGGACACCCAGACTGAGTTCTGGCTGCATTAGGCCTGAGGAGACACCTAAGCTAGCCGGAATGTGCTCAGCTAGCTGTGTTTTATTAGGATGATGAGGTGTTCTGTTAGTATGAGAACAGCTAAGCCGAATGTGTCATAGCATAGCTGTGTTCTAGTTGAATGATGGTCTATAGGAGAGATTAAGCGTAGTAGTGTGATATGGTGGTTATCAGTAGAGCGCCTGCGACCAGGCACAATAGCAGGACAGGCGGTGTACATAGCTGCATACGTATATAAAGCAACAGGACGGATAGGGTAAACTTGTGATACAGATAACATGGGGATACAGGTACATAGCATATATAGCATAAATAGGAGATACAGAGATATACAGAGATATATCCACTCCATCCACTAAGCTTTATCACAGTGATGATATTAGGCACACTTTCTGGATTCAACTATACTACAGTGACGCTATTAGGCACGCTTTCTAGATTCGAACTTTAGCACAGTGATGCTAATTAGGCAAATTTTCTAAAATCAACTATACCACGGTGACGCTACTAAGCACACTTTCTAAATTCATTTATACCACAGTGACGCTATTAGGCACACTTTCTAGATTCGACTATACCACAGTAACGCTATTAGGCACACTTTCTAGATTCAACCTCAGCACAGTGACGCTATTAGGCACACTTTCCAGATTCAGCTATACCACACTTACGCTATTAGGCATACTTTCTAAGTTGAAACTTTGGCACAGTGATGTTATTAGGCACACTTTCTAGATTCAGCCCTAGCACCTAGCACAGTGATGCTAATCAGGCACACTCTGTGAATTCAACTATACCACAGTTACGCTATTAGGCACACTTTCTAGGTTTCAGCTTTGGCACAGTGACGCTATTAGGCCCACTCTCTGAACTCAATTATACCACAGTGACGCTATTAGGCAAACTTTCTGAATTCGACTATACCACAGTGACGCTATCAGGAATACTTTCTAAATTCAGTTATACCACAGTGACTCTATTAGGCATACTTTCTAAATTCATCTATACCACAGTTACGCTATTAGGCACACTTTCTAAGTTTGAGCTTTGGCACAGTGACGCTATTAGGCACGCTTTCTAGATTCAAACTTTAGCACAGTGATGCTAATTAGGCACACTTTCTAAATTCAACTATACCACAGTGACGCTATTAAGCACACTTTCTAAATTAATTTATACTACAGTGATGCTATTAGGCACACTTTCTAAATTCAATTATACTACAGTGATGCTATTAAGCACACTTTCTAAGTTCAAACCTTGGCACAGTGACACTATTGGCACACTTTCTGAACTCAACTATACCACAATGACGCTATCAGGCACACTTTCTGAATTCGACTATACCACAGTGACGCTATTAGGCATACTTTCTAAATTCAATTATACCACAGTGATGACATTTTGCACACTTAGCAAGTTCAAACATTGGCACAGTGACGCTATTAGGCACTTTCTAGATTCAACTTTAGCACAGTGATGCTAATTAGGCACACTTTCTAGAGTAAACTTTAGCAGTGATGATATTAGGCACAATTTCTAAGTTCAAACTTTGGCACAGTGATGAGATCAGGCACACTTTCTAGATTCAACTATACCACAGTGACGTTATTAGGCACACTTTCTAAGTTCAAACTTTGGCCCAGTGACACTATTAGGTACACTTTCTAAGTTCAAACTTTGGCACAGTGATGCTATTAGGCACACTTTCTAAATTCAGCTATACCACAGTGACTCTATTAGGCATACTTTCCAAATTCAACTATACCACAGTTACGCTATTAGGCACACTTTCTAAGTTCAATTATATCACAGTGATGCTATTAAGCACACTTTCTAAGTTCAAACCTTGGCACAGTGACACTATTGGCACACTTTCTGAACTCAACTATACCACAGTGGCGCTATTAGGAACACTTTCTGAATTCGACTATACCACAGTGACGCTATTAGGCATACTTTTTAAATTCTGCTATACCACAGTGACTCTATTAGGCATACTTTCTAAATTCAACTATAACACAGTTGCGCTATTAGGCACACTTTCTAAGTTCGAGCTTTGGCACAGTGACGCTATTAGGCACACTTTCTAGATTCAAACTTTGACACACTGATGCTAATTAGGCACACTTTCTAATTTCAACTATACCACAGATTACGTTATTAGGCACACTTTCTAAATTCAATTATACTACAGTGACGCTATTAGGCACACTTTCTAAGTTCAAACCTTGGCACAGTGACGCTATTGGCATACTTTCTGAAATCAACTATACCACAGTGACGCTATTAGGCACACTTTCTGAATTTCGACTATACCACAGTTATGCTATTAGGCATAATTTGTGTATTTCAGCTGTACCACAGTGACTCTATTAGGCATACTTTCTAAATTCAATTATACCACAGTGATGATATTTGGCACAATTTGCAAGTTCAAACTTTGGCACAGTGACGCTTTTAGGCACTTTCTAGATTCAACTTTAGCATAGTGATGTTATTAGGCACACTTTCTAAGTTCAAACTTTGGCACAGTGACGCTATTAGGCACTTTCTAGATTCAACTTTAGCATAGTGATGCTAATTAGGCACACTTTCTAGAGTAAACTTTAGCAGTGATGATATTAGGCACAATTTCTAAGTTCAAACTTTGGCACAGTGATGAGATCAGGCACACTTTCTAGATTCAACTATAACACAGTGACGTTATTAGGCATACTTTCTAAGTTCAAACTTTGGCACAGTGACACTATTAGGTACACTTTCTAAGTTCAAACTTTGGCACAGTAACGCTATTAGGCACACTTTCTAAATTCAGCTATACCACAGTGACTCTATTAGGCATACTTTCTAAATTAAACTATACCACAGTTATGCTGCTAGGCACACTTTCTAAGTTTGAGCTTTGGCACAGTGACGCTATTAGGCACGCTTTCTAGATTCAAACTTTGGCACAGTGATGCTAATTAGGCATACTTTCTAATTTCAACTATACCACAGATTACGCTAATAGGCACACTTTCTAAATTCAATTATACTACAGTGATGCTATTAGGCACACTTTCTAAGTTCAAACTTTGGCACAGTGACTCTATTGGCATACTTACCGAACTCAACTATACCACAGTGACGCTATTAGGCACACTTTCTGAATTTCGACTATACCACAGTTATGCTGTTAGGCATACTTTTTAATTTCAGCTATACCACAGTGACTCTATTATGCATACTTTATAAAATCAATTATACTACAGTGATGATATTTGGCACACTTTGCAAGTTCAAACTTTGGCTCAGTGACGCTATTAGGCACACTTTCTAAATTCAGCTATACCACAGTGACTCTATTAGGCATACTTTCTAAATTCAATTATACCACAGTGATGATCTTTGGCACACTTTCTAGATTCAAACTTTGGCACAGTGATGCTAATTAGGCACACTTTCTAATTTCAACTATACCACAGATTACGCTATTAGGCACACTTTCTAAATTCAATTATACTACAGTGATGCTATTAGGCACACTTTCTAAGTTCAAACCTTGGCACAGTGATGCTATTGGCATACTTTCTGAACTCAACTATGCCACAGTGATGCTATTAGGCACACTTTCTGAATTTAGACTATACCACAGTTATGCTATTAGGCATAATTTTTAATTTCAGCTATACCACAGTGACTCTATTAGGCATACTTTCTAAATTCAATTATACCACAGTGATGACATTTTGCACACTTTGCAAGTTCAAACTTTGGCACAGTGACGCTATTAGGCACTTTCTAGATTCAACTTTAGCACAGTGATGCTAATTAGACACACTTTCTAGAGTAAACTTTAGCATTGATGATATTAGGCACAATTTCTAAGTTCAAACTTTGGCACAGTGATGAGATCAGGCACACTTTCTAGATTCAACTATACCACAGTGACGTTATTAGGCACACTTTCTAAGTTCAAACTTTGGCACAGTGACACTATTAGGTACACTTTCTAAGTTCAAACTTTGGCACAGTGATGCTATTAGGCACACTTTCTAAATTCAGCTATACCACAGTGACTCTATTAGGCATACTTTCCAAATTCAACTATACCACAGTTACGCTATTAGGCACACTTACTAAGTTCGAGGTTTGGCACAGTGACGCTATTAGGCACGCTTTCTAGATTCAAACTTTGGCACAGTGATGCTAATTAGGCACACTTTCTAATTTCAACTATAGCACAGATTACACTATTAGGCACACTTTCTAAATTCAATTATACTACAGTGACGCTATTAGGCACACTTTCTAAATTCAATTATATCATAGTGATGCTATTAAGCACACTTTCTAAGTTCAAACCTTGGCACAGTGACACTATTGGCACACTTTCTGAACTCAACTATACCACAGTGACGCTATTAGGAACACTTTCTGAATTCGACTATACCACAGTGACGCAATTAGGCATACTTTCTAAATTCTGCTATACCACAGTGACTCTATTAGGCATACTTTCTAAATTCAACTATAACACAGTTGCGCTATTAGGCACACTTTCTAAGTTCGAGCTTTGGCACAGTGACGCTATTAGGCACACTTTCTAGATTCAAACTTTGGCACAGTGATGCTAATTAGGCACACTTTCTATTTTCAACTATACCACAGATTACGTTATTAGGCACACTTTCTAAATTCAATTATACCACAGTGACGCTATTAGGCACACTTTCTAAGTTCAAACCTTGGCACAGTGACGCTATTGGCATACTTTCTGAACTCAACTATACCACAGGGACGCTATTAGGCACACTTTCTGAATTTCGACTATACCACAGTTATGCTATTAGGCATAATTGTTAATTTCAGCTATACCACAGTGACTCTATTAGGCATACTTTCTAAATTCAATTATACCACAGTGATGATATTTGGCACACTTTGCAAGTTCAAACTTTGGCACAGTGACGCTTTTAGGCACTTTCTAGATTCAACTTTAGCATAGTGATGTTATTAGGCACACTTTCTAAGTTCAAACTTTGGCACAGTGACGCTATTAGGCATTTTCTAGATTCAACTTTAGCATAGTGATGCTAATTAGGCACACTTTCTAGAGTAAACTTTAGCAGTGATGATATTGGGCACAATTTCTAAGTTCAAACTTTGGCACAGTGATGAGATCAGGCACACTTTCTAGATTCAACTATACCACAGTGACGCTATTAGGCACACTTTCTAAGTTCAATTATACTACAGTGACGCTATGAGGCACACTTTCTAAGTTCAAACTTTGACACAGTGACGCTATTAGGCACACTTTATAAATTCAACTCTACCACAGTGATGATATTAGGCACACTAAATGGTGTTGGGAATACCTTCTAAAATCAACTTTATGGGACATGCTACCATTTACAAATCTAACTAAGTGTGGGACATGCTATCATTCACAGTTCGGTCTAAGAGTGATATTTATAATTCCATCTTAGTGTGGCACATGCCAACAATCACATTTCTATCTAGATGCGGTCAAAGGTAATGTTAATGTTAATGTTAAAGGATATTTGTACCGTGCACTATCACCACCGGAGTGGTCCCCTGGTGCTCTGGCGGCTCTGATAAAGGGAAGGAGGGGGGGGTTAGTTAGTGGGAATAAGCTGGAAAAGTGCAAGAGAGCAGTGATGTGCTGTTGGCGGCCACACATACGGTGGGTCCGTTGGCTGGGCTTGGGGTGCTTTCTGTTCGGTAGCCGTTGTGTACTGTTGTGCGAGTCTATGTGTGTTTGTTTTGTTGTTGCAGTGTAGTGAGGTTTGTGCGGTTTGTTGTGTTATAGAGTTGTGGTTGTGTTTGTTTGGAGTTTGAGAGGTGTATGGAGAGGGGTGAAATTGTTAGTGAGTCGGTTATTGATTCATGATTGCACGCTTGGTCCAGGCGTGGCCGGCAAATCGTATGTCATTCATTGAATCACATTACAATCTAGATTTCGACGCAGGCTAAACTTAGGAATTCCATGTGTGGCACATGCTAACATTTACAATTCTATCTAGATGTGACGCAGGCTAGGTTGAGGATTTTAAGTGTGGCACATGCTAACATTTACAATTCTATCTAGATGCGACGTAGGCTAGGTTGAGGATTCCATGTGTGGCACATGCTGACATTTACAATTCTATCTAGATGTTGAAAGTATCAGGATGATGTGTGTAAATGGTGTAAGACTGGAATGTCACTGTTGACAGGGGAATGTCAGTTTGAAGTTATGTGAGAAAAGCAGGGCCATTTCAGAGACAAGAAAGAACTGAACATGTGCATAAGTGGGACACAACTAGGAGGGCAAAGTTGAAATAGGCATGAAAATATGCACTTAACGGGTCAGTTTGAAACTTGCTATTAGGGTGGAAATTGGAATGGCAATGCTGAAACTGGCAGGCCATCCTAATAAGTTCGACTCTGGCATATTTGTGAGTACTATCAGGCACCATTGTGAGCACACAAAGAAGTAGAGATTTGTCCTATCAACTCTCAGGGCCTTAAACAGATGAAAAGTAAGGTTACATTTGTAGACATATATATAAAAGTATATATTTTATATTTAGTTTGAGTCTTAAAGAAGTGCTACATTTCCAAAACATTTCCAAAACATGTGTTGACTTTTAACTGTGATCATTATGTTTTGGTCAAAATATAGGTACATGGAAAGTGAAATTTCACTCATGTCCATTAATTAACCAACCGACTGCAAACATAAAGATACAGTCAAGTGTTATACTCCTGGTCTTAACCAATATTTGAATAAGTGAGGACTGCGTTTTACTAGTCATATTCTATTTTTACCTAAAACCACAAGAGGTGTGATGTTGTCAGTGGTCTGTTTTACCCATAACGGGATTTAGATTGTATTTGATTTTTTAAACATTCAACCTGCTTTTTATTAACTATCACACAAATCTAGTGGTGTGTTATACCTCTTAAGTATTTTAAACTGTTGCAACTATATTTCCTGGCACAATATTTGAAAGTACTGTAATTTCTAATGTATTCTTGGCCTCAGGCCCAGAGACCACATCTCTACGGGGCTGAACTCTATCCACTGGCTCCCCGTGGCTGCAAGGATCAAATTCAAGTCCCTCTGCATAATCCACAAGGCTTTCTGGGGCCGGGGCCTTTACTATCTACAACGCTCTCTTCCTAAATACTCTCTCTCTAGAGCCCTCCGCACGGCCTCCTCCAACTCTTTGGGGTTGAGCCGTTTTTCCAAACAGAGATTTTGGGGTAGATCCTTATCCTCTGTAGATGCCTCCCTCTGGAGCAGCCTCCCTGCCACTCTCCGTCTTGAGCCTGAACTCTTTAACTTCTGGAAAATCCTCAAGACCTTCCTCTTCTTCTTTCGCTCTCCCTCTCCCCTGCTAACCTCCTTTCTCTCCTCTCCAGCTTCCCTCCTTCTTTCTCTTCCCAACTTGCTCTGTTCACTGACTGATCGCCTGGTGCACCTCCAGAGCCTCACAGGTCCCAGGCTCCTCCTCCAGTCCTGCACTTGCCTCCGGGCCTCTGCACTCTGCTTGGCACTACTGCACTCGGAATACGGTCCGTGAGAGGGGCAAACACTCTGCACTTAACCCAGGCCCTTGCTGGACTGGGTGCACTTGTTTCCCCCCCCTCGCACTTCCTGTCTGCGCACTTGCACAACAGTGAACGTACTGGGCCTAGCAAGTTTGTCTGTCCTGTCCTCCCTCAGTCTCCCATCCCTTGCTTGGTTGTACCGGAAATACTCGAGCAAAGGCGTATTTAGTGACGACCAACAACCAATCAATCAGAAATGTCACCAGGCCTACAATGGTAGTTTATGTTCTGTATGTCCTTTTCCCTCTCCCCCCTTCTCTTCCTACTCTTTGTCATGCACTTGCACTATCTGACAAGTCGTTAGGCATAGTACGGCAGATTATTGATTCTATGCTCTTATCTTCCCTCCCCGGCCCTCCTCTTTCATTCCTTCCTATCATGCACTTGCACTAGTTGAAATGCCTCTGGCCTAGTATGCTAGTATTTTGTTAAGATCATTCACAATCTTCAAGGCTTAAGAATGACGACTGTGCTCCCTTGTTCCCTACTTGCCTTGAACCTCTTTGAAGCACTTCACTTGTGTGTAAGCGCTTTACAAAATTACAATTACAATTACAATAATTGGGGGAAAATATGAATGCCCCTCTATTAGAACACCCTAGTGGTGTTTCCAGGAACCTGATTGGTAAATCTGCGGGCTATATGAATTGGTATAGCCCGCAGATTGAATATAGCCCAGAAAGTAATTTTAAGCGCTTACCTTCGTCTCCGCCGCCGCCGCCCATTATAGCCCAGAAAACGTACTTGCTGCATGGAAGTAAATTTCAGCGTTCCTTCACTGAATTCGCCCGCATCCCATTCCGGAACTTAAATAGTTAATGATCTGTGTTGCCGTGCAAGGGTGCCTGACGTGGGCCAGCACCCTCACAGAAGTAATCAGAAAAAATGTTTCTGTGGCAACACACACTTAATCTAAAATAGATGTTATTCTTGACAATACTACCCTTAACATCCTATAGCCCTTTTCCCAATACAAATGTATTTCTGCAGCATTTATTAGTCATGTGTCTTTTTTCTAATTTAATAAAATAATGAGGGTGTTCTAATAGCTTTATAGACCTGCAGCTCGAGCCGTACCGGGCGTTATGGCCCCTCATACATTGAGTGTCCAGGGCCCACAAAACCCGGTACAGCCCTTGCTGCAGGTCTATAGAGCTATGATATAAATAGGCAACATTGAATATGAATCTTTTGGAAAGCTTCTGCCCCCTCAAGAGCCACTCCCCAAACCCTCCCCCCTGTCACCAAAAGGTGCCTCCTGCAGTGAGATTAAGCTTTGGAAATCTATCTGTGGGCACAATATGTGATGTCCAGTCGGACAAGCCTCAGCTTTGCTTATTACATTATGTTAGAAGTTTTGTACACTGCACCAGCCAACACCATAGAGGACTAACAAAGCTGAGGCTTGCCCAAAGTGTGGCATACTGTACCCCAAACAGGGTTACCAAACGTTGCCATGTAAAAGTATAAAAAAGGGCAGTAAAAGAGGGGAAGGGAAAAACACATTAAAAGCATGTCAAAGATGTGTACAGAGAAGAAAGAAAAAGAGGGGTAGGAATGGAGAGGCCCTATTGTGCATGCCTGTGGAATCAGTGAAGAACCATTTATGGATAGTGCTGACAAGAAAAAAAGCCGAATGGATTAAGCTCTTGTAACTGGTTGCATGTCTGTTTGGGTAGTCTCTAGTACTTTACAGGGAGGTACTAAAATGACCCAGTAAGTAGCGGTATAATGGTCGTGAGATGTGCTCAAGCGCACACTAGTAGCATGGAGGCTTTTTTCCCCGTGCATTAAGTATACCATAAATTGACAGACCTCATGGAGATACATCCTGGGTGGTCCAATGGACGCTCAGAAGCGACAGAGCTCAGAGTGGGTTGTGTGTTGAGGTAGACACACAGAGGAAGAGAACCCTGGCACCTGGACTGTCCTCAGAGTGCCATGGTAGCAAGATCATATAGTGAGGGGAAGCCCACCCTGGAGGGAATAGTGTCATATTATGGGAAAGCTATGCTGAGAGCTATTTTGCAAGATCCCGCACTGTCGCTCAAGCTCCAACCGTATCCCACAGTAGAGCGCCATAGAATGTTAGGGCTACTGAAGGGTGACATCATCATAGATTATGTATAGGTACAATTAAGTTTAACAGTGAAGACGAAATGAGAGGTGTAGCTGCATAAATTGTTACCGAGCAGGCTAACTTCACCCTAGCTCAGCACCCACATTAGTACCGTACCTGAGACTGGGTGATCTGCTCCCCACTGTTTCCTCCACTGATTGCTTGTAGATCCCTTGCTACCAAACTGCCCACCGCCCTCTTGCCGTTAGCTCCTGCTGCCTTGTTTCTTTGCTTCCCTCACTATGTTCTAGCCCTATGGTTGTAAAGCGCTCCTGTCTGTCCCGAAGCTAGGTCCATGCTTAATAAGTAATAATAATCATTTCATTATTTGAAATGCATGGCCAGGGCCCTCTAGTGATGATCTGTGTTCTCTGCTATATGGCCTATGGGATATACTTGAATTCGGATCTCCTAGCAATCCTAGCTATTTGGCAAGATAATAGAACATAAAATAAAGGTTCGAGGCCAGAACGAGGATGCTCGAGGTTCAGGGAGAATATGTTGGTATAATAAATGCATATACACGGTATGAATTCAATACATGGCAGTTCATAAATGCACCAGTTTACCGTGAGTGCAAAGACATAGCTGCTGCATGTGATTAAACAGGTAGTAGAAGTGTAGGCATATTGGTCAGAGTTACACACATTGCTGTTGATTCAATTGGGTTGTTGCGATACAAAGATGCAGAGGAAAACGCTGTTCAAATTGGAAATTGACAGGTGCTGTCATAACTGCTGAAGGCATGGTTGTCAAAGAAACAGCTTCGCATGAATAATAATTATGAATCATGATGAGGAGTTCAGTGAGGAAACAGACAGGTTTCCATGGCTATTTGATGAAACCCATGTCTGTTGGATGCTTTCTCATGCCACTTGGCAAGGATTTCCAAAGTTGAGGAGCTTGCATCAAGAAGAAGCAACTACCAGTGCCACCTTGGAGCAAGAACGCAGGGTTTGTACGTCAATACACTTTAGATTTCAGGAAGTCAGGACTAGTCCCATTAATCATTAATAGAACTGAACTTAATGCAGAGGGAATTGGATGTTGGAAATCATTGTAAAATATCACTTTTCCTGATATTGACACTTTTTTTTCAAAACCACATACTGCTGGTGTAAAAGGAAATACATTGCCATGTGAAAACAGGACGGACGTTGGGTGAGGGAAGAGCAAGGCCAACAAAAGAGGCCTGCATTAATGCTGAGAAGTTCTCAGGGCAGATGATTGACACGGAAGGAGGCGCCATCTTGGAGCCAGTGATATAATGATAAGTTAAGGGCAGGACTACTGACCACATGAAGAAATAGAGTACAATATTGAGATATGGTCACTGTGGAAGACGAGAGAGGAGTGAGGGCGGATGACACAGAACTAGATACAGGGCAGACTACAGAGTGGCAGAGCAGGGAGTGGATGGGGGTGGGGGAAGAGGATGGTACGCAGTTCACCCACATAAAGCAACAAAGTGCACAGACGGAATGCCAACATGTTCAAAAGTGCGTAGCCTTGCGATTAGGCAGGAAAGGACCTATGGAAACGAGATTAAAGGAGTGGTGTTAGTAATAGAAAAGAAGGCAGGGATAGAACGGCATTGTTTTAACCGAAGGGGGAAATCAGGAGTTGTTTTTAAGGAAGGGATATTCCAGAAATGAACTTCCATGGAACCAATTTTTGCCATTCTGATCTTTCGACTGCTTTTTGCAAACAGTGAATATCTGGGCACCCTACCTACCTAATCGCCAGGCCACAGCGAGGGCACAGTGCGGCCGCATGCACAATCCTCAAGCTGGGATTCAGGAAAAACCTAACATCCGCTCTCCCAGCTCTTCAAAGACTTCCGGCAGATAATAACATGTGTTTCTTGAATGCCAGTTTGAGATGTGTGCATGGCGGCACCACATGCTCCCTGGAGCCTTGCGATTAAGTAGGCAGAGGCGCGCATGCATAGACTGTTCAGAGATGGCAATCGAGAGATCCTAATGGGAACATGTGATGCCTACTTCTGTCAGAAAGTGAGGAAGGGAAGGACACCTTGTAGAGATTACATGTGCCTGAAAGCTCTTTTGTCTACTGCTGGGATCTAGTCACCAATGGATAGGTCGGCGACCATAGGAGCATGCATGTTTTTAACATGTGTGGATCCTGAGAGTTGAATTGTGTAACTTAGATGATTGGGCGGGTATTAGTGCAGGATCCCCAGTGAAACGTGTTTCGGTATTTTCAGGATTGCCAAACACGCTTCACTTAGGAGAAGGCAGTCTGTAATATTAGACATGGGTAGATCCTTGCTTGAAATCTAAAGGATTAGTTGAGGGCCACTATCCAAGTTTTAACACAATAGATTATTAAATATTATGGAAGAGGGCAAGGGAGAAAGGTAAATGTTGAAAGTAAGGGAGAGAGCGAGGAGCCTTTTGGGACGCCATGAAATTCTTTGGGGTGGCATTTTGATTTTTTAAAATGTGGGTTCACATTTTTTCAGGTTCAGACGTATCCAATCCGGTACAGGGGGCTTAGCATTTTCCACTGATTGTATGGTCCTAGTTGCTCCCTAAAATGTGATAACACAATTCTTCTCACCGTCTTGCAACCCCACTGCCCCCTCCGGCTCTGTAGCCTCTAGGCTACCGTCCACAAGGCTAGGTCTTCCCCTTTCCAAATATAATGCTGAGAAATGATTTGCCATCCATAGTGTTAACTCCAATATTAAAGTGCGTCATATCCAAAGATGCCCTTGATATAAATACATATAACTTAAGGGATTTCACATGTTTAATCGCCTTAATTGCCATTAATATTCATCATGAACCGATTACATGTATAAATTGGTTTCCAAATGTGGCATATTTGGACAAGCTTTTGGGCCTTCTGCCTTTCAGGCTGATGCTTAGCACAAGCACTTGAGGTGCAGCTGCAAGCAGTGACAATAATCCTGAGACCATTGTGAGCAACATGGTGGCTGTGGCGGCGGTTCAGCACAGGCAGAGCCAGGGAGATCTACGAACTGCAAAAAAAATTAAATTAAGATAAAGTTAGAATCCTCTTTAAAACAGAGCATTCAAAATCCATTAACAAACATTTTTAAGTAATTATTGCTTTACAAAACAAAGACTTTGTAATTACTTTTAATTTTTAAAAAAAGGTAAAACTTTTTAAGACAATCCACACACTTGAATGTTCAAGAATAATTTTGTTTACCGAAAACTAAGTCTAAAAAGGACAAACAGTTTAAAAAAAATATAAACGTACAAACTTCAATTGCAACCGACTTTTAAAAACTGACAACACTTTTGGGCACTCAAAAAATACCTTTTTGTTCCTAACTTAGGTCGGGTAGTGGGCAGGACTTCGGGGGTCAGTGGCCCTCGGGCAGTTCGGATTGAGAATTGTGCCGAAGTAGGAAGGGCAGAGACTCGCTGACGATAGGGAAGAAGGAGGTAACCAAAGATGCAGATATCAATGGTCAAGAGCGATGTGGGAAGAGAGACCGACAACCAGCATCTGCATCCGGTGAGCACGGGTCGCGGGCAGTTGCCAAAACCCTTGGTGTAAAATGAGCACTGGTGGAAACTGAGTCCCTAGCGATTGAGAACCTAGAGGGAGGAGACACAGACAAATGGGCTGGGCAGCAATAGTTCTATATAAATAAAGCAATTTGGCAAAACCACAAATAAATAATTTTCTGCAGCCATATCTGGGGCTCGTTAATGGTGTGTTTTGGTTGCTATTTGACTTGGAACTTTGGATCAGGTGCACCCAAATGTTGTCTTATGCATAGTCTAGATCTCATATGCTGGAAAGATGTTTCATTCATATAGAGAAGTGCTCGTGAGCCGCGTCTGCTACCTGTTTACCTTGTTTCTGGGTGAACCGTGAATGGTTAAGTGTGAGTGTGAGTGCGGCAGGTGCAGCTACACTTTGGTCTTCATACTCGATTTTTGGAAGTGAACAAAAGAGTTTGTGCATATCTTCCCTAACCACGTGTAACAGCATGAACAAATTCAATGTTATACGCGTTTCTCTTGTCACTTAAAATAATAGAAATGTTTTAACCAGCCCAGACACACCAAACAGTGTAGGTTCCTAGCTTATGCGCTATTGTCGATTCTGTGTGGCAGTTGCTCTGGCAGACCATAGCCGCTGAGTGTGCCATTCACAATTGAGCCATGGATGACACTGGGTGCTGAGTGGTGATTGGGTGATCAGTGAACCAACCAGTGACTGGACATAGTACCATGTTTCAAGCATGGTGCATTGGGGTTAAATGATTCAATCATTTTTATTGGGTAGTCTAAGCTCCTGCATGTGGGTTCGTCCTCATCGTCCAGTGGTTGTTTTCCTAAGCTGGAGCAGTGTGTGACATGCCGGGGAGACAAGCGTTCTCAGCACCTTTCCCCTCCTGCTGCATCACAGGTGCAGGGCCTTAATTGGTAGAGTGTGACTCCACCTATGAGTGTGGAAGTGCGTCTGTGGGCCTTCACTCTTATAGGAAGGAAGCAAACCCCAGATTAAGCATTTACTTCACACACACACACACACACGAACACACACTACAGGCTCTGAAGAACATCTTGGAGGGGGGGCGAACTTCCTCAGTTTGGAAATGTCTTGGCTAAAAATCAAAAGAGATGATGTGATCTCCTGCGTGAAGAAGGATGACAAACAGCATGTGTAGCCCACATCAAAGGCATTTTTGGTGGACTATATCTATTAATTTAGCCTCTGGTTTCTTGGAGTGGAAGTCAGGAAGGTTGGTACAGCCGCATCATCAAGAAGATTTCAGACCTAGAAAGGATAGCAGATGGGGGGGGGGTGTGGCTTGGCGCCGTACGGGATGGTGGGCTAGTTTTCAGCTCCTCACT
The DNA here is from genome assembly GCF_040938575.1 of Ambystoma mexicanum. NCBI lineage: Eukaryota > Metazoa > Chordata > Amphibia > Caudata > Ambystomatidae > Ambystoma > Ambystoma mexicanum. The sequence goes on along the minus strand of NC_090933.1, from coordinate 126,823,412 downwards.
CTGCACCCGTATTATATAAATTTTCCTTGCATAAAAGTCAATTCACTCACTTAATATTTAATGTGGAACACCTACGGTGGACGTCTGGATGTATCCTGCCACCTGAATTGACTCGGTGTCCTAACGGAGTGAAGTGCAGAGGAAGCAGAGAAGCGGGCCTGTGGATGGACATGCTACAGTACATGCACAGCTGAATTTCCTGTCAGCTGGTCGGCTGCTGTGCGACGCAGACACAGCAAAGTTTATGGAAGCTTGTTTCCATACAACACGGCGCTCTTAAGGTAACGTGCAACCAATTTATAATCCTCATGAAAGCAAGCACTGCTGACACTCCAGTATTTCAAATATAAATGCTCCTATATGTTTTAGACTAATTTTGGAGATTTTTGGAAGAGTTAAACCTTTTAGCTAAAACCTTGTTGAATTATTTTATTAGATATTCCAATGGTCTGTTCAAAAGAAACATCATATCAATTTACATGCTAAGTACACTTTTTCTAGAACTATGTTAACATTGTCTATCAGCAAAAGGGATTTCTCAAGTCAGTGCCAATTTCTTACAATACTTGGCAACTTAACAACATATAAACCTCTCCAAGAAACAATATGGCCACCTCTAAGAAGAATCCTAGCAAAGACTCTATCACTCTAAAGAGGGCCAAAAGTGACTCGCCAACCCACAAATAGGTTATTGACCCTGCTATACTCGCCATACTAACTAGAGCCCTAAAACCATTTATGGAGAAACCAATAATACATTGCAACTCTTAGATGAAAAATGGTTGGCTTTTGAGTCAAGAATATCTCTAGTGGAGTGCAGGGTCAATGACGCAGAAGATATCACAAAGAGAGTGAAGAACCTGAAATATATGGTTAAAGCTCACTAGAAACATTCTGAAAATTTAGAAAATAGAAATAGGAGAAACAACCGACATATTGTCGGCATTCCTGAAGGAATTGAAGATCCAGATACAAACCTATTCCTTGTCAGCATGCTTACGAAATTATTTGATCTATCCTCTGCAACAAATCTCAATATTCAGCACGCTCATAGAATTGGACCTCTTTGCCCACAAATCAACACCAGAAATGCTGCTAGAACTCTTATCTTCGCTCTCATGGATTTCAAACATGTCCCGCTTATAATACAAAAAGCAAAATTTATCAAACATCTAAAATGGAATGGCCATAACATCTTCATATCCCAAGATGTTGCCAACAAGGCGGCTGCTAGGAGAAAAGAACTTCTAACTTGCTAAGACCTTCATTAAAACAAAGCAATGCCAGATATGGCATGATACATCCTGCAACTCTAAAAGTAACTCTCAATGATCATACTACATCTTTTGATAACCCAACAGATGTAAAGCGTTTTATTCATTCACAAAGGTCGGACGTTATGGACACCGAGGGCCTTTCCTCTTTATAATATGTCACTCTAAATGAACGTCTTTTTCCTGTTGCCGTTTGTCATCCCTCTGCCTACATGTATCACTTCTTCCTCGTGTTCTCTCCCCAAAGGCAATGCACTATACAAAATATTTGAAACAGGTATCTCATATGTTTTGAACTATTTTCAGGCAACTTCTTTGAAGGCACAGTTAATGTTTCATTTTAGGTTAATTTTGTACATCTATGCTTTAACATGTCTATAAATATATCATTGTGGAACATCAAAGGCCTCCATAACCCCATTAAGAGACAAAAGGTACTCTCCTAGTTTAACAAATCTAAACCCTCTATCGCATGTATATAGGATTCCCACCTCTCATGTGAAGAAGCAGCTAAACTTAAGAAACTTTGGGTAGGCAAAGTATTTGCCAGTGCAGCCAGTTGTAAGAACAATGTAAGGATAAAGAAATCATCAATGTATTCAGTAAATTCTATCATCATCTATACTTTTCTGAATCTACCCCAACAATCCAAATATCGCTGCATTCCTTCGAAATGTTACGCAATCTAACTATCCTATGATTAACCTTGATGCATTCAATTCACCCTTAGCATAAAATGAAATAGACTTCTCCCCTTTATTAACAAATTAAACGAGACCAAGTTGGATATGTTAACAATAGAGTATCGGAATGCAATATTAGAATGTTCCTGAATGCCTTGAGCATCACCACTCACTCAACTGACCCTTATGCAGCAGTTGCCTAAAATGCAGAAAAGGTGTTTGATAGAGTTAAATGGGACGATCTATTTGACGTGCTGCACTGGCATGGATTACATGAAACCTTTATATCCATGATTCAAATTCTGTACTCCTATCCCTAAACTTCCATTTTCATTTATGGCTGGATGTCTTTCGTTTTTCCTTTAGGGTGAGGTACACGACAAGGATGTCCTCTCTCTCCTTTGTTATTCATTTTAGCCCTTGAACTCTTCATAAAAACTTTCAGAGCACATCCCCGGGTTCCCAGAATAACCATTGGAGATCCAAACGTCAAATTAGCTGCATATATAGATGACATCCTTCTATTCCTTAAACACCCAGAGACAAGTCTGTCAAGTGTAATCAATATTGTATCACACTTTTCCTTAGCCCCAAGATACAAACTAAATAGGGACCAATCCATAGTTCTTCCCTTAAATATTTACTGCAATAAACATCAGGTCCAAGAGTATGGGATGAGATGGTGCCCTAACAAAAATCAAATATTTAGGGTTGCAAATGTCCTCCTCAATTAAAGATATCATTAAAGATAATACCAATAACATCTTGAATAAAATCAAAACCCTCTTGGAGTCTTCGTCCCCATTATTTTCATCCTTGTGGGGTCGTCTTCAGTGTATTAAAATGATGATCTCCCCGATTATCTTGTGTGTTTTATTCATGCTCCCTATTCCTATTCCCAGTAAATTCTTTAAAGATGTCAATTCATGCCTTACTAATTTCTTATGGGGGAAGACAAAGCACAGGATGTCTCTTAATAAATTAAAGATAAGTGTTAACTCTGGAGGAGTAGGGTTTCCAGACTATGCCAAGTATCGCTCCGCCTTTAGATTAAAGCAAGTACAATGCTGGTTTAGTCAAAGTGAACAATTTTTAGTCCCTACATGGGTTAGTGTGGAAAGAAATATGGTTAGACCTTTTTCTCTTGCTGACTGTTATGCGTTCGATTCCAACAATAGATTTACCAACCACTATAATGTACAATCCACAGCCAAACGGATTAGAAGGTATCTTATCCCTCCAAATTCATCCGGGGTCATACCACAATCTATATGGTTCAATAAACTAATAAAAGTAAATGGCAAAGTCATCTTTTGGAAAAATTGGGTTCTCAAGGGAATTACAGTTATGATATGATATGATATGGCATTTGTAACGCGCCTATACACAGGTGTTTCAAGGCGCGATGAGGCAGGGAGGGGAGGAACAAGGGGAGACAGACAACGATCCTACTAGGCCAGGTGTCATTCAGATCGCGCAAGTGCAGGGGTGGGGGAGGGGGAAAAGTGCAAGGGGAAGGGGAGGGGGGAAGTGCAGTACAAGGTAAGTGGCGTAAAGTAATAAATAAATAGGGCCAGCTGGTGGCAAGTGCAAGGTAAGTGCAGAACAAGTGCTGGGAAAGGGGGGGGCTGTAGGGATACAGAGACAGCCCCACAGTGCAGTGGGGTTCCAGGGCATCAGTGCAAGTGGAGAGTGGCTGGGCCCAGGACCGAGGCCGTTAAGAGTGGTCCAGTTGCAGAATCAGTGCAGTTTCAGTGAAGAATATTAGCTGTTCAGCAGGGGAGTTGTACATCAGTTGTTCAAGCATGGTATATGGCAAACTTTTAATGAAGTTAGAGCTGAATTCCTTGTTGCTCCGTCATTTTATAACCAATATTTACTATTAATTAATGTCATTACAGATAACTTGCAGCTCCTATTACAACCCTCTGGTCACGTTATTGATTTTAGATATAAGCATATGTATAATCCGCAGTTTTCAGCCGCTCACTTCTATAAAGAACTTACCAGTGACTCTAATGGGAACCCACAATGGAAAACACAGCAAGAATGGCAACAAGGATGCTCAATCACTTCTGAAGGCCATGGGTGGCGTCCTTTTGGACAAAGACTTCTACCATATCTGTTGCTGCTAATTTGACCCAAACTCTCTTCTTCTTCCGTCACAGACTTTTTATTACCCTGCTAACCTTTTTAAATGTAAAGTTACTTCAGAAAATAAATGTTGGAACTGTAAAGATGGTGAAGGTACTTTTAAACACGCTTGCTGAATGCAACTAAAGTCTTTTGGGAAAATGAATGGCACTGTGTCAAATGTATCTTTAAATTAAATGATCCCTTTAATTTTAAGATCCTATTCTTGGTCGGCGCCCTCTTTCATAATCTAAACTCCCATGCATCTAATTTATTTAATCTCGTTATTCTAATTGCAATTCAGGTAATAACTTCCCATTGGAAGAAATCTGAACTCATTAACCATAAAATATGGTGGAAATCTACATGTAACATACATATGATTGAAGGCTGCAATGCTTCAACACTGGCATTATATTACAAATATGTTCTGAAATCGAGAATGTTTACGGATGTAATTGCCTCAGATAATCACATTACTTTCAGATAAGCTTAAGACACTTGATCATTCATTGCCCTGACCACTTCCCCCCCTAACCTCTTTGTTTTATCTCTGCCCTATGCATTACTTTTTGTCCGGGTCTTGTATGTCTTATATGCCTCCCCTCCTCCCCTGATTATCCCTAAAACCTCCTAAATTGTACTTCTAGAATATACTTAGTTTCAATGCATTTCTATACTTTTTCAGTACAATAACTTAAATCAGCCAATCCTGATTCACATACCAGTTGTTAAAATGTTATTACTTCTTATTATGTTCTTGACATGCATTGTATGTGTATCCTGAATAAAACATGTCTTAAAAAAAAAAGAATTCCAGGGCATTTAGCCAAAGCTTCCTTGCCCCAGTCAGATCTGAAAAATGTGACTTTTATTTGGCTGACCGCATGTGGAGGCCCAGAAACCAAAGCGCGGACTGGCAGACCTCATGCAAGCTGGAATTGCTCTTTTCGAAACTCATCTTTCCCTTAACTAGTCCATCCCAGGCCTGGGCCTGTTTCTGTTGTAAAATAAACCTTTATGAAATGTAAAAAGAAAAAAAAAAAGAAATGAGAGCAGATTACACCGGATTGGTTACACATGTCAGGCGATGTCTTTATGTCACTGAGGTTACCAGGATGTGAGAGGACTCGCTTTGATGTGATATTAAGGAAGAATGTTTGGGAACCTTTTCCATTTCCCTGATAAGCGGATCTGCATACCAAGGCATCATGGGAAGGGGACTAGAGGTATTCTGGCAGTAACGCCAGAGAGTTAGTGTTAGTTGGTGAGTCGCTCAGGAGTCAGAGTTTGGGAGAGACCTGCTGTCATACTTCTCGGTCTCTGGAAGGCATGAGGCCTAGCCTTAATTCTAAACCAGCCTGTTCCATAGGTTTTTGAATATTTGAGGCTTGAGGATTTCCAGTGGATTGCAGTAAACCCTGCACAGAAACTTCACCTTAGAATTTCTTCACATGGTTCTCGCACTGTCCGGGAAACCCGGCAATAATGTGACAGATGCAGAAATAGGGAGAGAATGCCCTTTTCATGTATTTTCTCGGGACTTGCCCGATAGGGATCAGGTGGTGTGTGTTATGTCATTTTTTACTTAGCGGCCTATCTGGGTACCCTATGCATGCTTCTACAACTGAAACTAGACACATGAAGCCAGTCATATGCCCTGAAGGAATGTTGGAGTTGTGGGTGAAGAGGTTCAGGGAGGTGCCTAGTGAGGAGGTGATACCACATAGATATGCTGTTGTTGGATGCCAGCTTGTCCCTTGGCATTGACTTCTCAAACCTTCAACGCTTTTGTCCATCCCCTCAGGGGTATCTTGCCATTCCCAGAACAATGATCCTAGCTGCCACCTCCTACTCGGATGGCAGTTAAGTGTTCTATGTAATTTGTATTCCGTGGAGGTCAAACACATCAGGCCTATGGAGCACTTACATTGAACCAGAATATCCAGCTATTCGACAGAAAATAGGTATTTGTTTTGTCATTGCTGTTTGGCGTGTACCAGTCCTGTCCAGTGCCTGATCTGAATCTCTATAAGTTGGCACAGCAGACCTGGGCTTCTGTGTTGGTGCCACTGCACGGCTGCACGATCACAAGCCAGGAAGCATAAAGCTGTCAGGATAAACACACTGGCAGTCATTACACTCCATCAATTTTGAACTCCATCCCAATAAACATCCACATGGCTCCATTGCTCTGAGAATTCAAGAAACATCTTAAGGCCCTGCAGTTCCAAAAACTCCTCAAATAGCATTGGCTATACAGAAGTACCAGCGAGGCAGTACGCTTCTGCTCACCTTGTGGTCAGTCCTGCCTATAGCCTTCCATATATATAATGCAGTCCTTGTACAGCGCTCTTCTGTGTGCGTGCTTGGCGTGCACTTTATAAATACCGCCCATGCACACATAGATACTGTTGCAGCATGCATGCGTTGTGCTCAGCAAGGCATTTCATACATTTTATGCTGTTGTTACTTATTTGTCATAGAGTCTTACAAAGGATTTACATGGGGCATTTTGGAGGAGGCCTCAGGGTGGTCACAAAGTCTCAAATGTATTGATCTGGCCTAGCATAAAATGTCAGAAAAGAAATATATTATAGTGTTTCTGCCGATGACTGCATTTCACTTCGGTAGTTCTAAATGCGTGTTTTGATAGAAGGAACACTGAGCTACCCATGTGCAGAACATGTCTCTGTTGGACACTTATGTTATCAGCACTAGTGCACAGGAATCTTAATGTTGCAATTTTTCAAGAAATGCTCATTCCATTCAATTGGGCTTCATTACCAGTCCGGTGGTAACCCTGCTGGTGCTACCAGTGGGTTGCTGCCAGACTCATAGGGCCTCATCACGACCTCGGCGGTAGGGCTGGTGCTATTAGCGCGGGGGCTATTAGCGCGACCGCCATAGCCCCCGGCGCTAATAGCGCGGGATCACAAGTTGGGCGGACTTGGAAGTCCCATTTCCCATTGAGCCCATTCGGAATGCCCCATTCCCCATTGGGCTCAATGGGGAAATTTCGCGCTCATACCGCCGGTGGATTTCCCGCCGGCGGTATTAGTGCGAATTCTCGGCGGATTCCACACCAGCTCAGAGCTGGGTTGAAATCCGCCGAAGCCCTGATTCGGCGGACCCTTAAATCTGGCGGTAATAGCGCTACCGCTGGATTTAAGGATTACCGCCAAGGTCGTGATGAGGCCCATAATATTTTACCGCCGCCTGACTGCAATGTCCAGGCGGCACGAGAAGTCAGGCACTGGATTTCGTAACTCCCCATCGCCATAGAGTCCTATAGGACTCTATGGGAGTGGGGAGACAGAAGCGCCGGCACCATTGTTATACTGTAAAGCACTTTGGATTGAAGCGATATATAAACTCAATAAACATAAACATAAACATTGCTAACGGTGCAGGCACTTCTGTGAACAGCCTACCTACCATGGCTGCTGTGCACGGCAGGTCGGGAGCAGAGGCCCTGGTAGACAAACTTGTAATTTGCTGGTCAGGAAACAAGGGTGCTGGTGTGCTTACCGGCACCCTTGTTTCTAGACCGGCAAAGCCGTAATGACGCACCAACTATCCTTTTCGACCGTCACCACAGTACCTGTCTATAATGCGTGTTTTTCTTTGGCTTTTACCAAAAACAAATAGCAGCAACTTACCTTGAAGCCTATTTGGTAAATATAACCAAATCTGGACAATCTAAATGTGTATCAAATGTATCAAAGGCATTTCTTTGATATTTCACCTACACAATATTACATCTGGTAAATTTGCGTGCCAATCTGCGTACAAATCCCTGTGCGTCGATTCAAGGAACTGACTGCGCAGGACTTTCCTGGGACTTGCGTGGAGTTTGCACAGGCCTGGCAAGTCTCTGTGAGTCGACGAGCACCTTGCGCGAGACTCCACGCAGAGTGTGGGCCGGGCCTACACTTTGACCAAATAAGGGGGCGGAACATGCAGAATGAGGAAGAACTGGCAAAAATGTGGGCGTTTTGTGCGCGTTCCTCGCGCATTTCAATTCCCTTTGCGTGTCGGATGGAAATGCACATTTGGATCCATGAATATGCAAAGCACGTAGACAGATGATCTTCAGGCAAGGTGCATTCAGATTGTGCAAGTGCACAAACGGTTACAGGGGAGAGGGAGGTGGAGGGGGGAGAAGTCCTGGGGGTGGGGGCGGTGTCCAAGTGCACACAGACAGTGGAGACTGGGGAAATTGCAGAAGCGAGCAAACTCTTGGGCCATTGCTCAAGTGCAGTAATGGTGAGGTGAGTGCAGGGCCCGGAGGTGAGTGCAGGGGACTTGCAGGGGTGCCAGGAACCTGTGAGACTCTGAGGTACACCAGGCGGCCAGTGGCTTTGAGCTACACCTTGGATGGGCGGTCGGAGAGAAAGAAGGTTAACCATGCAGAGCCTGACCTGTGATTCCAAGGGTCTCACGGAGACGTGTGATCAGGATGTTGTGGCTAACAGTGTCAAAGGCAGAGGAGAGGTCAAGGAGAATGAAGACAGAGGGAGTGTTAGTGTCAATTTTCAAGCGGTACAAGATCATATATGAGTTTTACAGTTCGTAAATGTACACAATTTACATCTCCTGGAAATTGATATTAAAATCAACCCCAGTCCAAACTTTTATGTGCAGTTTCAGACATTTATCAGTGTACACATATGAAATATACATCTCCCACATGTATTGCTTATGTACTATAGGCCTCCCATACGTTTGAAAGCTCACATTAAAGTGAGCTCTTAACTTGCATGTGTTCTCAATACGTGAACGATGCGTATATCAATTTTACAGTTTGCACCTGTGGCAATTTACATCTGAAAACTCACATCACAGTCAGTACTGACATTGATGTGAGTTTTCATACGCATAGTAGAGTATGTGTGCGTGATGTACTTCTACATGTATGTGTACAGTTTGCATCAAAGATGCACATTCTGTGCATGCATCATATGTGGAAAAGTCTAAACTTGTTAATATTAAAAATAATTGCCACATTGATTTTCAAAATCATTTTTAATGTCCCAATTTGTGGTGAAATCTAGGTGCATGCCAAAATTTACGAAAATATAAACGTCCACTTTTGAGAAACGCCCCCCAAAAGAAATTGTTTCTATGGGGAAACGTTCATGTTAAAAGCTGTGTCAAAATGAGGTAACACTTTTAAAAAAATATATTAAGCTGACCATGAAAAATTCAGTGGAATTATTTTAGAATTTTTCCACGTAAGCCTTCAAAAGTTATTTGCAAAAGTTATGTTCTGAAAGTCCTCAGACAAATCACCTTCACGTTAACTATGCCTAGCAGAGTGGCGTAATAGAGATATGTGACAGCGACGCTTGCTTCTGTTTGTGTTACAGCAACACAGCCATCAAATAGCAAAAAGAAAATACATATCTCTTTCAATATTATGGAGGCGAAACCATTGCATACTTTTTCTTTCATATGATAACATAAATATATGTTTCCGAATTAAAAACATCAATCAACGAGAAAAAGAATATGAGTAAATGAAAATAAGTGGCTTTTAATTCCCCAATATGCTTCCAGGCTTTCAGGGAATGTTTGATGGAGAAAAGAAGCAGCAGAGGAAGGCGAAGGCTGGGAGCCCATAGAGGATTATCACATGGCTTTGTGATCACTGTTCAGAGGAAACTCCATATTTAACTAAAGCAGCACAAATGAAACAATGTATTTCAAACATAGGCAATGGGGCGTGGAAAGCAATACATGGGAAGTCAGGCATTGCATACATAATTACGGGCTACAACTGCATCCGTTTAATAATGCACGCCAGCTGTTGTAAGGATAAGTTTGCTTACATGATCAATCGTACAATGTATCCTACAGAGGATGCAAAGAGATGTAGGAGCTCTCGGAGCTAGGCCGCCCCGACGCAGCAAAAGCGGGGAAGATATTTCTCAATAAAACACAGTTCATTTCATAAAATTTAGGGGGGAAAAAACAAATGGCCCACGTTAACTCAGGGAAGATTCACAGAACTTGTGTTCACTCAAGTGAAAGGCGATGCAGTTGTGTTAAAAATAGCTGCATGTGATTTATAAATCAGGACAGAGTGGGTGCATCTCTGCACCCATTCTGATCTTTTTGTGAAAACGCTTGCATAAGGAGAAAGGGTGCATTTCCCTGCAGAGAAAATGGTGAGCAGATGCGAGAAAAAGCAGCGCATCACCCTGCGCCGTTTTGGGGTAGGCCCGCAAGGCGTGAACGCAAGGCATGGACGGGTAAGTGCTGACATTTCTGAGCTTTTTTCAAGCAAGCGTGCAGCCTAAGTGCCAAGGACGAGTATGCTCGTCCGTTTTGCATAGACTTGCATAATAGCCTGGCAGTTAAGGGGTTAAGACCCGCTGCTGCGCTGTGCTCTTGCTATCCTGCAAACATTGATGGAAGTGCTTTTTCTTGTATTGACATTTCACCTTGATGGGTCCTCGAGACTGGCATGGTGAAATATATGCTCCCGGCCGGCTCCCAAGAGGGTGCAGGGAGCCAGTGGTAGATCAGTGTTAGGCGTTGAAACCCAACAATAATGTATTCAAGCGAGTCAGCCAACGCATCAATTGCCGGTGCAGAGCCCCAGAGAAATGTGCCGATCACCTTTGTGAATACAGTGACCTAAACAATTCTTATTGTCACACGAGACAAAAAAAAGCGCAGACTGCACTTGTTTTGACTTGCGTGGACGTGCATTTGGCCCTTAAAGTACATCTCCATACATCTCCAAACTAAAGTGACATTTTAAGCCACATTGAACATGATTGTGGACAACTATGGTTAACATTTTCAGCTATTTTGCCGCCCAAAACTACAATTCGTAAAAAGTATGGAGACACCAGACCCATTCCCCAAACCCCTTGTAATCCCATGAGTAAAACCACTCTCTCTGAGGCAATTTCCTTTCATTGAAATGTGACAAACTACTACACTTTGCAAAATGTTACTGAACCCCAGGCGTCCATTTTAGCAACAACAATATCATGCACTCCAACATCAACGTCATCAGCAAGGAACATTATTTCACATTTGTCAACACCTTAGAAATATTATACTAATGGGATATTTGTACAGTCAGAAAGTCTGCAGGCCTGGACGGAAGAGCAGAAGATCATGTCCGACACTCCGCTGAGCTTTCGTAGGTGCTTGGGCGCGACAGAGCAGTGCTTGAACCTGTTACCCACTATGGATAAATATTAGGTGTCGAGAGGAACACGCCAGCTGGCCTTCAGGGGCCTACCAACGGCCTTTGAACTGGTGAACAGACCTTAACCTTAATTCTGTGTGGTCTGGGGATAACCATTGATCTCCTGGACATCTTCATCGAGCTATACGATAACAATGAAACCTTTGTCACTTTGGTAATAACGGGGAATGAGCAAACACTTTTACAATAACTAGAGAGATCCGCCTTGGCTGTGGTTGGCACCACTGTTGTTTAATCTTCTTGTTGATGGGAATGAGAAACATCTTCTAGGCAACTCTGTGGATGTGGCATCTTTCCTGGGCCGTATAGTTCCATGATTAGGATATGCAGATGCTGCGGTTTTAATTGATAGAATGTTCAAAGCACTGCAAACACTTGTACATTCCTATGTGGGTTTTATGAGCCGAAGAGGCCAGCAAGTGAATAGTGTAAAATCTGCGTTCATGGTCTTCAACAGGAATAAAAAGTTTAACCCTTCGATTTGTTGGGGGAGGTACACATGAAAAGGGTACATAATTTTCATTATCTAGGTATGAGATTTTGTGATAAAGATAACTGGTCAGCTCACACTATGAAAGTAACAACTTGTTGCAGGAGAATGCTGGGCTCTTACGCTTTTCGTTTGTGCGCGATGGAGCAGTCTTTCCCGCACTGGTGTATAAGGTAAACTCTGGGGGATTGCAGAACATGGATCTGGAGTACGGGTGTATAAGGTAAACTCTGGGGGATTGCAGAACATGGATCTGGAGTATGGGTCTACTCTGATTTATCAACAATTGCAGTAGTAGAGTGGAAAATCCTGCGCTCATTATTGGGTGTTTTGCCAGGACCTGCAATGGAGATCTTATATCATGAAAATGGCATCTGCCCGCTAATTGATCAACTAAGAATAGGTCCCTTCTTGCTCTGGTTGCCTATTTGCATGAAGGACAGGGCCATTTTTAATAAGATTATTCATAAGGATTTACTCAATTTAGAGAACAAAATGAGATCATAATGGATTAATGATCAAAAATACTGACTGACCACGGGTTACCAAACTCAGCCAAAGATCCTCTCTTTGTTTTACCCACCAACCAGAAGAGAACTGTGGACTTATTTGAGAAGAAGCAACTGTTGCAGTCAGTATGTCTGAAGGGCACAAACAAAAGCTACTGTAGCAACCTATTTACCATTCATGCACAGTCATTTTAACAATTAATTTTATTTAATATGTTTATGAAATATAAGGGTAAGAAAAATTATTCGGAAATTAAGATTGATCTATTTACCATTTGTGGTCAACATAATGAAATGGGGAAATACAAAGGCTACAAGCTGCCAATGTGACAATATTTCATTGGAAACCCATATGCATGCTCTGTTCTTTTTCCCATGGTATACTATTGTTGTTGTTCATATTTGTGATCCAGAGGTCACTGCACAGCCACGATTGTCAGCACTGCAGCTAAGCCAAATATGAGCCATAAGCTTTACATTTAGTACATGTATACAATAGTTTTCATACGTTTATTAGCATACATGTGTGAAATGTACATCTTCTAGATGTACCTGTACAATTTGTATAGAAGCCGTGTATTGATTCTGTGCGTGTGTTGTAATAGTGTGTTTTGTAAGAACATGTAGCGTAGGAGTGTGTGTCATAATAGTGTATGTAATATCTTGTGCCATTACAGTGTATGTCATAAGTACAAGTGTCATAAGAGCATGTGTCAAAAGAGCATGTGTCAAGTGTGAGTGCCATAAGATCGTATGTCCTAAGAGTGTGTGTCTTAAATGTCTGTGTTGTAAGACTGTATGGTGTAAGGCATATGAGTGTTTGGTGCTTAAGTGTCTGGCATGTGAGTGTATGGTGGCCAGAAGGCATAGAGTGTTTGGTCTAAAGTCATAAAATGCACATATACTATAAGCCTCCTATACTTATGAAAACTGACAATGAAGTCTATTTTGACTTTGCTGTCAATTTTCAAGAGGTACAAGGGCATACATAAGTTTTAGAGTTCGTAAATGTACACAATTTACATCCCCTGGAAATTGACATTAAAATCAGTCGCAACTTTCAGACATATATTAATGTACACGTATGAAATGTACAACTCCTGCACGTATGTTTACACTTTGTATTTCAAATGTACATGTATTGTGCTCATTTATTATATGCCTCCTATACGTATGAACGCTCACATAAAATTGAGCTCAAACATTCATGTGAGTTTTCAATACATGTAAGATGCGTATATCAATTTTACAGTATGCACCTGTGCGCAATTTACATCTCCTGAAAACTCACATCAAAGTCAATACTAACTGTGATTTGAGTTTTCATACATATAGTAGCGTATGTGTATGTAATGTACTTCTTCTATACTGACGTGTACAGTTTGCATTAAGTATGCACATTCATTCTGCCCATGCATCATATGTGGAAAATTCTAAATTCCTTAATATTTCAAAATGGGCCATTTCGATTATCCAAATTATTTTTTAATGTACCAATTTGTTGTGAAATCTAGGTGCGTGCCAAAACATATGAAAATCTAAACAGGCAATTTTGAGAAACTTGGGCCAAACAAAATGTTTTCCCTCTGGGGAAAATCCTATGTTAAAAGGTGTGTCAAAACACAGTAGCACTTTTTTAAAGCCCGCCATGAAAAATTATTTGGAATTATTTCAGAATCTTTCCAAGTAAGCCTTCAAAAGTAATTTGCAAAAGTTATTTTCTGAAAGTCCATAGACAAATCACCTTCACATTAACTCTGCCTTGCGCTAGCAGAGTGGCGTAATATAGATATGTGACAGCGACTCTTGCTTCTGTTTGTGTTATAGCAACACAGCCATCAAACAGTCAAAGACAAACATACCACTTTCGATATTGTGGAGGTGAATCCATTGCATACTTTTTCTTTCATATGATAAAATAAATATCGGTTTCCAAATTAAAAACATCAACTAAAGAGAAAAAGAATATGAGTAAATGAAAATAAGTGGCTTTTAATTTCCTAATATGCATTCCGGCTTTAAGGGAATATTTGATGGAAAAAACAGGCAGCAGAGAAAGGCGAAGGCTGGGAACCAATAGAGGATTACCACATGGCTTTGTGATCACTGTTTAGAGGAAAATCCATATTTAACTAAAGCAGTACAAATAAAACAATGTATTTCAAACATAAGCAGTGGGGCGTGGGTCATGCAGAGTGCCCATTTACCAGAGACACATTTCAATGACACCGCCCACACCTGTTATTCTCTGCCCCCTGACTCTTGCTCTATCGTTGGAGTGAAACAACAGACAACTGACAACTAAGCAATTAAAGTTGAAATAGTGGGACACTGAGGGTGTGCGGGACACTGCATTATGAGCAACCCTTTCTGTTCTACTTGGGTAGAATATTATGCAGAATTATACTTCGCTCCATCTAAGACGTTGATATATGCGACTCTGAAGAGATTTGGTCATTCACCTTTGATGTGCAAGATATTGTAAAGATCATTAAAAAGAGTGGTAATTCCCAAGCCCCAGGTCCAAATGACCTCTGTAATAAGATTTGTAAAAATAATCCAGCTATGTGGGTGAATATTTTAAGCGTACTTTTTAAGGACATTTTAAGTCAACAGTTAACACCGAGTACATAGAAGACCTCACATGTTGTCCCTATTTTTAAAAAAAGGTAACAAGTTGGTCCCAATGAAATATAGGTCTATTGACTTACTAGATATTGATGATAAGTGTTTTTCTGCACGTATTATGTGCTAATTTGATCAATGGACCATTGCACAGGGAATTTTAAAAATAAAACAAACAGGGTTTCGTAAAGGTGTAGGCACAAATCTAAATGGCTATATCGTCGACAAAAATCTGCATGGAAAGAAAAGCCTCATTTGGATATATGGCAAGCATCGATCACTCAATGGCCTTTGAGAAGGTTCATAGAAATCGACTTTGGGCCAAATTAAATCACTGGGGCCGTCCATTGCATTTGCTTAATATCTTAATATATTTACATACAGAGACTGTATAACAAATATGATTAAACCTGCAAGGGTGGAAAACAATACACAGAAAGGATGTATTCTGACTCTAAGCAATTTTAATGTATATATTTGGAGGATCTAGGAGAAGCCTTAGAAAAAAATGTGTTTATCTTCCTTAAAGTGGATGGGCAAAAGATTTTTGGGACTACATATGTAGATGATATTATTCTATTTGATTGCACCCAAATTGGTCTCCAGCAAATGCTGAATGTGTTCCAAGACAATACTACGAGAAATGTCCTTGTGCTTATCAGTAATAAAACAAAGATTATGCACTTTGTATAGGGAAGGACAAAAGTCTGATATATGAGGCGTTTAGGAAATCATACAATTGAGATGGTTGACAATTTAAAGTATTTGGGACTCACCATCATGGCTAGACCCAACAAAGGATTCCTATTGACCATGTGGAAAAAAAGCAATCCAACTAATGGCCCAATTGAAGCATTTTAATACTAGAATTGGGAAATATTCCCTGTTACCAGCTAATGAAATGTATGAAGAAAGAATTATCCCTTCTCTTACTTATGGCCGGGAATAACTACACCTTCTATTTGACTTGGACCATCTTTATTAGAAGGACTCATATGGATAAATGTGCTAACCCTACCTAATTGGATCCCAAGGATGGTTATATGTTTTGAGTTGGGCATACTACCTGCAAAAATGAGGCTCATCTGGAAACTCATATTGTTCTGTAAGAATGTACTACAAACTCCGTCAAATTATTTATTTGAAAACGTTAACGAGCATTTAAAGGAAAAGAAAAATTGGTGTGTCGAAAAATGTGAAGAAATTGTACAAGCAAAAGGCCCAGTTTGATACAATAATGCACAATCTGGAAAGAAATACACAATCAATCAGGCAAGCAGATGGGCGTGAGTCATGCACGAATATTAAGAGATATCCTCCCTGATGGTTATTAGATCCTCTCTGCACCCAGATCCACCCGGTCCAGAGGGGGGTGTAACCCTGATCTTTCCAGAGTGGATTCCTGCCTCTATCATTCCCACGCAGACATACTTCTCTTTTGAATGCCTTGTCTGCAGGCTCTGTCCCTCTCCTAGCCACTCTCTTACCGAGGCTACTATCTAACAGCCTCCTGGTCAGATCACCTCATTTCTCTCTGAGTGGGTGGACCTCTCCTCCTCCCTCCTGGCCTCAACCACTCAACCCCTCCTTCTTGGTGACCTCAATATCCATCTAGACTCTCCTTGTTCCTCCTCTGTACTCTTCCGTGACCTCTGTGATTCCCTTTCCCTTTCTATCCTCACTACTAGCCTGACTCACTCTGCAGGGCACACACTTGATGTCTTGATATCCTCTGACCTCCCCCTCTCTATCCCTCTGACCACTCCTCTCTCCTGGAGCAATCACTCTCTCCTCACCTCTCATCTCTCCCTCTCTTCCCCCAGGCCAAGCCTACCCCAATACTGCCACCTACCTTCTCAGACATCCGACCCATGAAGCGTGCATCAGTTGAGGCTTTTGCCGCCACGTTCTCTCTCCCGCCACCTCTGGCTGACTCACATCCTGACACAGCCCTGTCTATGCTCTACTCTTCTATTTCCAATACTCTTGATGCTCTTGCCCCTGTCATGAAGATCCGTTTGAAGCCCAATGCCATGTGCAATTCTTGGTATCACTCTGACCTAGCTACACTTAAACATAAGTGTAGGGTGGCTGAGAGTAGATGGAGGACTTCTTGCTCATCCTCTGACAAACTGGCCTGTCGCCTGCTCCAAAGGCAATACCGACTCTCTGTCCACACTAAGAAGAGAGCCCACATCCAAGGTCGTGTCTTTGCAGCATCTAACAACTCGGACAAACTTTTCAAAATCTGCAAGGAGCTAGCCAACCCTGCTGCAGTCTCTACCTCTCCTGTCACCTCCCAGGCCCTTGCCTCTCACTCATCTCAAAAACCCACGATATCCTGTCCACCCTCTCATCACCTCCTCCTTTTCTCCCCTTTCCTTTTGTGAACTCTGGCCCTCTTACAGCCACCCTCCCACCCTCTTTTTCGTCCTTTCCTCTTTTCTCCCCTGACGAGTTCTCTAGACAAGTCTGATCTATGAAAGTCTTGTCAAAACAGGTTCCTCCCTCTTCTTCCAAAACCATCAAGGACCACATTGACACCCTCGCTCCTGCCCTGGCTGACTTCTGTAACCTCTCCTTTGCCTAAGGAACCTTCTCCTCCCCTCTGAAACACTCTCTTGTGCACCTTCTTCTCAAAAAATCCACAGCTGACCCTTCTTGCCCGGCTTACTATCGCCCAATCTCCATCACTCCTTTTCTGGGCAAACTTCTGGAAAAGCTGACAATCTCACAGCTTAACCTTCACTCTGATTCTGTTGGTTGTCTCCACGACCATCAGTCTGGCGTTAGAGCTGCCAGAAGCACAGAAACTCTCCTGAACATCCATGAAGATCTGGTCTCTAACCTTGACTCTAACATCCCCTCTGTCCTTATTCTACTCGATTTTTCTTTTGCCTTTGACACGGTCAACCATACCATCCTGTTCAACCGTCTCTGTAACAACCTGGGTATCACGATCAGGCTCTGGCCTGGCTGACTTCTTTCCTCTCTGATTGACCCTCCCAGGTCCAACTTGGGTCCTCCATTTCATCTATCTCCCTTTGTGCCTGCGGTGTTCTCCAGGGGTCTAACCTCTCACCCTGGCTTTTCAAATAATACCTGGCAACTTTCGCCCACCGGTTTGAGATTTTCTGCTCCGATTTTCAGTGCTATGCTGATGATACTCAACTCTTTTTCAGGCTTCCCTCAGCCACCTCCTCTCCTTCTCTCATCTCTGATTGTCTATCTGCTATTCAGGATTGGTGTGCCGCCAACAATCTCTGCCTGAACGCCAGCAAGACGGAGTTCCTCCTGATCTGCACACCTTTGCCCTCCTTTCCTGTTACTCTCTGGCCGGTCTCCCTTGGCCCTCCTCTTACTCCCATCTGCAAGGCTAAGAACCTCAGAGTTATCTTTGACTCCACACTTTCTTTCTCTGCTCACATCTCTGACGTCTCTAAAAAGTCAAACTTCCTACTGCACCTCCTCAGAGGTATTCTGCCTTTCCTCTCCTTCCCCCAGAAGCTCACTATCTCTCGAGCCCTGGTTCTCTCCAGGTTGGATTATTGCAAGAGCCTCTTTCTAAATCTACCTGCTTCTACTCTCTGCCATTTGCAACTTATCCAGAACAGGACTGCAAGACTTGTCCTTGGCCTAAAGCCCTGGGATCATATCTCTCCAGCCCTGAAATCTCTCTATTGGCTCCCAGTGGCTGCAAGGAAAAAATTCAAAACCCTTTGCATTGTCTACAAGGCTTTTTGAGGCCTGGGTCCTTCAGTTTTCCCTGTAAATACCTTCCCTCCCGAGCTCTTCGCTCCTCCACATCTAACTCCCTCAGGGTCAGTCGTTGTTCTAAGAAACGAACTGGGGGTAGATCTCTGTCATCGGCTGGGGCCTCCATCTGGAATAGCCTCCCTGCCACTCTAAAACTTGAGGAGATCCATCTCTGGTTCCGGAACCTCCTCAAGACCTTTCTCTTTGCTTCTGCCTTTGCTCGGACTCTCCCCTGTTGATTGGTTCTGTCTCGGCATCATGCAACTGGTCACCATCTGACGTTTGGGCCCATGTACCTGCTCACCCTGCCACCCACCCCACTGCCTTCTGGCAATCCCTTGCACTGGGGTCTGTATCTGTAACCCTACAGTCCCCCCTTTTTCTTTCTGCACTTAACAGACACACCCTGTCTGTTGCCTTAAACCTAGCACTCGCCACTTGCTGGCTGCAGTACCACTGTTTGTTGCTTTTTATTATGTATTTACTTATTTGTTATCTATTTTTATGTTTATTTCTGTTCCTTTGCTCAGCACTTTCCAATTCTCCACCCCTCCCATGCACTTTCCCCTTTCCCTCTCCCATGCACTTGCACGTTCTCAATGTCACTGGTCCTAGTAAGATCGTTGGTTGTGTTTCTCCCTTGTTCCCCTCATGCCTCATCCCGCTTGCCTCATCCCGCTCTGAAACACTTGTGTACGAGCGCGATATAAATAAAATATCAATATCAATAATGCATTCCCTATTCTAAAAGATGCACATAAAAGGGTAAGGCGTGCATCCTCTCTACCTTACGCGTTCCCGTCATCTCGACTGAGGAGTGCGTTAAAGAGGTTTA
The DNA here is from genome assembly GCF_040938575.1 of Ambystoma mexicanum. Taxonomy (NCBI): domain Eukaryota; kingdom Metazoa; phylum Chordata; class Amphibia; order Caudata; family Ambystomatidae; genus Ambystoma; species Ambystoma mexicanum. The sequence goes on along the minus strand of NC_090933.1, from coordinate 126,803,876 downwards.
GATTCATTCTCCTCAGGACTAAGGAAAATATGTGTCGGAGGGATTGCTCCGATTCTTCTAATGCAGCTGGCATATATTATATGCCCTCAATAGAGAGTTTAAAACTTCTTGTGATAGAATGTGAGGAACTAACAAGTCTGCACATTTGCAGTGTTGGGCGCTGTTTGAATAATCATGCATTTTTTAGCGAGTCATAGTGGGAGCGGATTAATCAGGCAAACTCTCTTGCTTTAATCTGTGCACTATTACGATTTTCTATAGATTGAATCTAACGTATTTATAAAAGTCGACGAGCAGGAGAAGGAAAGAAAAGGGCTTGGAATGTTGTCCTAGGGCTCTGTATGAGGGTAGAGGAAAGGGGATTACTATTTCCAATGTCATGAGAGTCACTGCGAACCATGGGACATGAAGTCCTATTAAAAACCTTTTGTTGGAATACCACACATGTTGGCTACTGACAAAATAAACAATACACAGGTGGCATGTACGATGGGTCCATACCGGCTACAAAATCAACTCCAACTCACTGAGCTGTCTCCCATCTTGCTGGTCAGGCTCTTTTGTATATTGGCAAATTCAAGTCAGTGGAAAGGCTCCTCATATGACCGTTAACATCTCAATATATGATCAGGGAAAACTAACAGCTGATCTGGGGGTGTGAAGAACATCCTCTGTTGTGCGTAACGCCTGTAGAGTCGTTGTTAACAACAGCAGCTGAAAACAATCCGCCCGGCCCTTGCTACAGGGCAGTTTCCTCAGTTGTGTAGTCGTGTGTTGTTTGCCGTGAAATAATTGCGCAGCTATTTGTCTTTGCCCAGGGGGCGGTTATTTTCTGCCTGTTATGTTAACTGCCTTATGTTTCACGGCAGTCAGTAGATGGTGTAAAGCCACGCACATTTTGCAGTAACGTTTACCTCATTACTGTCATCAAACCAAAGCGGAAATGTCAAGGCCGTTTTTAACGGCAATGATCTCAGCGAAGTAAAGAGGCACGCATTCACAATCACCGTGTCACGTGATGTGCTCTCTTTTAATAGTAAAAGCCTCTCTAGTCTACGTGTTTACTCTAATTGCTGTAGGTACATTACAGTTTCGCAACAGATAAATGCTGCCTGACGCACCAAAAAACTCTGAAGTAAAAGGCACAGCATATGTGCTTGTGTCTAAATGTTTTCTGTACGTCATAGAACTAAGTTATTATGTCCTATTTCCTGTATAGTTGGGAATGGCTTACTAACAAGCCCCATAGTGATCTGAGTTAACCCTTACAATGCCAATCGAAGCCTTGCATGCCCCTGCCATTTGATCTTGAACATTACAGCAATGAAACGGACAGGATGGGCTTCAATACGAGAATAAGCGGTACCGCCCAAAAAGTAGAGGACACGCTGAACGGCAATACTGCCCATATTTTTACAGGTTTGGCAACTGGAAGCTGAGGGGCAGCCCTCTAAAAACACAATCCAAACTGAATCACCTCTTTCCTGCTCCCATCCAAGGGAGAAAAGGCCAGATGAAAATACCAAAAATGAGCCTGCAGAACTCAAAGTTCATGGAGGAGGAGCTCCAGCTATTGGTCGATGGGGTGGTAGGGCACCCCGAGGAGCTGCTTGGTGCATACAACCTCAAAACCACCCACCAACACAAGGCAAACATCTGGTCCAATAAACAAGACAAGGTGGTGGCAGTGGGAACGGTGCACCCGGGACACAGAGGATTTCAAAAACAGATGCAATGATCTCATGGCAAGGTCACTCCCTTGTGGCGCAGTATTGAAGGCCGACGTCTGCCACTAGTCAAGGCCCAGTGGAGCCACTGACCTGGCAGCCATGGGAGGACAAGGTGAGCAGCATCCTGGACATGGCTGGCATTGGAGGCATTCCAGTTGCATAGATCAGAGCAGTCAGCCATGCTGAGCCCGATGAGTAAATGTGTATCCCCTAGCCAATGCGCAATGCCAAATATTCATGGCGCCACACACAGGCATCTTGCAGCGGCATCCACGGTGAATCAGGATGACCAATGCAATGGCATCAGTCAAGGTAACTGACAGGCAGAGAGATGCTGTGAAGCTGTAGGAAGCAGGAATGTGTCAATAACAGCCATTTGAGTGTGTTGGCCTGTGCCATTGAGTGGATATTGCACCTCCCTTGACCATTCCCCTGACTCAACCCAACCGCTGCAGATCCAAGCAACCCCAATGTATAACAGACCATCATGTCAACATGTGACATTTGAGCAGCATACTTATTTATGCTGTACACAAGCCATGTCCCCATGTGTTGACAACATGTCCATGCTGTACGAACACTAATTGCTCACGGGCCAGTGTACTACAAAAAAAGTATGTATCACACCAACATTAGTACCATCATACCTAACTGCTGTCCACATACTATGGACCCGCTGCAGTGGGAAGACCGGCACACATTACCCAAGTGAATTCGTCCAACCACATGCATAGGTGAAAGAGTATGAATCAGAGAGTTGAAATATCCATATGACCGCTTACAAGCAAGTCCAGCAAACACAATCCAGTGCCAACACACACCATTTACAAACGCAAATTGAATCAATTGAGGTCCAGATTGGCAGTCCAAGATGGGCTTGCCATGTGCTAACAGACATCACCCCTTTAAGAACATGCAGACAACTACAGATTGCATATCAGTAATACAGACAGCATCTCACATTTCCCTCAACAAGCACCCAAAACAGCCAGGAAGAGGTCAGTGGCTGTGACAGTGGCGGCATAGCTTTCACTTGAGCTGCAACAGCTTCTGCTCCAGCCGCTACACCATCCACCACGACCGTGGCAGCAGGATGCAGTTCTGGTGGCAAATGCACTGAGACCAGCAGTGATCCCAGACCCGGCATGCATGGAGGAAGCAGTACTTGCCACCAGTACTTGCCACCATGCAGACATCCACCACCACCATGGCACCTACATTGCCATGTGCAGCAGTGTCCACCACCATCACCGCATCCGAGTACCTTAATTTTCATGCCTCCATGGAGATACCAACTGCTCCCACGGCTCCCACAGAACCATCTGCAGCAGTGCACTTAGCCACCGCTTCCCCTAAGGACCTGCGTGCAACTGGCACAATTAAGGACACCACCACCACGAGCCCCAGCCTGTCAACTCCAGTATTCACCCCACACTTATGCACTCCTGTTGTGGCCAGTGTATCCCCCACCCCCACCCCCTTCCCGCCCTTCTCCACACTGGACCCTCACCCTTCTCCACTGCTTGGGGGTTGCTTTTACACCACTAGCAGGAGACACACAGCCCCCACGATAGAGATCACACATCAGACAGCAGGGCAGGAAGAGAATGTAGAAAGGATACCACAGGTCGACATTTCCCTGTTACCCAATGGACCCTGGATGCCATATAGGAGGGGCTGGCTCGAATAAACAGTGTCAGGCCACCATGCAGTAACTGGAGGAGCAACAGACTGCCAACTTGCAAGCTATTTAAGATGCAGTGTAGGGGTCCGCTCACAGGACAGCATTTTCAATGAAGCACCATTGCAGGCCACAGTGATGGAACTGCTGCCATCACTGTGGCAAGTCAGAGGATGCAGGAGGCAAATTAGGTAATGTCGGCAGGGAACGATGCATTGCTGCGTGCCATGACCTTGACATTGCAGCAACTCGGTGGTGGTGACAGTGCAAACTCTGTCTCTGCTACACTGACAGAGCCCACACCAGATACTGCACTGCAACACTGTCCAGCACTCACCACCTGTCAGGCCTGTATGGGGCAAGTGCTAATGGAATTAGGGACTCATGGGCACATGTACCTTTGGGGGGAGTTAAGGCTGGTGGATGGGCAAGGGTGTTGGCGATAAGGGTAATGGGAAAGTATGGGTGTGTTTAAATAGTTTTTTAAAGTATGTTTGCAGCAATACACTGATAATGTTGCTGTTGTGGTAATTTTAATATAATTATATGATATGATAGGTTATTTATAACCCACTTAGTAACCAGAGATTTCTAAGCGTGGACCAGGGATCGAACCTGGGTTGCTTTGTGTTGTTTTGCTTCCAAGGCAAGCTCGTTGCTCCTGAGCTATCATCCGTGACATGGTAGGTAAAGGAAAGGTGATAGGTGAATGGGTATGTGCTCAGAAAAAAATGACGATTATGTCTTGGAGAACAAGGAATCCGCCCCTTCCCCCTGCACGCCCGCCAATCGGCAATGCTTAATTTGTGGGGTGTTTGCCAGAGCTCAGCGCTGGCACTTATTTCTGAGGTTATGACCTATTGTCTTAGACTCATATTGATGATGAAATGACGATAGCCAGAGCATCCATCAACCCCAACGAACGAGCTGTATTTTAACCCCAAATGTGTCGACATTGTGGTGAGCAGCTATGGGTGGTAGCAGCAATGGTGGGGAACTGCTCGCCTGCAGTGGCACAAGCATGCTAGAAAATATTTGAGCCACGGCACTTATTTTCTTACAGATTAAGCATTGCCCATGAGATAACTTGCAACATCATCATCGCCTTCTGATGCCATGGGATCATTCTACCAAATGCAAACACTGGGCAACACACAGAACTCAATGACAAAACTGCCCACTTCATAGGGCTCTACATTAGGGCCCCTCCTGTCCACTCCAGGCACTGGTACCTTTCCTTAAGTAGGTCGAATGCACTTTCAAAAAAGATTCTGGTCCAATGTGGGCATCATTGTTTGCTGTCACGTGCACTGTTGCAGGGTGCAAAATGGGAGTCATAAGCCAAGGTAGCGGGGATATCCGGGGATACGGGCAATGACAATGGTATGTGATAAGTGGATTGGAGAAAGCCCCTCGTGCATCCAGACATCGCGTAGGGGCTGCGCGTTGGTTGAAAATGGGTTTGGTGAAGCCCTGAAATGCCCTTTTGTGGACAATTGGATGCACCTCAGCCCTTATTTTCTGCACCTGGTCTTATTTATAGCCACCTCTTATGTGGCGGTAACTGCACAGTTTTCTGGGAGGAATTAGCACTAGGTGTTGAAGTATCTGAGCAGTAATCCTACTTGCAACATGGCGGAATAACCATGGGCTAAGTCCTCCATTGGTAATTCCTCGAGAGGAATTATTGCCTTTTATTTTGCAATGATGGAAATGAGCGCCACTTTTTATACTCCCAATTTGGTGGACCGGTAAAAGTGGTGATAATTCTGTTAGCACCACTTTTTCCTGTTACCCCCCTAATCGAAATGAGGCCCATTGGTCATGTTAGGGCCAGTGCTTTATTTAATAAAAGAATTGCGTGACTAGGTTCACAAAAGGCTTTCTGCTCATGCGGACAGCACTCTAAATGTGTTTTTGGCTTGGAATCATGTGCCCACCTTTATATATTATCAGCGAAAAATATTTGTTGAAGGGGTGTTTTGGTTGCAATGAAAAACAGCAAAAACCCCACATTTTCCAGTTATGGTGCCTAAAGTAACCAAAACGTAGCCACCGCGCTGCGCTGCTCATGACGGCACTCATGATATCACAGATTACATCACAGATGACGTCTGTGATGAAACAATACAATTATAACTGGCGACAACACGACAAACAATTTAAGGGCAGTTTAATGTTGTATAGGTCATTCAATATGACTTTAACAATTGTTAAATGTGCCCGAATGTATGCCATTTGGAGTGTATGTAGATATAACAGAAGGGACACATTGAGCCTCATTACACGGTAGGCGGTAACCATGGCGCTATTAGCGCCATGGTTGCTGCCGGTACCGTACCGAGTCCGCCATGGTGAATGGCGGAATTACCGCCACATTCCAAGGTGTGTGGGGCGGTAATTCCCCATTCACCATGGCACTTCTCCATTCCCATTTGAGCCCCCATAGGGCTCAATGGGAATCGGGAAGGCAGCAATTACGGTACCGCAAATTGCGGTACCGTAATTGCCTCCAACGTCCCTTTGAGGGCCCGTTCCTTAACGGCTGGTAAAACCAGCCGTTGAGGTCGGTTCCCGCAAAGGGACCTCGTAGTAAGGCGGTAAGGGTTTACCGGTAACGGTACCCTTACCAGTAACGGTAAACCCTTACCGCATTCCGTGTAATGAGGCCCATTTACTTCTGGCAAAGTTAATTGAAAAAGGCAAGGGGCCTCATTACGACCCAGGCGGAGGACTATGGTGCTATTAGCACCATGGTCCATGCCGGAGTACGCCATGGCGGAATGGGGAATTACCACCCCATTCCGAGGTTGGCGGGGCGGTAATTCCCCATGCCGCCATGGCCCTTCCCCATTCCCATTTTTGCCCCATAGGGCTCAATGGGAATGGGGAAGGCGCTAATTACGGTACCGCAAATTGCGGTACCGTAATTAGCACCAAGGTCCCTTTGCGGGTCCCTACTTTAACGGCTGGAAAAACCAGCCGTTAAGGTCAGATCCTGCAAAGGGACCTCGTGATCAGGCGTTAAGGATTTAACGGCGCCGACACCTTTTACGGCGCTGTTAAACGCTTAACGCCAGGGTCGTAATGAGGCCCAAAATATGTTATCTGGAGCACGCACACTCGCATCTACCATACACAGATTTCAAAATACCTGCCATGACATTCCATGAGCCTTGGTGCTTCAGTACTTCCTTTTGGGAGTACCGATATGGCATATTTGAGCTGCATAGCAGAAAGTATTATGTGTATATAGAGTAACTTTAATGAAATTATGACAACAGACACATTCCGAGTTTGGCAGTGCAGGAAAACAGTGGTGGTAATTCCGCTACCGCCACAAATTTGGTGGTTACGAAATTGCCTCCATTTTTCCTGCACCACCAAACTACACGTTGTGGCAGAATTACACCAGCTGAATTATCGAATGGTAATTATTCCAATTTTTTTTCTTTTTTTCTTCCGCTTTATTAACATTTTCTTAAGCATAACAGAAACCAGGCTGCACAGCCACATTACAGACCGCCACATTGCCAACATCTCAACGGTAGCTTCTTAACAATCCCACTAACTGCTATTGACCCACCACCCCTCCGTCCCCTCTTCCCCTTCCCATCCCTCCTTCCTTTCTTGATCCGATCTATCCTCAACTCTTTGTCCCATATTATGCTGCTCTCACATTTCGTTCGGGAATAGTCATATATCACTTTCAATTCCAGTATGGTTTATTCCCATTTCCATCCCTCGAGGGGTCAACCCGCCCCCCAACCCCAGGTCAACTTCCATTCAAACACTGTCTTGTATGTGCACCGAACAAAAGTCTGACCATTCAGCATCCATTGGTTCACTGTTCCCATGAAGGCCCGCTGTTATCCGCTCCATCACATATATATTTTGGGCTACATTAATCCATTCCCTCTTCCCTGGCAGCTCAACTCCCTTCCAACATGTCGCCAAGTACGAACTGCAAGCCAGGAGAAGGATGTGTACCATACGCGGCACTTAACATATTCTCCTTTTCGTTCTTCCATCCCAAAAAAGACCAGCATGGAAGCCTTCACTCTTTGTACCCCATTCGGATCCCCGATCCAGCTCAGAACCTCATCCCAATAGGATTGGACCTCCCAGCATCCCCACCACATGTGCCACTACTCAGCTCTCATTCCGCATTCATGCCAACACAGCAGGCTCACATCTTGATACATTCTTGACAGCCTAACCGGATCGTATTGCCATCTGTGTAACAGCTTCCCAGCGTGCAATTTATATTGGCAGGAGACAGAAGTCTTGAAGGGCCCCGACACATCCTTAGCCATAACTCGGGGTCTAGTTCCATCCCCATGTCCCTTTCCCATTTCGTCCTCAACCTGTCCAACGACCCTCTTCCCGTACCCACCAAGGCCCTATACATCATCCCAAACATTCCCTTGGACTCTGTTAGTGTATACAGTAGTTTTTCAAAGGGGTGAGATCTCTCTGTATCTTACTTTTCCAAGCCTCCTTAGTCAAGACCCCCTTCAGCTGCAAATATGAAAAGGGGGAGAGTGTGTCTATCCCCAGGGCCTCCTCCAATTCCACAACTGTAAAAAATCTCCCATCCTTCCACATTTGCCCGATCCTTTTCAGACCCACTTCATGCCTGGAATCTGGAGGGATCCGGAAATTTGTCCCAGACTCGCAGGACCCAAAGATGGCCTAAGGGTGCGGGCCACGATGTTACCCCAGACATCATTTTACCCGGTCACCAAATACTCCAGATAGTGCACAGAATAGGGTGCTCACATATCCTTCGCAGTAACTTTGCCCTAGGCACCCATAGCCACTCTCCCACAGTAGCAGGCCTTAAATAATGGTTGTCAAGTCGCATCCATTGTAGGTGCCTCTGTTCCCGAAGGAGTGGAATCAAAACTCACAACTGGGTGGCCATATAGTATAAATATATATCCGGGAGCCCAACACTCCCACTTTCCTTAGGAAGACTCAGAACATCACTTTCCATGCCACAGGAACCATAAAAGATCCCCCTGCGTTACTTTAAAGTATTGGTCTAGAGTCTGAATAGGCAGCATTTGGAACAAATACAGAGTCTTAGGGAGAACTACCATCTTGAGCACATTCAGCAGTCCCATCAAGGAGATGGTCAGTACCTTCCATTTCCCCAGATCTTTTTCCAGGGTAGACATTAAAGGGGGGAAGTTGGCTTCATACAAACCCTCCCGCTTTCAAGTGAAATTGATACTGAGATACCTCAAAGGCCCTACGCTAACCTTCATGCGCAATGGGTTAAAGCGTCCAAGATCATTGTTCTTACCTCTATCCAGGCGAAACACTACAGACTTTCCCTTATTTATTTTAAAGCCTGCCAAGTGCCCATACTCCTCCATCAGCTCCACCGCTGGTGGGACCAATGTCAATGGGTTTACCAGATGGAGGAGCATGTCATCCGCATATAACCCTACCTTATACAGCTTCTCACCCAGCCAAATTCCCTCAATTCTATCATCCTTCCTCAATCTGTTGGCCAGTGGTTCCAATGATAGCACAAATAGAGTCAGGCAGAGTGGGCACCCCTGCCTTGTTCCTCTTTCCAAATTAAACCATCGGGAGTATCCCTCATTTGCAGCGACACATGCCCTGGGGGAGAAGTAGAGTGCCATAATACGCCTTATAAGTCCCTTACTGACTCAAACTTGATTAGTACCGCCTCCAAGAAACCCCATTCCACCCTGTCAAAGGCCTTCTCAGAATCTATGGAAAGAAGTGTAGGGACGACCTCCCAAACCTGCACCTCGTTAATCAAGTGCAGCGTCTTCATCATAGTGCCGGCCCCTTGCCTCCCTTTCACACACCCCACCTGGTCTGAGTGGATCAGTCTCGGCAGATGTCCCTCTAGCCTTGCGGCTAGTACCCTGGCGTACATTTTTGCATTTATATTTAGCAGGGAAATTGGACGATATTACCCACACTCACGTGGGTCCCTTCCTTCTTCCGGGATCACCGTAATTAGAGCCCACGTAAAAGAGTCTGGTGCTTTCCCCATAGACAGAATGTCATTAAACAATGTTGTTAGGAGGGGGAGCAGAACCGGAAGGAAGGACTTATTAAACCCCGGCGTGAAGCTGTCCTCCCCCAGAGCCTTACCCAACTTCTACCACCCAATACCGTCTTAATTTCGTCCCCAGTGATTGGAGCTTCAAGGCATTCTGATTCGAGTTTCGTAAGCCAGGGGAGACTAGATTCCGCCAGGTAGCTCCCAAATTTCTCACTGACCGCTGTCCCTTTACTCCTGTACAGGTCCTCATAAAAAATTGCAAATGCCTCCCGGATCCTTTCCTCCAATCTCTCAGGGGTCCCCCATCCCTCCACCTCCGCCACCCACCTCTCCGCCCGCTGACCCCTTAGCCTAGCTGCCAAGAGGGCGTCCGCCTTATCCCCTTTCTCATAAAACTTCTGTTTCAAGAATTGTAGGTTGCAAACTATCTTCCCTTCCTCTAGGATTCTCAGTTCCTCCCTCACTCCCCTCACCTTTCGGATAAGATCTCCCCTACCCTCTGTAGGTCTCTGCGTCGGCTCCTCCAAGGCCCTTATTTTGTCCCTCAATCTTCTTTCCATGAGGGTACGTTCCCTCTTTCAGCAAGCCCCTTCTCTAATCAGTATCCCTCTCCTTGTAGCCTTTGCTGCATCCCAGACAATGTCCTTACGTACCTCCCCTGTGTTGTTCAGTTAAAAAAACTCAGTGATACCCTTCTCCATCTCTTCCCTAAAACATGGATCTTTCCATAGGGACTCGTTGCACCTCCACTTCGAGCCCCTGGGACATATTCCAGCCCATCCAATATCAACCAATACCATGTCGTGGTCAGACCAACTAATGGCGGGATGACTGACCCCAGTGCGGATTCCCATAGGTCCCTGGATATATAAAGGTAGTCTATTCTCGTGAAAGTTCCATGTGGGGTAGAATAGAAGGTGAACCCCTTGTCCTGTGGGTGAAAGTTCTGCCATATATCCCGCATCCAGTAGAGCTCCATCAGCATACCCATATCCCTGCCTGGCTGATTTTGGGGCTCCTGCTCCCCGGGGGCGCCCAGACTGCCGGTCCAAGCTGATATCCCTCCAGACATTGAGGTCTCCACCCAATATGAAGTGCCCCCTCTTCATTCATTATTTTTTCCATGTTTCTCTCCAAGAACCTCCCTTGACCTTGATTGGGAGCATACAACGTGACAAATGTAAAGCTGAGTCCCTGAATCAGACCCGAAACCAGAACTGCCCGTCCCTCAACATCGGACCATACTTTTGTGACTTCCAGTTGGAGCCCCTTAAGGACCAGAATCCCAACCCCAGTCTTCCTTGTTATTCCTGAGCCCCAATATTCTCCCCCCACCTGATCACAGGGGATCCTCCGTTCTTCACCCCTCAAATATTTTGTGTCTTGGAGGAATAGCACATCCATCCCTGATCTTCTAAATTCCCTCACAAACAGAGATCTCTTGGACAGAGAGTTTAGCCCTTTCACATTCAGCATGCATACCCTCAGGGTGTCCCCCCATTACGCTCCTTTGAATCAGCCATACCTCAATTTTGTCTCCCATCCCATTAACCGCATGGGAGGTGACCTGTCCCGTTGTGTATTCTGAGAGCAGGAATGTGCACATATAAATGTCAGATCAAGACATTTCAAAACACCACTTAACCCTCCTCGATCCTCCCCCGTCCCTTAGGTGCCCGGCCCCCTCCAGTTATGTTCAATAGAAGAGTGCCGAACCACCAAGCAGGTGCGAATTCCAGGCCCCAGCTCATGTCACCTCAATCCCCAATGCCCCCACCCATACCCCCAACCTCACCTGACATTCCAAACTTACATCTGCATCCAGACCCATTGGTCCCAAATAGGCCAGCTTCAACAATGGGACCCCATAAACCTGGGCGCCCAAGTCAGTCAATGCTCCTCCTCCCCCCACAACCAGATGAACAACTCGACAGCCAACATTCAGTTATGGCTGGTATTGAACCCGGGCCCCCCAAGCGTTCAGGGTGTGTCAGTGGGAGGGGTATTCAGCTTCTGGAACTTCCTTGATCCAGCAACCTGCTTCCTTCGAGGGCCCTTGATGCACCATTGTCTGTCCTCTCCACCTTCACCCTGTGAGCCTGAGATCCCTTCCCCTCCACCAACTCCCTAATTGTTTTGTTTATCTCATCCTCAGAAACAAGACGGTACCTCAGGCCCTCCACTTCGAAGCTACTAGACAACGGAAATCCCCATCTCTACTGAACTCCTTTCTCATTTAGCCATTTTGTCAAGGGGAGGGAGACAGATTCTTCTCTTTGTGAGGGTCAGTGACAACAGGTCCTGAAAAATTGTGATCCCGGCCTCACTCAACAATACGGGCCCTTAGCCCTTGCCCTCTCCAGAATGTTTAGTTTATCCGAGTAGGTATGAAAACGGGCCAGGACTGACCTGGGACCCCTCCCTGAGCCTCCGGCTCTGTGGACCCTTTCAATTTTTGTCTCATCAATAGAGTCATCTTCAAAGAGGAGCCTAGTTATGTCATGTATGATCCTCCTCAGTGTTCAATTGGATTCTCCCTCCGCCTCTGGTATCCCAAATAAACGGAAGTTATTTCTCTGTTCGCAATTCTCGAAATCGTCCATCTTCAGGACCATTTCCCCTTCTCGTCGCTCAATTTCCCCTATCCTCACGTCCATCTGTGTTTCCAGAGTGTTCAAAGATGCTTGGTTATGCTCAAGCCAGTGGTTAAGATTCAGTCTAAACCTTCCAGCCATCACCTCTTGTTTTTGCTTTGTCACCCCGAGTGGGACGGGTATGCCCAGACGTGGATCCCATGCCTGCTGGGCCTAGAGACCCAAGCTACTCCTCACTGATGAGGCCCAACAAGGCCGAAACATGTTTGGGGATGCTTGTGGTCTCGTGCAGAAGGGATGTGACCTAGCAGTTCGGGCTTGACTGCCCCCTTTGGGGTGGGACCATGCCTGATTTGCATATGGTCTTTCCCTTCTGTAATGGCTTGGCAGGCGAAGAACGATGGTCTGGAAGTTTGCCCAGAGCAATGCCAGTGTTTAAGATTCAGTCTAAACCTTCCAGCCATCACCTCTTTGTTTTTGCTTTGTCACCCCGAGTGGGACGGGTATGCCCAGACGTGGGTCCCGTGCCTGCTGGGCCTAGAGACCCAAGCTACTCCTCACTGATGAGGTCCAACAAGGCCGAAACATATTTGGGGATGCTTGTGGTCTCGTGCAGAAGGGATGTGACCTAGCAGTTCGGGCTGGACTGCCCCCTTTGGGGTGTGACCATGCCTGATTTGCATATGGTCTTTCCCTTCTGTAATGGCTTGGCAGGCAAAGAACGATGGTCTGGAAGTTTGCCCAGAGCAATGCCAGTGGTTAAGATTCAGTCTAAACCTTCCAGCCATCACCTCTTTGTTTTTGGTTATGCTCAACCACCTGCAGTATCTCCTCCAATTTGTCCATTTGCATGCTGATCTTGTCCACCTTACCACCAATGTCAGCTCTCATACTCCTAATTTCGTTGAGAAGGGACACCACATCACGTTAAGTTGCCATTGAGTCCTTTCCTCCCGTCGCCATCTTCTGTGGTTTCAAGGAGGCCGCAGTATCCAGTCTCCCTCCGTACGCAAATCCAACCAACTTTGTTCTGGCCTCCATAGAACCTTAGTCCTGGTTGGGATGCTCCGGTGAGGTCTCACATCTTTTTACGCTGCGCCAGGGGTACAGTGTGTCTGGGAATTTCCCCTTCAGTAGGATCTCCTTCGATGAAGAACCACCAGCATGTAGGTCATTGAAGGGGAGTGTTCCACTCTGCCACCAAACTGGGGGGAGCCGGGGCCTATGTTCCAGGGGCGAGGCGGGCACACCCCCGTGCTCGGGGGCCCACACCTCCTCCACCAGCCTCCAGCTGCCAGTATGTCCTGGGTCCACTTCCATCCCCAAATGAATCCAGGAGGCGGGCACACACCCCAGAGCTGGGGGCCCACACCTCCCATAATGCACCTCCTCTTTTGGTCCAATTTGGGGTCATGGGCCTGGTCCCATGGGTCTGCAGCACCCTCCTTCCCTCCAAAACCGTGACTGGGCCTGACTGTTGCCTCAGGAGATCCTCCTGTAGGCCACCATCCTGGCCCCTCCGGACTGCTCACCGCCCCTTGATCATGACCCCCGCACAAGCCCCTTCATTTGGGGGTCCACACCTTCAGGGTGTTTGGTCTGGGCAACTGTCACCTTCCTCACTTCTCAGGCCTGCGCTGTCCTCTGGGTCCTGCCCCTCATCAGCTGGTAGGCCCCTCTGGTCAGTAGTACCTCACAATCTCATCCTCCACCACCAGGAAGGAAGAAAAATGGCCCCTGCGGCCCCATGGCCCAGATGTGCCACGCTGCCTCATCACACCTTCCCTGGGCACCTTCCCTCTGAATCCTCTTTAGTCCTCTGTCCCCTCTTAATTGAATCACTATTCACTGCGCGGCCCAGTTTATCCCTCAATTCTGGGCCGTGTCTGCCATCCAGCCACAGGGGGGCCAGCTGCCATCTCCAGCTGAGAGGCCAGGTATCCTCATTGCCACAGTCCCGGGGGGACTCTAGAGAGCTCCTGCTGTGTCTTTCAGGGCCTGCAGTTCACAACCTCACTCACAACGCTGATGGGGGAGGGGTGAAGCCTCACTGATGGCCCGTACTGTGGGGGCAGGTGGTGGGGGGTGCAAAACCTGACTCACCTCCTCACCCTGGGACCGGAGGGTGCACCAGAGTCGGGTGACCCTCCATTCTCCTAGTCTGCCTATGCCACCGAGGCTACGGCGTTGTTCCACCACTTCTCCTCTTAATTTCCGCTGCACGCCGGCAGGCGGTGGAGGGACAGGGCTGGATCTTCCCCCTGCCGGGCACGATTTTCTTCGGGTTTTTGCTCGGTTGGGCCCACCTGCTCACACATGCACCCGGGGGGGTGTCTGTGCCTCACCTGGGGGGCCATGAGTGGGAGGCAAGATCACTCAAGTTGGCCTTGGTAAGGGAGCAGCACGTTAATGCGACTGCCAATAGTGCGCCCCCTGGTGGCCTCTCAATTCTGCCAATATTAAGAGTAAATCCTCCACTTCTCCGCCAACAATCGGCAGAATTACCACTCAGTAATAACGCTGGGGGTAATTCTGCTAAAAATCCTGAGTGGAATATATGGTGTCTAAAACCACCTTACTACCATTTGTAATCCCATGGTAAACCTGCAAGACCAAGTGGCAGTAATGATTTACTGCTGAAATACCACCAAAGTAGGAATGAAGCTGCAAGTGATTTCAATCCGGCACTCACCCAAGTCAACGCCTGGCTTGTAATGCACAACTGAAATCCTTATTTATTTTTGTCTAAAAGTTCTTTTATGCTGAACGATGTACCACTCATATCACGCCCCTCACCTGGAACCCCCCCTCCCCCCGGTCACACTGAACCAGGAATCAGGCTGGTTTGCAAAGGTAAAATATTCATTTAGGTATTCACACTTTAATCACACTATGTTCTAATGGGTACACAATGATCACCAATGGGGTGATGTAACACTAAATAATCTCTTTAATACACAAGGAGTAATAGTGAGCAAAACAATCCAGCACCGAAATAATACTTTTTTGTGTGTGTTCAGGTCAAAATAGCACTGTGGTTAACGGTTCCCCCTGCACACCCCTCAACCCCCCACTAGCCAATGTGAAGAGATCGGAGGAGAGAGCAGGTATTCAGGAAAGGCAAAATCAAACAAAATAACAATCCCACTTTCCCCCAGCAAACACAAGAGAACACAGAATTGACTGTCAAGCTGTCTGAATGGCTTTTAAAGCTATCTTGAGAATGGATTGGGCAAAAACACTAATATGGTCAAAATTGCTCAAATTGCTTTCAATTCTTATGGGAGCCGCTTTGGATGGTTGCACACAAGCAATGATTCAATACCAAGAAACAATTTGAAATCCTAAAATTCAAGTCGGGAGCAATAAAAAGCTATTTTACACATGTCAGAATTTCCCAAAAACGAAATTCGCGGCCAATTTTGCACTGCGCAATAACGGGAAAAATGTAAGGGTTTGGGATGCGGTTTTAGATGCGGTTTTAGATGCGATTTAAGCTGTGGATGTTAGCTACAAGCTAGAATTGTGTTTCTAGCACAAAAACTGAGGAAGTTATGGACTCGCCTTCTTCAGATGAGAAAAGATCAGTGCAAGGATAATTTTAACAATACTAGTACAGGAGGAAGATAGGAGGGATAGCATAGAGAGTTTAGACAATTCAAAAATACTCCTAACAATACGGGTTCTGAATACAAGATAGGATGGGTTTAAGATAGGGATTAAGTAGACAAGGTACATATGCTAGTGACACAGTTCTATCTATAGATACTTACTAGAAAGGTTTTTAAACGGAACAGTCAGGATTCTGGTCCGTCAAGATTCTGGTCAGGAAATGGCTCTGTTTCTGGGATAGACAGCTGGGCACATCGGATTGGATCTGCAATCAGTGAGGCGCTCTGGTCACAGCACGGCACAGGACTGGATCAGATCTGCAATGCACTCTGGTCACAGCATGGCACTGGACTGGATTGGATCTGCCCTTTTTGGTTCTAATGATAATTCTTTCAGTAGGCAAGCAGTACAGCACAGCCCGGCTGTAGTATGATGCTTCCCCTTAGATTAACGGGATTGGTTCTGGTTCTGGAAATTGAGGCCTAGCTGAAAATGGTTCAGCTATGCAATGGGTTCTGCTTTGCCAAGTTTCTGGAGTCTGGAGCAAGGAAGATGAAAAGTTCTGCAGCAGGGTGCTCCGCCAGCATTGAGATAGTGGGTGAATCTGTCTGTGTTTATGTGCCCTCTGCTGTCTCTATTTATGCTATGATAAAAGGGGTGTGTGTGCTGGTTTCGCCTTTGACATGGATTGGTCAGAATCTCCTCTCTGCCTTGATAGGAGGAGACAAACAGTGTGTCACCTTTATGGTGTGGGTTTATGAGGCTTAGAGTTCACCCGTAGCCTCTTGAACAAAAAATCTACTTTTGTAACAATACATATATACACATGTGCAACCTCTATAACAACCACATATACAGATTACATATTTTGTACAGCAGCTACTCCCCCAAACCCCGTAGCTGTGAGATCTTGTGTCTGCATTTCACAGAATGTTGCCCTTTTCATCCGGAACACAATGTCCAATTTATCAGCAAATTTCTACAAGTGTGCGTGTATAACCTGAGCATAAGTGTATAAAGTTTCATACTTCTAGCAGAAATACATTTGGTGTAAAATCACATTTTCTGCCGTTTCCTTCCAAAATATGTTGCATGATTTTGCCGCCTCTTGAAATGTGCAGCCAAAATTTAGATTTACAATTCTGTTACTTTTGTGTTTTTGACAATTTTAACTGGCAAGTTACAAGTCTTTAAACAAAATGTTCTTTGTGAATGTTCAGCCGCAGATGGCTGTTTGGGTCCACCTCTTTTTCTCTCCCTTCAGTCCAGAAGCATCTCCTCCCTGTTGGCTCTTGGCAGAGTCCATTTACGGCGGTCCTCACATCTAGCCTTTCCTGCTTTGCAGCTGTTCATTGTTTCCTTCCCCACTGCACACCAGGTTCTTTCCCCACCCTATAATTATCTCTTTGGTGTGATTTCCTGGTGGAGGAAGCTGGAGGGAGAGGACTTGCCTCTGTGAGGAAAGCTGTTATTCCAGTTTGGTAGCTTTCAGCCAGCTTATTTTAACTGTTAATTCTGTTGAATTCTCCCTTAACATACAACAAACTTGTGGGATCACATCACAGCTAAATACTTATTCAAGATTTTAAACCATGGAATCAAAACAATTACAAGATGGGTTACTCTCAATAACAGGCCTCTTAGATTGCAAACGTTTGATTTTAGTTTAAACATGTTTAAAGTTTAATCCTGCAGGCCCCTGACAGCTGTCATTCAGGCGGCCGAGTGTACTGCACCCAGATTTTGACAGATCCACAGACAAGCCACATTTGCTGTGGAAATCCCTTGATGCTTTCAGCTTTTCAGGACATTGAAAGTTCACAATGGTTTCTTGAACTAAGTGAAATGTAGCACCCAGCAAGAATTTTGGATGTTTGAGGGTGTTTTGTACCGGCATTCTGCAGTTTCAGCAACAAAGAAAAAAGGATTTAAAGCAAGATTTTGGGGTTTCATTTACCAAAGCATTGCTATTCCTTCTGTACTCAATTTTCACTTGTGTGGAGCCCAGTGACATGTTTCAGGAGTGACATCTCTGTTCCACCACTGACAACATGCATGGCAGATTGGGCAGCCATCTTTTTGTGCTTTGCAAATTGCAACTTTCAGAGGTTTCGGCATGCACAAGGGTTTTGCGGCCATTTTGATGTTTCTGGCACCATCAGAACACAGTGATGCCGCATGGCAGAGCAAAAGTGGGTTAAGATATCCCGCAAGGCCCAATGTTTGATCAATAGCCTGTAGACAATTATTTGATGGAATGTGATCCTTTAAAGAATAGTAATTCTTTACAATAAAATATCATGCAGTTGATGTTTAACATAACAAAACAAAACATTTTATTAAAAACATGACATTAGCTAATGCAAAATAGTCTCTGTATTTATGCTACCATGTTTCACAAAGAAAATAAGGTACTGTGAATTTGTATGCATGTTCTGCAAGAAAATGATAGACAGAATGTTAATTGCAAATCCCATGAGAGGTTTAGGATTGGTAACGTTGAAAACCCCTTAGGAGGGTGGAGGATCAGAGATGTGGTAGTGCCATAACGGCACCATATTATATGCAGTTTTGGCATGTGAGGAAATTACAATGTTATGAGGGGAAAGTGTGTTTGTTATGAATGATTGCCCCGACATTTAATACCCAAATCATTTTTCGCATCATATGAGCCCAAGTCTTTATTATTTTTCTTTACATCATAGCGGACATTTGGTAGGGTAATCCCATCTATGGACTTTGGGTAATGCTTGCACTCAAGGGCTCTCTGATAAGCATGCACGGTAGGACAGCTGAAACAGCACCAACAAGGCTCTCCTTTCCGCCATCTTCGGTCCGGGCATCACAATGGAACCTTATTGCCCAAGCTGATGTACGCAAGGAGGCAGTGGCTCAACGCTCCTCACCTGAGGAGGTGGATACCGGACGTCATCAGTTTGAGACTGTTGTGCCAGAAGAGGAATATCACGTCATTGCTTTTGAGCAACTGGAAATAGAAGATGGACCCAGATGGGGTACAAGGTTTCTCATTGTTATGTTTTGGAGCGGGGACAGGTCAAGCGCAATTGACATGCTTAGGGTGGGGTCAGACCATGTGGGTGATAAAAGGGCAGGTGAGTTGGAGGGTGGGTTGGGTTGGCTTGGGAGGTTGGACATGAAGAGATGATGTCTGCTTGTTGACTTGCAAGTATAATAAATGGGACGTGATTTTGTGAGTTCTCCATGAGGCTTCTTTTTCCTTTCTTTTCTTACTTCGAAAGATGATGACTGCGACTTAGACTGTTGTGCAACGCTGAGAGCTGCCAGACCCCAAGGGCCTCCTCCTGGACACCCCCACAAGGACTCAGGACAAAAAGGTAGGAGATCTTCATTTAAAAAATCTCTGAAGGGGGTTTCCAGAGGAGGACACCGGAGCTGGTGAGAGTGTGGCACCAGGCCTGTGTAGAGGAGGTCCCAGACATGGCCTGCGCCCCTTCCCCTCATTTTGAGGTACCAGGAATGTACTCGCCAAGGTATGTGACGTATGAGGAGCAAATGAACCAACAAAGAGCTGCACTGGGACTCTGGCCAGTATACATCAGATCCATACCTTTTGAAGTGCCCATAACCCGACAACCCTGGGCAGCACGGTACCCTATCAGACAGCCATACCAATAACTGATACGAAACGAAGAGTAGCTACAGACGGTCAATGAAGAGACCCAAAGAGCCCTAATGGAAGGCCAGTGGAAATGACTCAAGGGCCTGAACAGGATCGTGAATGAACAAAAGCAGCTATCGAAGATAGCACGCCAGTGGGAGTAACTACGAAAATAAATGTAATGGACGCAGAGAAGAGACGATGTTAAAACGTGAGGAAACTTTGCTACGAGACAAGATGGGAGCAACTGACCTGTCAAACGTGTGTAAATAGGCTTGGAACGCAAGAGGCAAAAGAAACGATACAGCTTGCAATGCTTAGTAGAAGATTAAAGCGGCAAGCGCCAACCATATATCTACCTCAATAAGGCACATTATACAAGTGAGACTCCATTTTGTAAAAGCAGAAATGTACCCTGGTTGCCAGAAGCCTGACAGGCCAGGTTTCGTAAACCAGCCTAAGGCAAGAGAAGGAGCGGAATCAAAACTCAACAAAGAGCGGCTCATGCCTAGGAAATCGAGGTCAAACTGAGAAAGGGAGGAGAGCGTCAGCTAACAAGACTCAAACTTCAGAGCGTACCAGCCTGTCTCATGAAGGTCAAGATAAGGGGGGCCCATGCAGGTGGCGAGGCTGAAACAGAATTAAATGCACTAAAAGCTGGAAACTGAAGCAGATTCATGGTGAACTAACACGTGACCAGCCAGGCGCGAAGAAGTACCACCGCCTGATGTCATCCA
Source organism: Ambystoma mexicanum (assembly GCF_040938575.1). Taxonomy (NCBI): domain Eukaryota; kingdom Metazoa; phylum Chordata; class Amphibia; order Caudata; family Ambystomatidae; genus Ambystoma; species Ambystoma mexicanum. The sequence continues at coordinate 126,783,830 of NC_090933.1, read as the reverse complement.
GGACCCGAGGATGCCATAACTTTTCCCGATAAGAGACTACAGTTTCGAGGCCATCCTTAGCCAACTAATTGACACATCGCCCTAAAACACTGATTGATGGAAGGGAGGCAGTGTGAAACTTGGGACACCAGGCACATGGGTGTCCATTCTGCATGCCGCTAATTAAAATGGGGATTTATGTCTAGGGCTGTAACCTGCCCAATCACAATGGACAAATTATCTGGAGTCCTATAGATAGTAGAACCAATAAGACGTCGTACTTGTAGTGACGTCAATCACGTGTGAAGTAGAGGGAGGGGCGTAGACGCCCACCCGATAAGAGTTATCCAATCTGCATGCCCTATTATCATATACAGATATAACACCTATACTTAAGTTACCTTTCCTAACCAATTATATTGCATGATGATTTTTTATAGAATTAGACATCAGTGATGACAAGTTTTTCCTATAACAATGACTGTTCGACTGAAGTTCGAGGAAGTCAGAGCGAGACAGGTGATCGCAATGCTGCTGATTTCCATCTGTTTCTCTGTTTGATGTACTTGTCATTAAACGGACTTCCCTTTGCCAACTTACTGAGTCCTCATTATTGAGGCATATTGGAGTAAGTGAGTCCTGCACACCCTGTCCTCACAAGGTGCAGCTATCTTGTCTTACAAGTTCTAGAGGGTAAGCGCTGACCTATGGGCCCGTCAGTGAATTCCTCTCCTCCTAAACACTTGGTAGCGTGAGAATGGTTTTGGCCATTTTTATTGATTATATAATACTACGACACCTTAGACCGACAGCACGAAGTAACTCCGGGCCTTTGGCATTATCACGAGTCCTTTCGCCATTCCGTCTGAGTAGACTGAGAAGCTCCCGTGGACAATGATAGAGTAAGTCCATAAAAAATCTGCAGTGGGTCTGAAGGAACCCGCCTTTCCAAGCATAAGCCTTCTCATTCCCACGGGCAGCCAATAACACGAAAAAACGTTAAAAGGCTGGAAGGGGCGGTGATCCCGAAGTTCCAGAGAGGAAAAGATGCGATCGGTGAGTGAAACAACAAACTCGTTCCTTTGGCAAATGTTGTGTAGGCATTAGAGCCAGTAAGGAAGAGGTAACGGTGGGTGGCGGAGAAAAAATTAAATAGTCAGAAGTAGAGAAGAGTGTATATATATAGGGGGTAATGACTCGAGCATAAGAGAAAAGAGTGGATACTGGGGGGACACCTGAGAGAAAAACAAGGGGTACCGGGGGGACACCCGAGATAAAAACGTAAGGAATACCAGGGGGGGCACCTGAGATAAAAACGTGAGGATTCGCCTTATTCCTGCGCTTTAATACAGCGGTCAGAAGAAACGTGAACTCAGAGCCCACAGTTGGGGGACGATAGGCTACGGTGACAATTAAAGACGCATCAAAGGGGTTCATTTACACCCCATGTCGTGGTATTGATTAGAAGGCAGGTATACGTGTGTCCAGCTGGTGTCTGTCTAGTCTGTCACGTGTCTGTCACATGTGTTTTGTTCTACGTCGAATGTAAAATAATTGTATTAATGATTGTTTGAAATGCATTTTGGCTTTATGCGATTCTGTAACTAAGAGGGAATTGATGGTTTTTGAGTAAATTGTTGGTATAAATTTTGGCAGGAAAATATTGGATTGGAGCTTGCGCATGTGGTGCTCGCTCATACTATTGAAAGGTTAAAGAACTGTATAAATACTGCTAGTGACGAAATTAAAAAAGGAGGAAGTTACCCCGCTTGCGCATCTGTTCATGCAACTACCTAAGCATACACCAAAACTCAAGAAGTATAGCACAGAGTGGGTTAAGGGTACCGCCCACAAAATGTTCATGCCTTGGCCACAGAATGGGTCCCTTTCTAAGGCTGTTTTACAGCATATGACGACCTTCCTACAAGCCACATATACAGGCAAGAAGCTAGAGAAACGTCTTGCTGTTCTAGAATTGTGGAAGATGTTTGAAGAAACGAAGGTGGAAGAACCACCTACAGACTGGATACTAAATGTATGTACACAGGGGGGTGAGACGCCTACTGTGCCACCAGCCCCGCCTGAGCCCGTCATTGAAGGAAGTAAAACAGAGGGGCTTTACCCACTAAGAGAACTTAAGGCAGCCACGGGGTATAGCAACCCCGCATATGAGTCACCTACGTACAGTAGTGACGATAATAAGGGAAAGGAACAGGAAAACAATATCGCCTCCACGGTCTCAAGGGATAAATAGAGATGCGAAGATGAAGGAAAAGATTGGGCACGGAGTTGTGCACCTCCAGATAAGGAGAAAGAGGGAAATAAATGTAAAGGAAATGAAGGTAGAGATGATGAGATAGCATTTGTGAAATACGAATGGATGTGAGGTCAGATATTACTGAAGTTGGATGGGAAAGGAAGTGATGATTTGAGGCCAAGGGAGAGGTCTGATGAGACGCAAACGAGAGAGAGAGAGAGAGAGAGAGACAGAGATGGAAGTAAGGGATGAAAGGACAAGAAAGAAAGATAGGCTAAGGCGAGAACAACTATATCGCAAAGAGCAAGAGAAACAGCTCGATCGCAAACAAGAGGTAGCCTACGACCGGTACAGACAGACTAAGCAAAGGATGGAAGAAGAGCAAAGGGTACGTGAGAAGAGAGCGAAGAGACGAGAAGAGGAGGAAATTAGAAGGGCAAAGGAACGTAGAAACAAAAGAATGCGGGAAGTAGATAAGGCTAGAGAAGAAGAGAGGAAGCGCAAGGAAGTAAATGAGGAAATGGAACGTAAACGCAGACAGAGGGCACGGGATCTTGAATATCTGGAGCGGGAAGTTAAAAAACCCAATCCTGTTCTAGAATGGGAAGACGTAGAAGAATTCTTTCCTGCGAGCAACTCAGTGCAAGGTATAAGTGGGACAAATATTGAAGATGACTTCGACACCAGAAGCATCGGGGAAACGATTGATAAAATATACGATGAGATGGGGCAAGAACAGACATCCGATGGGGGAAGGGAAGATGAGCGCTTAGAGAGGACTCAGCTATATGACACTGAGGATGTCACCCGAAGTAGTGGGAGCAGGGGACTGTCCCTAGACAGGCTGGAGATTGGGCAGAACGAAGAAGATGCAAGGAGTTGTGTAAACTGGGAGTATTCCGGATCTGACTCCAGTGGGGAAATGGAGGATGTGGCACATGAAGAAGGGAGATGGTGTGAAAAACGGCTCCCAGGGGACCGAGGGGTACGATGGTCAGACGCTAGTGGGTCCACAAGTAGGGCACCGAAGTCTGCGGCGCAGTCCGGCCGACAAGAAGGAACACCCCACGGTCAGAGGGGGGCGGCAGCACCTACCTATGCAGACAGATTAAGGGCATTGCCAGGAAGACGGCAAGGCGGGAATGCCAACTCAGCAGTAGATAGAGGAGCTATGAGGAAGGAAAAGGAGGACTGTGCATTCCAATTCCCGTTGCTAGAAAAGGGGGAGCAAGACCACAATATATTCTGTGGCCACACATGGACCGAGAGAACTTTAAAAACAAGCTTCCAATGCTGACATCGGGAGCCGGAAAGTGGATACATGAGTAAGAGAAAATGACGGGGGGTCACACCTTAGTTATAGGGGACATTAAGGGCCTCCTAATTGCCATACTTGGTGAAAGAGCAGATGATGTATGGAAACGGGCACGCTATCCTAGGGTAACCCTAACTAACACCTCCCATGACGGAGCACCATTTAATAACTGTAGGGCAGCAGTGTGAAAAGCGCTGCGAACGCTATATCCAGACCCTTCTGATATGGGGGCTATAATGACTCGAAAAATGAAAGAGTCAGAGGATCCGTTGGTCTATATCCAGAATTTTCAAGATGCGTAGGTGCTCGAAACGCATGAGTCTTGGATGAAATCTATGCCTGTATTCTACCACATATTATGCCAGGGGTTGCCTGAACCGGTGCAGAAGCAGCTCAAAAAATTAGGACGAATAGAAGCAAAACCATGGGCCAAAATACAGTTGACAATTGCACACTACTGTAGACTGCTGCAAGAAAAGAATCAGAAAAAGGAAGCAACCCGTAATGGTGAGGAGGCAAAGCTGGTGCAAAAGAAACTCTCAAAGTATGCTCTCGAGGGAGCCATGCTGACAAGCCCAGCTGAGCCAAGCGCACAGCAAGCAACTAACCCATCGCAGAACAATCAGGGTAACGCAGGATTTTACCCGAGGGGAAGGGGTTTTGGAGGAAGAGGATGGCAGAGTAATCAGGGTGGGTTTCGAGGTAACCAGGGAGGCTTTCAGAATAATCAAAATGGCTTTCAGAACGCACAGATGGGCAGTCCAGCTATGCCAGATGGACAGATGGCCCGACCACCGCCAGTGTGTTGGCTGTGTGGAACGACAGGACATGTGACGCGTATGTGCAGAAGCCAAGGCATGTGGCAAAATAGCCAAGGGATGTGGGCAGGCATGGTGAATCAGCCTGCCATCCCGCAGCAAGGCACTGCACCAAATCACACAGTGCAGCAGCAGGCGCCAGGCCTACAGCAAGGTGCACAGCAAGTGGTTCATCCCCGCACATGGGGAACGTACCGCAGGGACAACCCCAGCAGGCACCACCGCAAATATCACAGGGCACTAGCTCCAGAGGGGGAGTCAACCCTGGGGCTGAGGGAAATCAACAAGTATACAGTGGGCTGAAATTATATATGAAATAGGACAGCTGACGGGGTACTCTGATGTGTTCTATCCTATCAGTGACACCAGACCCTAATAGGGAACCTAGGGTGAATGTCGTCATAGGGGGTAAAGAATATTTCTTCTTAGTTGACACGGGTGCGATGTGCATACGAGAAGGCAAGTTTTCCTTGTCCGGTGAGGCCATAGATACTCAGAGTTTCACGGGAGTTCACAGTAGAGTTCCCTTTACAGACTCACTCCCAGTCTCTGTGGGAGAGCGCGAAATGAATGTACGCTTATTATACTCACGTCAGACCCCAGTAAACATCCTGGGTCGGGACTTAATGACTAAGTTGAATATGACAATCTCGTTTACCGAGAACGGTATAGTGTGCTCCACTCCAGGAATGCATTATTCAAACGTGTGCGAAATGATCAGAGCATATTCCAGACGTATAGCCTTGAGAGCTATACCATTAGAGCCAGAAGTCTTCACATATGGGGTGCGGGTGCTCATGGCTGGATTGCCAGGCCTCGCAGATAAAACTATGAGGACACCTGATGAGTTTTATTCAGACCCAGAATACCTATGCACGAAGAGGAGGGACAAGTATTTCCCTTAATGATACAATCTACCGCAGTGCGAGGGAAAGTGGTACTGGTAGAAGAAGGATACGATGACGAAGGAAGACAATGGATCGCTATTATCACCATTGAGGAAGGGTATCTGACGTCACTGATGATGATCTGTCCGAAGAACACCCTGACCTGGAAGAGACGAGGGTGAAAGTAAGTCTCACATTTTGGGTCAAAATGATCAAACGGGAGGTGCCACAGAGAATGATGTTGGCGCTGATACATCCAGAATACTTTGATGACGACATGCCCAAGTGCCTGCCGCGGTATGGACTACAGGGCCCTATGACGTAGGCCTCCGGAAGGGGGCAGGTGAAGTAAAAATTAAACTGAAACTAGGAGCAATTTTACCACGAGCGCGACAATATCGCATGTCCAGAGAGGCAGATGAGGGGATCGCGAAGACAATTTCCGCCATGATGGAGCAGAACATCCTAGTGACGTCATAATCACCTTGCAACACGGTTATTTACCCTGTCAAGAAATCAAAGGGAGGGTCTTGGCGGTTAATCCAAGATTTATGAGCATTAAACAATATAGTTGAAGCCGAATTCCATCTAGTCCCTAATCCATCCACAATTCTGTGCAACATACCAAATGAGGCAAAATATTTCACGGTGATTAACCTGAAAAATTTGTTTTTCTCAATCCCTTGCACCATTACTCTCAAGACCTGACGTCATTTACTTTCAGACAAATGCGCCTGAAAAGCATGAGGTTGCCACAGAGGTACTGTGAGTCTCCATCCATTTTCAACAGAGTCCTGCAGATGGACCTAAACAATATTGCAGTAGACAGTGTTGCTTTGCAGTATGTGGATGACATTCTGATCTGCAGCACCACAGAGGAACAATGCAGGCGCGACTCTGTCCAGCTACTGACAATCCTGTCTGAGAAAGGATACAAAGTGGATATGGAAAAGTTACAATACTGTCAGTGAGAGGTGCTGTACATGGGCCAGCTAATCTCACACGAAGGGAAAAAGGTAACCCCAGAAAGGGCTGAAGCTATCATGAATACGGCTAAACCACTCACGATAAAACAAATGCAAAGCTTCTTAGGCCTGCGCAATTATGTCAGAGCATGGGTTTTCAACTACAGCTCGTATACCAAGCCCCTTCTTCAGGCTTTGAAGAAAGCCCAGGCAACAAAAGGAGAAATTGAATGGACTGAGGCAATGGAGAAGGGGTTTGCAGAGTTTAAGGGGGCAATTTGCAAGACCCCGGTTCTCGGGATTCCTAATTATGCAGAGGAATTCCACCTGTTCTCACACTCTGATGGTAATTTTATGACGGCAGTGCTCGCGCAGCGAACCTCCCTGGGGTACAAGCCCCTAGCATATCACAGCAGGAGTCTGGACCCGGTCATGAGGGGTCACTTCCCATGCAAACAAAATGTAGCTGCTGCCGCGTTCGCCATTGAGAAGGCGTCATCCATTGTGATGGGGTGCTCCATGACATTGTACGTCGAGCACTCGTTATTCGCCATACTAGAAAAGCCAAAGGGCACGATGACATCACAGACAGCATCTGCCTATGAGGTGATTACCTCCAACCCATCGATCAAAATAGTGCGATGTAAGACTGTAAACCCTGCAACGTTCATAGCGGAGCCAGTCACAGAGGGAGAACCTATACACGACTGCGCAAACTATGAGGAATTCTATGATGAGATCCCCAGGGTAAGGAAAAATGCCCTGGCAAGTGGAGAGATTGTCTTTATTGACGGGTCTTCGAGAATCGATCAAGAAGACGGACAAAGATATACAGGCGTGGCCGTGGTAAAACACCTAGCGAATGGAGAGTTCCAAGTACTCGTCAGTGCGCGAATACCCTCTCACTATTCTGCGCAAGCTGCAGAACCGTTGGCGCTGATACTCGCCATTGAGAATCATGCAGACCAAGAAATAACTGTGTACAGTGACTCAGCCTATGTGACGTCCACAGTACATGCAGGCCTAGCACGCTGGAAAAGGAGGGGCTACCTCCGAGCGGACGGCATGCCAGTGCAACACGCAGCCTTACTGGACAGGTTGATAAAAGCACTACAGCTCCCAGTGGGCATAGCGGTCGTGAAATGCGCCGCCCACACCAAGGGGACAGATTTCATGTCACATGGAAACCATGAAGAGGACACGGAAGCCAAGCGCATGGCATCCAAAACTGAAACAATCATGGACATGGAGGTGGCACGTACCCATGAGAGGATGATGGTAGCGTGAGCCACACCTGAGGCCTATAGTAACATGGGGCAGACTCAGCTAATGGAACTCCAAGGGGAGGCACCTCAGGAAGAGAAAAATGTGTGGAAGCGTTGAGGGTGTTCCTTAAACCACTCTGAAGGTTTGTGGAGGCAAGAGAGCACTGGTAAACCAGTGATGCCTGTTGCCCTGCTAAAGGTAGCATTAGAACAACTAGACTACCCCATCCATATGTCAAAAGAAAATCTTTCTGCAACTCTTGCAGAAGACTGGTTCACACCGAATTTAGCAGAGCATGTTGCATTTTTCATGGTGAACTGCATTATCTGCCAACAGTTCACCGCTGGGCACACATTAAAAGTAGTGAGAGGAGTTATCCCCCGGCCGAATGGGCCATTCCAGCACTTGCATATCGACTACATCGACATGATTCAAGTGTGCAACGGATACAGGTATTTAATTGTGGTGGTGTGTCCATTCTCTAGATGGATATAAGCAGGTCCCTGTACACACCCAGATGCTACCTGTGCTGCCAAATTCCTAGTGAGGGAAGTGTTCCCTAGATGGGGGTGTGCGAAGTAATGAGATCAGATAACGGGGCTAACTTCGTTAATGCAGTGTTCGAACAGATCAGCTTGTTGCTTGGTATAAAGCACAAGTTCTCGTCGGCGTATCACCCGGAGGGGAATGGGATATGTGAGCGGCTCAAGGGCCTGTTAAAGGAGAGGATAGCCAAGTTGAAGCTCAAATTAAGAAAGGGATGGCTGCACTGTCTACCACTGGCATTGTATGCACTTCGGAACCAACCCGGCTCCGACCATCATCTTACACCGCACGAGATAGTTACAAGTAGAAGGATGAGAACCCCTTCTACCCCCCGAGATAGAGCTAGATGTGATGCCCAGCCAACTAGAGAGGTTCTGGCAACAGAGATGCAGGAGTACCTTAACTGTATGACATCCAGCGCCTCTGTCATTTAAGGCCACCTGCAGCAACGGCGTAAAGGGGACAGTGCAGCACAAAACACATCAGGAGGTGCTGAAGCTGACCCCACACAAGGTCTACATGTGCCCCTCGTCTTCCCTGGTGACAGCGTGCTTGTGAAGAACTTTACCAGGAAGAGGTGGGACGAGCCAAGATTTAATGGCCCTTTCATCGTAGAGGACTGCACCCCCTCCGCCGTCAAGCTCCAGGGCAGAAGGGCATGGATCTTCATAAATGACATTAAACCGTATATAGGGGAGAGCCCTCCTGCTGCATCCAACTGCGATGAAACCACAGACAATATGGAAGAACCTCAGCATGTGCAGACAAGATCCATGGTGAGGAAGAAGGACGCATGAGCAGGAAAACCAAGACAAAGAACCCGGATGTGAGTTGTGGCACGAAACTGGACAGGTTCCCCAAGCAAAGGGGGATAAGGACATAATGAACACTCTGTACATCCCAGTTGCAGGGTAAAGAGAAGCACATCCAAAGCCACGACAACGTTGATGAAACGAACTTTGAAAGCATGTCATGCCCAAGTAGTACAAAGAATCAAGACTCTGATAGACTGTAAACAAAATATTCTCTGAGAGTGTAACACGGTATCCTGATGCGACCAGTATTGAGACTTTGTTTACAGAATTTATGGTACATTCCAGCTGAAGTCTCAAGTGGGATGTGCTAACCTATTTTCAACTCGTGGTGTTATCATACCCATCACTTGTAGGGAGAGTTACCAGTATCACAGACTTTGTCCAAGATCCAGCCAACAAGAAAATAATCTGGCAACTACTGACTGTCATCGCAGAACCCTTCATTGTACTGCCCGAGTACGGTGATAAGGGCACAGATGTTTCCACCACAAGTGATCATTGATGAGCTGACATACACGCTTTTCTTTCGCATCATAGAGGAATGCCCAGGACTCGTAGGGAGAACCACGGATACCCTAACATTCATCAGAGATCCAAGAAACAATGAATACCTGAACCAAGTATGGATCAAGCTAAATTACGTGGTTGCAATCCACGCAGCAGGAAAGTGTAAAGACTGTTCACGTCACAAGACAGGCCTATGATCTAGAGACCAGAAAATCAGGACGAATGTCGTTGTCACCAGAAGACAGCAGATATGCATTCCATGTCTTCTTTCACCTCATTGAGAACTTTCCAGAACTAGTGGGTAGACCAACCAATGTTGACATACTCACATTTCTCAGAGATCCAATGAAGAGTACCCAGCTAAACATGGTCTTGCATGCCATTATAGCTCAGATTAAAAACACTAATGTCCATCGAATTCTGAGGAGATTCCAGTAAGACTTTCACTGTGGGACAAACCGAGGAAAGAGACACAGTTCTTCAACTTTCCGCCACAGGACAGATCGAGGAGAGCAGAGACAAGAACTACACCGTCCTATTGTTTTACCTTTTCCTCTATTTGTGTTATAACTCGGAGGTCAGACTTGATGGTCGTGCAGTTATGAAATACCTCCGTCCCCAAGTACCGCTCGAGCAGGAATAAATAACTGCCCTAGCAATCTTTGAGGCCACAGGTGTGGAGTGTCGTGGTCAGCCTGATACCGGGAATGCCGGAAGGACCCCTGAGTGCTGTAAGGCAAAGGGTTATGGTCAAGTAAACAACCACAAGCAATTGGCAGAGAAAGCAAACAAGGTATGATGACACCAGCTTACCCAGAGGATGGTAGAACAGGTAGGGAACCTACACCAACAGCAGGGGAAACCAACAGCAGGCTGAGATGAAGTATCGGTACTCCTGACAACACCTGTAGCAAGAACGTGATTCGTGGTGATTCTTTGAGCAATCCAAGGGCCAAACAGGAGGTCAAAAGTCCCAGGGTATCAGAGAGTTCGCCAAGTCCAAAAGGTAAATCCAAAGCAGATCCGAGGTAACGATCCGTGGTCAAGAGGAGGTAGGTAACAAGAGGTAGCAAGCAAAGCCTAGCAGATCTCCAATAGAAGCAGCTGTGAAGCACCGTGTGTTCTTTGCCGGCTTCTTTTGAGCGTGACGCGGCCAGTGATTGGTGCTTCCTGGTGCGCGGGTGATGGTGCTGCCGGGCATGGAGGAGGCGCCAGGGCAACTGCCACCGCGGAAAGGGGTGGAAAAAGGCAATCCTGCCTCCCGTGGCATCTCGCCTGCTGTGTCTCCCCCGCTGACGTGGGTGGCGGGCATGGTAGCGGGCGGTGTCAGGCAGGTAAGAGGAGTGCAGGGAAGGGTGTCGGAGTGGGGGCATGAGCGGGGGCGTGACAGAGCCACCCTTAAAGGCCCACGACCGCGTGGGCAGGAAGGATTGTCGCGGTGAAAGTGGGCAACCAAACGGGGAGCATGGACATCCCGGGAAGCAACCCAAGAACGGTCTTCAGGGCCGTAACCCAGCCAGTCCACCAGGTACTGCAGAACACCCCTACGAACACGGGAACCCAGAACGGCCCGAACCTCGAAAACGTCAGGAGACGAGACAGAGAGAGGGGCAGGAGGAGACACCAACCGGGTAGGGCCAAGGCAGGGCTTAATCAGGGAGACGTGGAAGACCGGGTGGATCCGCCAAGAGGAGGGCACTGCCAGGCGCAACGCCACTGGGTTCAGAACCTTGACCACCCTGTTAGGACCCACAAAATGGGGAAGGAGCTTGCGACAGCCGGGAAGGTGTAAATGGCGGGTAGAAACCCAAACCCGATCCCCCACCCTATAAACAGGCGCAACCGCCCTCCTCCTGTCAGCAGCCGCCTTCATGAAAGCCTGCGCTTCACGTAGATGGACCAATGTTTGGGCATGGACCGACACGAGATCCCGTGCACAGGCTGAGGTGGCGGGGGTATCAGAAGAGGAGAAGTCCGGAATGGGGAGGGCACGGGGATGCTGACCGTAGAGGGCAAAGAAAGGTGAGAAACCAGTAGCAGAGTGCAGTGTATTGTTATAGGCGAACTCAGCGAGGTGTAAAAGGTTGAGCCATGTGTCTTGATACTGCAACGTCAGACAGCGCAGGTACTGTTCCAACGTTTGGTTGACCCTTTCCGTCTGTCCATCGCTTTCCGGATGATACGAAGAGGAGAAATGTGCATTGATGCCCAACAGAGCGCTAAGGGCCCGCCAGAATCGGGAGGTGAACTGTGTACCACGATCGGAAACCAACACATGGGGTAAGCCAAAAAGACAGATTACAGACTTGAAGAAGTGCCTGGCCAAGACTGGGGCCGAAGGTATCCCTTTGCATGGTATGAAACGTGCCAGTTTGGTATAAGAGTCAACGATGACCCAAATGGTGTCGAAACCCTGCGTACGTGGTAGATCAGTGATCAGGTCCATGGAGACCGTATGCCAAGGCCGTGGGGGAATGGGGAGAGGGAGAAGAAGACCCAAGGATCGGCCTCTGCGTGACTTGCCCTGGGCACAAACCGAACAGGTATTGACGTAGTTTTGTACGCCGCGCTTCATAGTTGGCCACCAGCACCATCGTTTAAGGAGGTCTAGAGTGCGATGTTGCCCGGGGTGGCCGTTGATGGCAGCATCGTGGGACCAGTCTAATGCTTGATTCCTGGTTTCACTCGTGGGTAGGAAGAGCTTCCCATGAATGAAAGGCAGCCGTCTTGCATAACCGGGTCCCATTCCGTTATGGATTGTGGATACTGGGAAACCCATTGTCGTATAGTGGACAGGAGAGAAGGAGTCGGTGTACAAACACAGGCGACATGGGTTTTGCCTAACAGGGTGTCAGGGTATGACGGAAGGATCTCACCCCCGGGAGAACGAGATAGGGCATCTGCTTTGCCGTGCCCAACACCAGGCCTGTGTTTGACCACAAAATCAAACGCGGCAAAGAAGAGGTGCCAACGTACCTGCCGACTGTTTGTACATTTTAAGGAGGCAAGGTCCTGGAGATTTTTGTGGTGGGAGAACACCACAGTCTGGTGTTTGGCCCCTAGGAGGTGGTGTCTCCAGACTTGTAGTGCATCTTTAATGGCCAGTAGTTCTTTTTCCGTAACTGTGTAATGCAGTTCGGTCGCCATGAATTTGCGTGAATGGAATGCTACTGGATGCAAACGATTGGTGGTAGGACAAGGCTGGGACAGTACAGCGCCCAATGCATAAGAAGAGGCGTCTGCTTCAAGGACGAAAGGAAGCTCAGGGTCGGGGTGTTGCAACACCGGGGCAGTGGTAAACAAGGTTTTCAGGGAGTCAAAAGCGGCTTGTTGTGCCGTGGACAAGACATAGGGGACGAGAGGGCTGGTGAGGGTAGTGAGCGGGGCCACCACAGAGGAAAACCTGGCAATGAACCTCCGGTAAAAGTTCGCAAACCCCAGGAACGATTGCAACTGTTTGAGGTTGATCGGGATCGGCCATTCATTGATCGCCCGAACCTTGGTCTGATTCATAGAAAGACCCCCGGGAGAGATATGAAACCCCAGGAACTCGACCTGGGTGGTATGGAACAGACATTTCTCGGGTTTGGCGTATAGAGCGTTGTTTTGGAGCCGTGACAGCACTTCTCTGACATGCGAGACGTGTTCATCAAGGGAGGAAGAGAAAACCAGTATGTCATCCAAATACACTACTACGTGGGTGTTCAGAATGTCACTGAATATGTCGTCCATGAAGTGCTGAAAAGTAGCCAGGGCGTTGCAGAGGCCGAAGGGCATGACAGTGTACTCGAATAGACCTTGTCGTGAACAGAAGGCTGTCTTCCACTCGTCACCGTCACGCATGCGTAAGAGATTGTACGCCCCGCGGAGATCTAGTTTGGTATAGATTGTAGCATGAGCGAGCCTGTCTAACAACGGGGTGATGAGAGGTATGGGGTAGCGGTTTTTTACTGTGACAGTGTTTAAGCGCCTGTAATCGATGCAGGGGCGAAGAGCCCCTTCCTTCTTCGGAACGAAGAATATAGGGCTTGCAGCTGGAGAGGTCGATGGGCGTATGTGACCCAAACGTAAGGCCCGCTGGATGTATTCTTGCAGGGCTTGTTCTTCCGTCTGGGTCAGGGAGTAGATCCGGCCCTTTGGGATAGAGGCGTCAGGGACTAGATCGATGGGGCAATCGTAGGGTCGATGCGGAGGTAGACCCTCCACAGACCCTTTGTCAAATACCGCTTGGAATTCGAGATATTCAGGAGGTATACTACCCGTGATCGCCCCTACCATGTGTGTGTTCTGGACATCAGAGTTGTCCTCTATGGCCAAGGAGGCGACAATACCCAGGATGTCTGCGGGACTGGAAACCTGAGGTGTCGCGAGCAGACAGTAGTATTGACATGTTTCGGATTCGAAGGAGACCTGACCTGTCCCCCAGTTAATCAGGGGATTGTGCCTCCATAGCCAAGGGATGCCCAGGATCACCCTGAACTGAGGAGTGGCTATGAGATCAAAGGAGATCATCTCCTTGTGGACTTCCTGTATAACCAATTCCAGTGGGGCTGTCTGTTGCATGATTGGACCATAAGCAAGAGACGTCCCGTCCACTGCCTGGACTGGTTCAGGGTGTTTCTTCGTGACCAAAGGCAAGTTCAATGAGCTGGCTAGGGCTATGTCGATGAAGCAGCCTCTAGCTCCGGAGTAGATTACGATTTTCACTGCGTGGGAGCCAGCAACGTGGTTCAGGGATCCCTGTACCACCACATGTCGAACGGGACCAAAAGCAGGATCAGAGGGATTGCGTCCAGGACTCGCCCCTGCCCCTGATCTCAAGGGCGAGTCTTCGGAAAACCCGGGTTTCTGGTTTTTGGGCGGCGGGGACACTCTTTTACGAAATGACCGTTGAGACCACAGTAGAAGCAGGCATTGTCTGTTCTTCTGCGCTCTCGTTCGACATGACTAATGGGGCTGCGTATCCCGCCAATCTGCATGGGCTCAGGTGTGGTGTCGGCCGTGGATGTGGATGGGAATGGAGACAACCCTGATTCCACCCGCCGTTCTGTTCGTCTAGCATCCACTTGTAACGTTAGGTCAACCAAGTCAGCATAGACTGTGGGAAGCGAAGGCACTACAGATAAAGCATCTTTCATGACCCCAGACAAGCCCCGATAGTATACCACTGCCTTTTTGTTTTCCGGCCAGGAGGTCTCAGCAGAGAGCTGGTTAAACTTAGTGATGTATTCAATGAGAGTAGAGCGACCCTGAGTGAGATCCAGGAGTTCCATATCTCTGGATTGCGCTTTGTATCTGGTGTCAAATACCTTGGCCATTTCTTGGGTCAACAGTTCAAAATCGTACAACGCAGGGTGGTCGCCTTCCAACAACGGATTAGCCCAGGTGGCGGCCACACCAGATAAATGGGAGAGCAGAAAGGCTGCCTTTGATACTGAATCAGGGAAGGCCTGAGGACGGCACATGAAGTGTAGTTTACAGTGATTAATGAAGGTGCGGTATTTCTTTGGGTCGCCTTGGTATCTTTCGGGGGCTGCCAGAGGGAAAGGGTTCTGGATTACCACAGGGGCGGCCGGGATGGTGGGGGGTATGACAGGAGGCGGGTTTTGAGGGGGAGTGATATCTTTGAATTCGGCATCTACAGGTAAAGGGGGGCGCGTGCTTTGTAGGGCATCGAGGCGGTGGTGCAATGCAGTAGTGGCAGCGGCCATGTCAGTGCGTAGGGCTGCGGTAGCGGTTGCCTTGTCGGCACTGAGTGCTGTCACTGCCTGCATTAAAGCCGTCACAGGGTCCCCGGCTGAGGCATCCATAGCTGGACGACCACAAGGCTTCACAGTCTGTTATAACTCGGAGGTCAGACTTGATGGTCGTGCAGTTATGAAATACCTCCGTCCCCAAGTACCACTCGAGCAGGAATAAATAACTGCCCTAGCAATCTTTGAGGCCACAGGTGTGGAGTGTCGTCGTCAGCCTGATACCGGGAACGCCGGAAGGACCCCTGAGTGCTGTAAGGCAAAGGGTTATGGTCAAGTAAACAACCACAAGCAATTGGCAGAGAAAGCAAACAAGGTATGATGACACCAGCTTACCCAGAGGATGGTAGAACAGGTAGGGAACCTACACCAACAGCAGGGGAAACCAACAGCAGGCTGAGATGAAGTATCGGTATTCCTGACAACACCTGTAGCAAGAACGTGATTCGTGGTGATTCTTTGAGCAATCCAAGGGCCAAACAGGAGGTCAAAAGTTCCAGGGTATCAGAGAGTTCGCCAAGTCCAAAAGGTAAATCCAAAGCAGATCTGAGGTAACGTTCCATGGTCAAGAGGAGGTAGGTAACAAGAGGTAGCAAGCAAAGCCTAGCAGATCTCCAATAGAAGCAGCTGTGAAGCGCCGTGTGTTCTTTGCCAGCTTCTTTTGAAGTCGCGAGCGGAGTCACGTGACAAGTCACGTGACCGCTCGCACGCGTCACGTGGAGCGTGACGCGGCCAGTGATTGGTGCTTCCTGGTACGCGGGTGATGGTGCTGCCGGCGAGCGGAATCACGTGACAAGCCACGTGACTGCTCACGCGCGTCACGTGGAGCGTAATGCGGCCAGTGACTGGTGTTTCCTGGTGCGTGAGTGCTGGTGCTGCCGGGCATGGAGGAGGCGCCAGGGCAACCACCACCGCGGAAAGGAGCAGAAAAAGGCAATCCTGCCTCGTGGCATCTCGCCTGCTGTGTCTCCCCCGCTGACGTGGGTGGCGGGCATGGTAGCGGGCGGTGTCAGGCAGGTAAGAGGAGTGCAGGGAAGGGTGTCGGAGTGGGGGCATGAGCGGGTGCGTGACAATTTGTCCGTATTTTTGTTTTTATTTTTATGTTCACTTTTTATTTTTATTTTTGTTTTTATTTTTACAACATTTTATTTTTGTGTGATTTTTAGCAGTTCCATCTCTTCATTCCTTCGCATTGAGCAAGTTCCAGCAAATTCGAGGAGTGCACTGGGACCTCACCTATTATAGATATGCATAATGAATGTGATGTACCAAAGTTGCTAGCCTAACCCTTTTCCATATTCTAGCACAGGAACTGTACTGAGTACCCAGAGCCTACCGTCGTCACTCACATGAGGGGGGACATTTGGAGAAGCACTCGTCACTTTAATCGTAATGAACTCTCGAACTACGAGACCAGAGCAAGAGAAGGAATAAATAACTGACTATGAACTCATTCGAAATGGGGGCCCAGAACAGTAACTTGGTTGTACCCCCAGCAGAAGGGCGCCCCCACTTCCCTGGAAGAAAATGCTTCAAATTGTCGTTCCGAACGATTATGTGTATATGTATAGTTATTATTATTGTTTTTCTGTCATTAACAATCAGAAGTGCTTTCTTTATTGGTGCACGAAGTGTCCCAATCACAGTGCACCCACCAGTTAATGAACATCTGGGGCCTATGAAAGCACCCAGACCCTAAATAGTCATTCCAGTCCCAAGAAAACCTGATGATAAAAGTAACGAACTAAAATTAATTATATTTAGCAGTAATTTAGACACATTTGAGGTCACAAATGAAGAGAAAAGCTGGAGATAGGGTCAGCACGGAATGAATGAAAACGCTGCACTGACCACTGCACGCACCCACACACAGGATGCACACAGACAAGGGCAAGTGTCAATAGCTACAGGGCCTCCAACGAAGGCAGCAGAGAGGGGCGGACTGCCTGCCGAACAATCGGTTCCAGAAAATAGTGGAAGTGACCAAGATAAGTCAAGTGAGAAACCCAAGAGAGAGGGCATAGCAAAATCCCTCGAAAGAACAAAAGTAGCCACAAAGGAACTCACAGAGAAAACACAAACGCTGATAGATTATTTGTTCCCACTCATAGTCAGAAAAAAGAAACTGCTGCAGAGACTATAACGACAAGCCCGTCAGCTCGAACGTTGCTAACAAGCACCAGATCTATGACTCAGCCACACGTTGAGAGAACCTCGATGAAAAACTACAAAAGGAGAGGAAGAGAAACAAAAAACCTTTTCCTACCACAGCAAGGCAGCAAAAGGACCCTGCTCCACCAAGACGCACAGAGTGGAAAAACAGCACAGATGCATTTAGAGACATAGTCATAGCAAACTATAGAAAAACGCTGAGGATCAAGAGAAGCCTGTACAAAGATGACAATGAACTCAACGATTACCTGGACAGCACAGCCCATCTCAGAAATAACATATGGTACCAGCACATGAAAGAAGTAGGACGAAGGCAATCAGAAGGATAATGCTTCGTCTGTGCACTCCTACCATACAGTATGGGAAAATCAAAGATCTTTGTGGCTGTAGAAATTAATGTCCAGACAGCACACTGTATGTCACATGTAGCAATATCCACAATTTATGGGGAGAGACGCCTCATTGATATGGGCCAAGGAAAAGAACTACCCGGACGAAGACGCTACGTCCAGGACATTAAGACAAGAAACAGGGCTCATACAAGGAGTCACGTGATCCGATACGAGAAACCTGATGTCAAAGGATCAGGGACACGATGGGTGACAAACCCGAGACTGAACATTGACGGAAAAACTGCAGAAGGGCACAATATGGAAGAACAGAGGCCAAATGCAGATCTAGGGTACAGTGGTTTCCCCAAATGGATGGGAAGAAGGACTAGTGATCTGCCGAGCTTGGATGGTCCTTGGAGCCTGCAGAGAAGCAATAGAAAACTCTCAAAAACTGTGCAAACCCCTATGGCCAAAGCTAGTAAAGTTGCTAGCATGGGTCGAAGATAGAGGGGACCCTGCAGATGGTGCCACTGGAGAGCGCAAAACTATGTTTCAGAAACAATGGCACAAGGAAGATGGGAGAGAATCAAAACTGCAGACAAATCTTTGAAGCTCCAGGAATGACACAAGGAACTGCAATTATTATGGACCATTACTGGGCGTGTGGATCCAAGGCATACACAAGGCTGCTGAAAAACTGGGGAGGCATATGCACACTAGTGAACGTCCATGTTCCCGCGCTCGTGATCCCTAAGAATGACCTGAAGTTGGACAGTTTCCCGAAAGCAGATGCTCATCTAAGGAGAAGGAGATCTGTGGAACTGGTATCCCGGATGAAGAGGGAAAATAACTTTTCTCCCATATCAGAAGAGGCATTCCATGCAATCCCGTACGAACACAGGCTGTTCAGCCTCACCTCAACAGTATTCACAACACTACTCTTGCCCCACATCCAAGTAGGAGTGAATGCTAAATGGTTGCAGATAACCAGATGGGAGTTATTGCAGAACATCAATACCACTATAAAAAGATTCAATGCGATCAAAGAAGAGCTGAGAGCAATCAGACTGATGACCCTCCAAAACAGATATGTGCTTGACATGATCACTGCAATGGATGGAGGTGTTTGTGCAAAAATTGGAGAATCATGTTGCACATTTGTACCATCACACGATGAAGAAAACGGAACCCTAACAGAGGCCATAAGCATGTTGACAAACCTGAAAAACCAGATGATCGATGAAAGTTATGAAGTGGACGATGACAGCTGGTTTGGAGACCTATTCTCATGGGTCCCACAATGGATGGCAGATATATTCAAGTTTCTGGGAGCTCTGCTAGCAATGGTATTGCTAAGATTCTGTGCTATCAAGATAATCATTACACAGTGCCAGAAAACTGCGAAGAAAGCCATAGACATGAAAATAATGGTTGATGTCGAGCCAGGGTGGAAGCCCAGAGACCTGACTGATGAAGAAATAATAGACTTTGTGAAGGCCAGCAAATTTGCACCAGAAGGAACAAGTTTCACATACCCTAAGAAACGAAGAAGGTATGAAGGAAAATGGATCTACTGCAGCCCAAATGGACAATGCCAGCTAATGACATGGAACAAAGACGAACATGTGAAAACAGCAGGGAGTTTGAAGGGAGTGATAAAAATATGGACTCCAAAGGCTCACACAGTCACACCATCATGTACAAACCCTGAAGATGATGAACATGACACCGAACAATCAAAAGAAATAAATGCAAAAGAGGTTGCAGAAGTGGTCGAAGAACCGACCAGAGGGGGGAGTGTAGAGGAGGTCCCAGACATGGCCTGCACACCTTCTTCTCATTTCGAGGTACCAGGAGCGTACTCGCCAAGGTATGTGACATATGAGGAGCAAATGAACCAACAAAGAGCTGCTCTGGGACTCTGCCCAGTATACATCAGAAGATCCATACCTGTTGAAGCGCTCATAACCAGACAACCCTGGGCAGCACGGTACCCTATCAGACAGCCGTACCAGCCACTGATACGAAAATAAGAGTACCTACAGACGGTCCATGAAGAGACCCAAAGAGCCCTAATGGAAGGCCAGTGGAAATGACTCAAGGGCCTGAACAGACTCGTGAATGAACAAAAGCAGCTATCGAAGATAGCACGCCAGTGCGAGTAACTACGAAAATAAATGTAATGGACGCAGAGAAGAGACGATGTTAAAACGTGAGGAAACGTTGCTACGAGACAAGATGGGAGCAACCGACCTGTCAAACGAGTTTAAATAGGCTTGGAATGCAATAGGCAAAAGAAACGATACTGCTTGCAATGCTTAGTAGAAGATTAGAGCGGCAAGCGCCAACCATATATCTACCTCAATAAGGCACATTATACAAGTGTGACTCCATTTTGTAAAAGCAGAAATGTACCCAGGCTGCCACAAGCCTGACAGGCCAAGTTTCGTAACCCAGCCAAAGGCAAGAGAAGGAGCGGAATCGAAACTCAACAAAGAGCGGCTCATGCGTAGGAAATCGAGGTCAACCAGAGAAAGGGAGGAGAGCGTCAGCTAACAGGACTCAAACTTCAGAGCGTACCAGCCTGCCTCATGAAGGTCAAGATAAGGGGGCCCATGCAGGTGGCGAGGCTGAAACAGAATTAAATGCACTAAAAGTTGGAAACTGAAGCAGATTCATGGTGAACTAACACGTGACCAGCCAAGCGCAAAGAAGTACCACCGCCTGATGTCATCCAGGAACCGAGGATTCCATAACTTTCCTGATAAGTGACTACAGTTTCGAGGCCATCCTTAGCCAACTAATTGACACATTGTCCTAAAACACTGATTGATGGAAGGGAGGCAGGGTGAAACTTGGGACACCAGGCACATGGGTGTCCATTCTGCATGCCGCTAATTAAAATGGGGATTTATGTCTAGGGGTGTAACCTGCCCAATCACAATGGACCAAGTTATCTGGAGTCCTATAGATAGTAGAACCAATAAGACGTTGTACTTGTAGTGACGTCAATCACGTGTGAAGTAGAGGGAGGGGTGTAGACACCCACCCGAAAAGAGTTATCCAATCCACATGCCCTATTATCATATACAGATATAACACCTATACTTAAAGGGATGGTCTAGTAAAAAATTTTATTTAAAAAATAGATAGACCACATATAAAAAAAAAATATACTAGCATCCTCCGTTTTAAAACTTCCTATGTAAAATTTTGAGCTATTCAAGCTCAAAATTCGAAAAAGCAAGCACAGGGGCGCCGCCATTTTGTGAAATGGAGGCCCTCCTGTGCTGGCTTTTGCTTTTGCGGCACTAATGAAGGAAAAGCCAGCCAGCTGTAGTAAACAAAGTCTACCGCTGGGTGGCTTTCCCTTCATTAGTGCCGGGACTCGGAGGACGCGGACCGGAGACCAGAGCAGGAAAGCTGCAGTTGAATCTCGGTAAGTGCTATTTATTGGAGGAGCCCGGAAAACTTAGAAATAAAACCGCAGCTTTTGAAGCCGTTTTCCACAACGGTTTTAAAACCGCAGCGTTTTCCAACACAACTGCGTGTGTTTCTGCCTGCTGTGGCTATCACTTTGGGTCTCCGGTGCTGGGGAGCACCGGAGACCCAAAGTGAAAGCCACAGCAGGCAGAAACACACGCGGTTATGTTTACATGCCGCGTAGTGTTTCTACCTGCAGCTGATTTCCCATTTGGGGCTCTCGGGCTCCCCGTGGGGAGCCCGAGAGCCCCAAATGGGAAATGCTAAATGCTGCATTGTCTGCCTAAATCTGCTTTCTCATTTGGGGCTTTCGGGCTCCCCGTGGGGAGCCCGAGAGCCCCAAATGGGAAAGCAGATTCAGGCAGACACAACGTGGTTGTTTTCCGCAATGCCGCGTTGTGTCTGCCTGAAACTGCTTTTCCATTTGGGGCTCTCGGGCTCCCCGTGGGGAGGCCGAGAGCCCCAAATGGTAAAGCAGATTCAGGCAGACACAACGCGGTTGTTTTCCGCAATGCCGCGTTGTGTCTGCCTGAATCTGCTTTTCCATTTGGGGCTCTCGGGCTCCCCCTGGGGAGCCCGAGAGCCCCAAATGGTGAAGCAGATTCAGGCAGACACAACGCGGTTGTGTTGGAAAACGCTGCGGTTTTAAAACCGCAGCGTTTTCCAACACAATAACGTTGTATTTATGTTTGCGGTCGCTTCAGGCAGACACAACGCGGTTGTTTTCCGCAATGCCGCGTTGTGTCTGCCTGAAACTGCTTTTCCATTTGGGGCTCTCGGGCTCCCCGTGGGGAGGCCGAGAGCCCCAAATGGTAAAGCAGATTCAGGCAGACACAACGCGGTTGTTTTCCGCAATGCCGCGTTGTGTCTGCCTGAATCTGCTTTTCCATTTGGGGCTCTCGGGCTCCCCCTGGGGAGCCCGAGAGCCCCAAATGGTGAAGCAGATTCAGGCAGACACAACGCGGTTGTGTTGGAAAACGCTGCGGTTTTAAAACCGCAGCGTTTTCCAACACAATAACGTTGTATTTATGTTTGCGGTCGCTTCAAAAGCGACCGCAAACATAAATACAACGTTTTTAAAGCTGCGGTTTTATTTCTAAGTTTTCCAGGCTCCTCCAGCCCGGAAAACTTAGAAAAAACACTGCAGCTAGTGCTTATTTTTTGTAAAAAAAATAAATAGCACTTACCGAGATTCAACTGCAGCTTTCCTGCTCTGGTCTCCGGTCCGCGTCCTCCGAGTCCCGGCACTAATGAAGGGAAAGCCACCCAGCGGTAGACTTTGTTTACTACAGCTGGCTGGCTTTTCCTTCATTAGTGCCGCAAAAGCAAAAGCCAGCACAGGAGGGCCTCCATTTCACAAAATGGCGGCGCCCCTGTGCTTGCTTTTTCAAATTTTGAGCTTGAATAGCTCAAAATTTTACATAGGAAGTTTTAAAACGGAGGATGCTAGTATATTTTTTTTTATGTGGCCTATCTATTTTTTAAATAAAAATTTTTACTAGACCATCCCTTTAAGTTACCTTTACTAACCAATTATATTGCATGGTGATTTTTTATAGAATTAGACGTCAGTGATGACGAGTTTTGCCTATAACAATGACTGTTCGACTGAAGTTCGAGGAAGTCAGAGCGAGACAGGTGATCGCAATGCTGCTGATTTCCATCTGTTTCTCTTTTTGATGTACTTGTCATTAAACGGACTTCCCTTTGCCAACTTACTGAGTCCTCATTATTGAGTCGTGTTGGAGTAAGTGAATCCTGCACGCCCTGTCCTCACATGGTGCAGCTATCTTGTCTTACAAGTTCTAGAGGGTGAGCGCTGACCTATGGGCCCGTCAGTGAATTCTTCTCCTCCTGAACACCTGCACAGGGAATCTATAGTCCTTTTTGGGCAAAACAGGATGGACAACTCGGGGTGGGATGTCTATAAGGGGTATGCTGAAATGGAAAGGAGATTTCGGATGGGGTATATGATATGATACATACGCTTGAGATGGTTGACAATTTAAAGTATTTGGGACTCACCATCATGGCTAGACCCAACAAAGGATTCCTATTGACCATGCGGAAAAAAAGCAATCCAACTAATGGCCCAATTGAAGCATTTTAATAATAGAATTGTGAAATGTTCCCTGTTACCAGCTAATGAAATGTATGAAGAAAGAATTATCCCTTCTCTTACTTATGGCCGGGAATAACAACACCTTCTATTTGACCTGGACCATCTTTATTAGAAGGACTCATATGGATAAATGTGCTAATCCTACCTAATTGGATCCCAATGATGGTATTATGTTTTGAGTTGGGCATACTACCTGCCAAAATGAGGCTCATCTGGAAACTTGTATTGTTCTGTAAGAATGTACTACAAACTCCGTCAAATTATTTATGTGAAAATGTTAACGAGCATTTAAAGGAAAAGAAAAATTGGTGTGTCGAAAAATGTGAAGAACTTATACAAGCAAAAGGCCCAGTTTGATACAATAATGCACAATCTGGAAGACATACACAATCAATCAGGCAAGCATATGGGTGTGAGACATGCACGAATATTAAGAGATATCCTCCCTGATGGTTATTAGATCCTCTCTTCACCCAGATCCACCCGGTCCAGAGGAGGTGTATCCCTGATCTTTCCAGAGTGGATTCCTGCCTCTATCATTCCCACGAAAACATACTCCTCTTTTGAATGCCTTGTCTGCAGGCTCTCTCTCTCTCCTAGCCACTCTCTTACCGAGGCTACTATCTACCAGCCTTCTGGTCAGATCACCTCATTTCTCTCTGAGTGGGTGGACCTCTCCTCCTCTCTCCTGGCCTCAACCACTCAACCCCTCCTTCTTGGTGACCTCAATATCCATCTAGACTCTCCTTGTTCCTCCTCTGTACTCTTCCGTGACCTCTGTGATTCCCTTTCCCTTTCTATCCTCACTACTAGCCTGACTCACTCTGCAGGGCACACACTTGATGTCTTGATCTCCTCTGACCTCCCCCTCTCTATCCCTCTGACCACTCCTCTCTCCTGGAGCAATCACTCCCCCCTCACCTCTCATCTCTCCCTCTCTTCTGCCAGGCCAAGCCTACCCCAATACTGCCATCTACCTTCTCAGACATCCGACCCATGAAGCGTGCATCAGTTGAGGCTTTTGCCGCCACGTTCTCTCCCCCACCCCCTCCACCTCTGGCTGACTCACATCCTGACACAGCCCTGTCTATGCTCTACTCTTCTATTTCCGATACTCTTGATGCTCTTGCCCCTGTCATGAGGATACGTTTGAAGCCCAATGCCATGTGCAATTCTTGGTATGACTCTGACCTAGCTACACTTAACGTGTAGGATGGCTGAGAGTAGATGGAGGACTTCCTGCTCATCCTCTGACAAACTGGCCTGTCGCCTGCTCCAAAAGCAATACCGACTCTCTGTCCACACTAAGAAGAGAGCCCACATCCAAGGCCGTGTCTTTGCAGCATCTAACAACTCGGACAAACTTTTCAAAATCTGCAAGGAGCTAGCCAACCCTGCTGCAGTCTCTACCTCTCCTGTCACCTCCCAGGCCCTTGCCTCTCACTCATCTCAAAAACCCACGATATCCTGTCCACCCTCTCATCCCCTCCCCCTTTTCTCCCCTTTCCTTTTGTGAACTCTGGCCCTCTTACAGCCACCCTCCCACCCTCTTTTTCGTCCTTTCCTCTTTTCTCACCTGACAAGGTCTCTAGACAAGTCTGATATATGTCTTCAGCTGAGGCCTCTGTCTGGAACAGCCTCCCTGCCACTCTGAAATTTGAGGAGATCCATCTGTGGCTTTGGAAGTTCCTCAAGACCTTCCTCTTTGCTTCTGCCTTTGCTCGGACTCTCCCCTGCTGATTGGTTCTGTCTCGGCATCATGCACCTGGCCACCCTCTGACTTTTGGGCTCTGATACCTGTTCACCCTGCCACCCACCCGCACTGCCTCCTGGCAATCCCTTGCACTGGGGTCTGTATCTGTAACCCAACAATCCCCCCCTTTTTCTTTCTGCACATAACAGAAACACCCTGTCTGTTGCCTTAAACCTAGCACTTGCCACTTGCTGGCTGCAGTACCACTGTTTGTTGCTTTTTATTATGTATTTACTTATTTATTATCTATTTTTATGTTTATTTCTGTTCCTTTGCTCTGCACTTTCCACTTCTCTACCCCTCCCATGCACTTTCCCCTTTCCCTCGCCCATGCACTTGCACGTTCTCAATGTCACTGGTCCTAGTAAGATCGTTGGTTGTGTTTCTCCCTTGTTCCCCTCCCTTGCCTCATCCCGCTCTGAAACACTTGTGTACGAGCGCGATACAAATAAAATATCAATATCAATAATGCATTCCCTATTCTAAAAGATGCACATAAAAGGGTAAGGCGTGCATCCTCTCTACCTTACGCCGTTCCCGTCATCTCGACTGAGGAGTGCGTTAAAGAGGTTTAGATTCATTCTCCTCACGACTAAATAAAATATGTGTCGGAGGGATTGCTCTGATTCTTCTAATGCAGCTGGCAGGGGAGTTGCTAGGTCTGGAAAAGACCCGGGGCTAAACTGATATCGGAACTGTTGGGACTGGGGACTAGCTAGTCTTTTGGCTGTAGCTCCTGAGATTCTATCCGGGGCTACAACCAAAAGATCAGGGGCTATAGCCCCCTTAGCCCCCCCCTAGCAACGCCCCTGCGCTGGCATGTATTATATGCCCTCAATAGAGAGTTTAAAACTTCTTGTGATAGAATGTGAGGAACTAACATGTCTGCACATTTGCAGTGTTGGGCGTTGTTTGAATAATCATGCATTTTTTAGCGAGTCATAGTGGGAGCGGATTAATCAGGCAAACTCTCTTGCTTTAATCTGTGCACTATTACGATTTTCTATAGATTGAATCTAATGTATTTATAAAAGTCGACGAGCAGGAGAAGGAAAGAAAAGGGCTTGGAATGTTGTCCTAGGACTCTGTATGAGGGTAGAGGAAAGGAGATTACTATTTCCAATGTCATGAGAGGCACTGCGAACCATGGGACATGAAGTCCTATTAAAAACCTTTTGTTGGAGTACCACACATTTTGGCTACTGACAAAATAAACAATACACAGGTGGCATGTACGATGGGCCCATACTGGCTACAAAATCAACTCCAACTCACTGAGCTGTCTCCCATCTTGCTGGTCAGGCTCTTTTGTATATTGGCAAATTCAAGTCAGTGGAAAGGCTCCTCATATGACCGTTAACATCTCAATATATGATCAGGGAAAACTAACAGCTCATCTGGGGGTGTGAAGAACATCCTCTGTTGTGCGTAACGCCTGTAGAGTCGTTGTTAACAACAGCAGCTGAAAACAATCCGCCCGGCCCTTGCTACAGGGCAGTTTCCTCAGTTGAAGAGCGCTTGTGTAATCGTGTGTTGTTTGCCGTGAAGAATTGCGCAGCTATTTGTCTTTGCCAAGGGGGCGGTTATTTCCTGCCTGTTATGTTTACTGCCGGCAGGCAGTAGATAGTGAAAAGCCACGCACATTTTGCAGTAACGTTTACCTCATTACTGTCATCAAACCAAAGCGGAAATGTCAAGGCCGTTTTTAACGTCAATGATCTCAGCGAAGCAAAGGGGCACGAATTCACAATCAGCGTGTCACGTGATGTGCTCTCTTTCCATGGTAAAAGCCTCTCTAGTCTACGTGTTTACTCTAATTGCTGTAGGTACATTACAGTTTCGCAACAGATAAATGCTGCCTGACGCACAAAAACACTCGGAAGTAAAAAGCACAGCAAATGTACTTGTGTCTCAATGTTTTCTGTACGTCATAGAATTAAGTTATTGTGTCCTATTTCCGGTACAGTTGGGAATGGCTTAGTAACAAGCCACATAGTGAGCTCAGTTAACCCCTACAGTGCCAATCCAAGCCTTTCATGCCCCTGCCATTTGCTCTTTAACATTACAGCAATGAAACAGACAGGATGGGCTTCAATACGAGTATGGCAGGAAAGTTGAAGCTAATTCTGTGGTGCAGAATTACTGATACCACCATCCCTTTGGGAGGAATCAACACCATATTACTTTTCCGCAGATGTGTGGGGAAAGCCTTGGTGGTAGTGGTAATACAAACCCTATTACCATGTGGTAACTTCTCCACTTTTAACAGAATAAGCGGTACCGCCCAAAAAACTAGAGGACACGCTGAACGGCAATACTGCCCATATTTTTACAGGATTGGCAACTGGAAGCTGAGGGGCAGCTCTCTAAAAATAAAATCCAAAGTGAATCACCTCTTTCCTGCTCCCATCCAAGGGAGAAAAGGGCAGATGAAAATACCAAAAATGAGCCTGTAGAACCGAAAGTTCATGGAGGAGGAGCTCCAGCTATTGGTCAATGGGGTGGTAGGGCCCACTGAGGAACTGTTTGGTGCATAAAACCTCAACACCACCCACCAACACAAGGCAAACATCTGGTCCAATAAACAAGACAAGGTGGTGGCAGTGGGAACGGTGCACCCGGGACACAGAGGATTTCAAAAACAGATCCAATGATCTCATGGCACGGTCACTCCCTTGTGGCGCAGTATTGAAGGCCGACGTCTGCCACTAGTCAAGGCACAGTGGAGCCACTGACCTGGCAGCCATGGGAGGACAAGGTGAGCAGCATCCTGGACATGGCTGGCATTGGAGGCATTCCAGTTGCATAGATCAGAGCAGTCAGCCATGCTGAGCCCGATGAGTAAATGTGTATCCCATAGCCAATGCGCAATGCCAAATATTCATGGCGCCACACACAGGCATCTTGCAGCGGCATCCACGGTGAATCAGGATGACCAATGCAATGGCATCAGTCAAGGTAACTGACAGGCAGAGAGATGACGTGAAGCTGCAGGAAGCAGGAATGTGTCAATAACAGCCATTTGAGTGTGTTGGCCTGTGCCATTGAGTGGATATTGCACCTCCCTTGACCATTCCCCTGACTCAACCCAACCGCTGCAGATCCAAGCAACCCCAATGTATAACAGACCATCATGCCACCATGTGACATTTGAGCAGCATACTTATTTATGCTGTACACAAGCCATGTCCCCATGTGTTGACAACATGTCCATGCTGTACGAACACTAATTGCTCAAGGGCCAGTGTACGTACAAAGAAAGCATGCATCACACCAACATTAGTACCATCATACCTAACTGCTGCCCACATACTATGGACCAGCTGCAGAGGGAAAAAGGGCAAACATTACCCAAGTGAATTTGTCCAACCACATGCATAGGTGAAAGAGTATGAATCAGAGAGTTGAAATATCCATATGACCGCTTACAAGCAAGTCCAGCAAACACAATCCATTTACAAACGCAAATTGAATCAATTGAGGTCGACAGTCCAAGATGGGCTTGCCATGTGTTAACAGACATCCCCCCTTTAAGAACATGCAGCCAACTACAGATTGCATATCAGTAATACAGACAGCATCTCACATTCCTCTCAACAAACACCCAAGACAGACACGAAGGGGTCAGTGGCTGTGACAGTGGCGGCATAGCTTTCTCTTCCAGCTTCTGCTCCAGCGTCTCCACCATCCACCACCACCTTGGCAGCAGGATGCAGTTCTGGTGGCAAATGCACTGAGACCAGCAGTGATTCCAGCCCCGGCATGCATGGAGGAAGCAGTACTTGCCACCATGCAGACATCCACCACCACCATGGCACCTACATTGCCATGTGCAGCAGTGCCCACCACCATCACCACATCCGAGTACCTTATTGTTCATGCCTCCATGGAGATAGCAACTGCTCCCACGGCTCCCACAGAACCCTCTGCAGCTGTGCACTTAACCACCCCTTCCTCTAAGGACCTGCATGTCACAATCAAGGACACCACCACCCCGAACCCCAGTCTGTCATCTCCAGTATCGGCCCCACGCTCATTGACTCCTGTTGTGGCCAGTCTATTCCTCCCACCACCTTCCTGCCCTTCTCCAAACTGGACCCTCAACCTTCTCCACTGCTTGGGGGTTGCTTTTGCACCACTATCAGGAGACACAAAGCGCTCATGACGGAGATCACACAACAGACAACAGGGCAGGGAGAGAAGGTAGGATGGATATCACAGGTCGATATTTCCCCATCACCCAACTGCCCACTTGCAAGCTATGTGAGATGCAGTGTAGGGGTCCGCTCATAGGACATCATTTGCAATGAAGCACCATTGCAGGCCACAGTGATGGAACTGCTGCCATCACTGTGGCAAGTCAGAGGATGCAGGAGGCAAATTAGGTCGTGTCCGCAGGGCACGAGGCATTGCTGCGTGCCATGACCTTGACATTGCAGCAACTCGGTGGTGGTGACAGTGCAAACTCTGTCTCTGCTACACTGACAGAGCCCACACCAGATACTGCACTGCAACACCGTCCAGCACTCACCACCTGTCAGGCCTGTATGGGGCAAGTGCTAATGGAATTAGGGACTCATGAACCCATGCACCTTTGGGGGGAGTTAAGGCTGGTGGATGGACAAGGGTGTTGGCGATAAGGGTAATGGGAAAGTATGGGTGTGTTTAAATAGTTTTTAAAAGTATGTTTGCAGCAATACACTGATTACAGTGATAATGTTGCTGTTGTGATAATTTTAATATAATGATATGATAGGTTATTTATAACGCGCTTAGTAACCAGAGGTACCTTTCCTTAAGTAGGTCGAATGCACTTTCATAAAAGAGTCTGGTCCAATGTGGGCATCATTGTTTGCTGTCACGTGCACTGTTGCAGGGTGCAAAATGGGAGTCATAAGCCAAGGTAGCGGGGATATCCGGGGATACGGGCAATGACAATGGTATGTGATAAGTGGATTGGAGAAAGCCCCCCGTGCATCCAGACATCGCGTAGGGGTTGCGCGTTGGTTGAAAATGGGTTTGGTGAAGCCCTGAAATGCCCTTTTGTAGACAATTGGATGCACCTCAGCCCTTATTTTCTGCACCTGGCCGTATTTATAGCCACCTCTTATGTGGCGGTAACTGCACAGTTTTTTGGGAGAAATTAGCACCAGGTGTTGAAGTATCTGAGCAGTAATCCTACTTGCAACATGGCGGAATAACCATGGGCTAAGTCCTAAAAGAATTGCGTGACTAGTTTCACAAAAGGCTTTCTGCTCATGCGGACAGCACTCTAAATGTTTTTTTGGCTTGGAATCATGTGCCCACCTTTATATATTATCAGCGAAAAACATTTGTTAACGGGATGTTTTGGTTGCAATGAAAAACAGCAAACCCCCCACATTTTCCAGTTATGGTGCCATAAAGCTGGAGGATTTACCTCCAGCTTTATGCTTGCAGTAAATCCTCCACTTTTCCTCCAACAATCGGCAGAATTACCACTCAGTAATTCAGCTAGGGGTAATTCTCCTACAAATCCCCAGTGGAATATATGGGGACTAACACCACTTTACTACCGCTTGTAATTCCATGGTAAACCCACGCGACCAAGTGGCAGTCATTATTTACTGCTGAAATACCACCAAACTAGGAATGAGGCCCAATATTTGATCACTAGCCTGTAGACAATTATCTGATGGAATGTGATTTTTTAAAGAATGGTAATCCTTTACACTAAAATATCATGCAGTTGATGTTTAACATAAAAAAAAATGTTTTATTAAAAACAGGACATTAGCTAATGCAAAATAGTTTCTGTATTTAGGCAGCCTTGTTTCACAAAGAAAATAATGTACTGTGAATTTGTATGCATGTTCTGCAAGAAAATGATAGACAGAATGTTAATTGCAAATCACAAGAGAGGTTTAGTATTGCTAACGTTGACACCCCCTTAGGAGGTGGGAGGATCAGAGATGTGTTAGTGCCATAAAGGCACCCTATGAAATGCAGTTTTGGCATGTGAGGAAATTGCAATGTTGGGAAGGGAAAGTGTGTTAGTTATGAATGATTGACCCGACATTCATTTAATAGCCAAATAAATATTCGCATCATAGGAGCCCAAATCTTTATTATTGTTCTTTTAATCATAGTAGGCATTTGGTAGGGATTACCATCTATGGACTTTGGGTAATGCTTGCATTCGAGGGCTCTCTGATAAGCATGCATCGTAGGACAGCTGATACAGCACCTATGAGGCTTTCGAGTGCACTTGGTGAAGGCCACCCATCTGCCATCTTTGGATCTGGCCAGTCCATACCGGTCATCACAATGCAACCTTATTTCCCAAGCTGATGTAGGCAGGGAGCAGGTGGTTCAACGTCCCTCACCTGAGGTGGTGGATACTGGGTGTCATCAGTTTGAGGATGTTGTGCTGGAAGAGGAATATCATGTAATTGCTCGTAAGCAACTGGAAATAGAAGAGGGACCCAGATGGGGTACCAGGGTGCCCATTGTTGTGTTTTGGAGCAGGGCAGGTCAAGCGGAATTGACGTGCTTAAGATGAGGTCAGACTATGTGGATGATAAAGGAGCAGTCGAGTTGGAGGGCGTGTTGGGTTGGCTCGGGTGGTTGGACATGAATGGATGATGTCTGTTTGTTGAATTGCTACTCTAACAAATGGGACCCGATTTTGTCTGTTCACTATGAGGTTTCTTAGTGCTTTCTTTTCTTACTTCGAAAGATTGTGACTACGACTCAGACTGGTGCACAATCCTGCGAGCTGCTGGACCCCAAGGGCCTCCTCCTGGACACCCCCACGAGCACTCAAGACTAAAAGGTAGGAGATCTTCATTTAAAAAATCTCAGAAGGGGGTTTTCAGAGGATACCGGAGCTGGTGAGAGTGCGGGTCCAGGACTGCACAGGGAATCGATAGTCCCTTTTGGGGCATCAGGATGGACAACTCGGGGTGGGATGTCTTTAAGGGATATGCTGAAATGGGATGGAGATTTTGGATGGGGTATATGGTACTGTTAATAGCATTTGCTGGTTTTACAGTGATGGTCCATGTTGTTTTGTCCTTTTGTATCCTGAAATTAATCTAGAAAAATATAGAGGATAGGTAGTGAGCCTGTTGGGAAGAGTACCCAATGAAATAAATACCCAGAAGGCGTGTGACACCAGGATACTGGTTAAGATACGGAATAGGAGGCATAAAATTGGGGTATGAAGATCGGGAAAGATGGTAGGAGCCCAGAATAAATAGGGAAAGTTGAGAGAGTGGATTGTGAGAGTCCCTCTCCCTGTCAGGACCATTCTGCTGTGTGTCTGCTTATTAAAAGTAAGTGCATCCCCTCGCAGAACCACAAAAGAGTGTAATCAAAGAACGAATGGAAGAGGGGCGCTTTGGTAATGGAGCAACTGATGAGTGAATGCTGAATTAACTAGAGAAAGGAAACTGGGCAAACAACAATCAAAACAGGTGGAGGAACCCCAACGGGGTCGCCGGCCCGTCATATGTTTAAACAAATCATTAGTGTGATTTTCTGAATTCTGGACATTTTTTGGCTAGATTTAGCAAGCATATGTCCCGATTGAAGGGATGTTCCATTTGGACAAACTGAGAGCGCTCAGAAGGGCTCTAGAGGCAGAGAGCACAACGATATTAACAGTACAGTGGGGAGCGTTTGCCATGTGGCTGAAGGAAGCAATGGCTAAGAGAAATTACAGTACATTTAAGAGAATGAGGGAGGTCAATGACTGATTGAGGGGACAAATGTAATTTTTAAGAAACCGGAGGGGAAGGGATAATGCGGTTCACTTGTGCCTTGAGATCATTCAGGAAGGGGAGTCAGAAAAAGTGAAAGAGGAGGATGAGCGGCATGATCAGGATAGTAAAAGGCCGATCACATACTTTAATTCTCACCAGCAGAAGACCATTTTCAGGAGTGAGACAGAATGTAGGACAAGGGGAGGCAACCCTTATAGAGATGTCGCCTCTGATACCTTCCGCCCCAGGACACCAGGACTGACCATGATAGGGCAGGTGCCTATATTTGTGCCTCCCACATATGTTCCTTCTATAATGATGGGAAGTAAAGTGTAGGAAAGGGATTCACACATTTTCCAGGCTTCCCTCAGACAGGTACCATCTGGTCATGCAGACAGAGAACAACAACAAACAAGCCTTGTTACTGTACACGTCCCCTGGACACCCGGGACCTCAGGATATTGGCAAATATTGTGGCAGAGCTGCAGACTATTCTGCAATGTTATAACTCATCATGGGAAGATGTGAATCAACATTTGAGAATAGTGATGCCATTGGAGGTGAAAGCATGATTGACAGAATGAGCGACATGGCCAACCCTCAACCCAGGCACAGGGGACGCCCTGAAGCAGGCAACAGAAAGAACAGTGATTGTGGTTACAGTGGTATGCCCCAGAAAGACGTATTGGGCTAAAATATCAAACTTGAAACAGAATAAAGGTGAATATCCCACTGATTTCTTAGACAGGTTAACAATGGTTTTCACTGAACACTCTGGTATTACTAAACCAGAAGAGACAGAGCTCAGGAGGCTATAGCAAAGTTTTTTGTTTTCGGCCTCTTAACAAAGGTCCAAGTGCAGCTAAAAAACATGTGTATAGAGTGGCAGACATTGGAGGTGGCGAACCATTGCATTGCATGCCACTAGCAGAATAAGGAGATGTTTGAGATTAAACCTATGATGCTGCAAATGCATAGTCTTCCAAGACAGCTTCAGGGAATGGTATAAAATGCTGTGAGCCAGGCACAAAGGAGGCCGGCCGAGGAGCAGGGGCGGGGTTAGGTACAACAGAATCAGCAAGGAGGATATAATGGAGAGCAGCAGCAACGACCATGGGAGAAGTTCAACCAGCAATAGGGGTGGGGGGCACAGGATCAGTACAGGCTGGGAGGGTGGCAGAACCAACTGCCTCCAATAGCCACAACACCAAACCCCTTAGCCTGCAATTACTGTAAACAGGAGGGTCATTAGAAGAATGAATATCCATTTAGAGCACAAAGACCATATCTGCAAGGGAACATGGGACCTATAAATGCCCAAATACCACAACAAGGGGGACACGTCCAGATGCAGGCTGCTCCTCCCGGGTTAATCCCATGTTCTGGAATTTGAACGCTAACCCTTTTATCCCCAGGGACCACAATGGGCCAAGAGAGGACTCAAATGGGTTCGGACAACCAGAAGGGCAAGGGATTGTGGAAGCTCCTATGATTCCAGCTGATCAGGAAGGCTGATACATTCAATGTCAAGTGCAAGAGAAGCCAGGGTCGTGTTTAGTGGATACTGAGGCAGATATGCTCTGCGAATAAATGTTTTTTCACATATACCCTTGTCTAGAGAGATTGTGAGGGTGGTGGGTATATCAAATACTACCATTGTCCAGCCTGTTACTGAACCCCTCGTGGTTATGTTGGGGTCCATCAAAGAGCAGCATGCTTTTCTCTTAAGCCCCACATTACCTGTACATTTATTGGGGAGAGATCTGCTATGCAAAATGAGGTGCATCATATATAGCACGTGGAGGGTGTGTTTTGAGCGTGCCCTCTGAAAAATCAGGAGCAGTTATGGCAACCCTAAGGTAGGACCAGGAAAGAAATGAAATGGAAAGAGTAGACAGTGGTCAGATGATTTTCAGGAGTAGACTGAATAAGTATGTGATTCATTGTGGGTCATCCATTATAATGAGGTAGGACACATAAAAACAGCTGAGCCAGTGAGAATAAACATAGGCCCTTTTAAGAAGCTGCCCTGCACTCCCCAGTGCCCCATGAAACCTGAAGCGGGGGCAGGTATCACAAAGTCATTGAGTAGCTGCTAATTCCAGGGATCATAGTTACTACTAGCAACACTCTGATTTTTCCAGTGAAAAAGCCAGGGAAAGAGGTTTATTGTTTTGTCCAAGGCTTAAGGGCTGTCAATGCGGTGAGGATACCTTCCTTTCCAATGGTGTTGAACCCAGCCAGCATATTGTGTTGCATTCATGTCAGAAGCCACTCACTTTACAGTAGTTGATCTTTGTTCTGCTTTTTTCTCAGTACCAATACATAAAGACAGTCAGTATCTATTTGCATTTTCTCATAAAAGGGGTTTGGTACACATGGCCCCATTTACCCCAGTGGAATACAGAGTCCCTGCCATACCTTTACAACAGTTAAAGAAAGATCTTGGTGAGATAAAACTACCAGGCAAATCGATACTGGTAGAGTAGGTTGATTACTTACTATTATCTTCATCATCATCATAGAAGCCTTGCAAGGAAGACACTAAGGTACTACTGAAAAGCATTAGTGGAAAAGGTGCCCAAAGCATCTAAGAAAAAGCTCCAGATGTGCGCACGTACCTTCGCACTACTTAGTACATGACATCATGGAGAGATATCGGCTGATATCCTCTGCCTGGAAAGAGATAGTTTATGAGATTCCTAAGTCCCAGACAGTGACACAAATGCGTGCATGTTTAGGTGTAGTTGATTACTGCTGGCAGTGGATTATGGGGTATGCAGAGATAGTCAAACCACTTCAGGCATATGCCCATTTAAATATAGTTGAACCCCTACAGAGTACATCGGAAACAAAAGAGGTGTGTGTTCAGATCAATTCATGACTGGTGGAAGAACCCACTTTGGGCCTGCCAAACAACAAGAAGGTATTTATTTTGTATTGTCATGTGTGGAATGTGTTTTCCCTGGCTGTCCATACTCAGAAGCACAGGATTCACCAGAGACCTGTAGCCTGCTATAGCAAGTAGTTGTATCCAGTTGTGATGATGCCCTGTCTACGTTCAGTTGTGGCTGCTGCATTGGCAGTGGAATAAAGTGAGAATATAGTGTTGGGGTTACCTCTAGAGGTGGCTGTCCCACATGCTGTAGTATACATTACTCTAACTAGATGTTCTCTTCTAAACCCAGCATCTCTGTTGCCTACCCCACAGCAGGGAAAACCACATGACTTTAACCCTCATGACTGCATGTGAGTAACTTACTGCCTAGAAATGCCCTGGACAGACCTCTTTGACGTTCCCCTGCCTGATCCAAACCTTGAGTATTTAATGGATGGATCTTGTTTAGGCAACCAAAGTGGGCAGGTGGTCGCGGGTAAATGGTATGTGCCCTGGGGAGGTGGTGGCGAGTGAAATATTACCTCAGGTGACATCAGCACAAGTAGCCAAACTAGTTGCCCTCACCAGGACTTGCTGGTTGGTGGCTCAGCAATCGGTTAATATTTATACAGATTTGCGGTATGCGTTTGGACATCTCCGAAAACAGAGAGACTCCATGACCTCGACTGGAACGCCCATAAAAAATAGTCATTATGTGATGACACTCTTAAACGCCATAGTGCTGCCTGAATCGAATGCAATTGTTTAATGTACAGGACATCAATCTTTGGATGACCCTATTAGTTATGGTAACGATTCTGCTTATCGAACAGCCCAGCTAGCGGCCACACCAGAGAAGGGTGATGCATGCATCTTGTCAGTTAAAAAAGTACAGGAGGTGACTCAATATAAAACAGTGGAAGATTTGGCCTATATGCAAGGGAATACCACACAAAGTGAAAAGGACAATTGGATCAAAAGTGCTGCCGGTTAAATTAGGGCTCACTGTGGCAAAATGAGCAGGGTCAGTTGGTGGCTTCGAAAACATTAGTGTCACACCTTGTCAGGGTGTGTCATGGACAGACACATGCAGGAAGAAATGGGATGGCAATGCTAGTGGATCGCTTTTAGTTTGCACCTGATTTTACAACTGTGGTGCAGGAATACTGTCGGATATGTGTTATTTGCTTTCAGAATAATGTTGGAAAATGTGCTAATCACACCTGGGGCGTACCCTTCCCCTTATGGGATGCTTGTAGGTCTGTGCATAGATTTTCTACAGTTACTGCGATACAACCAATTGCAGCATTTGCTTTTGGTGGCATATGTGCTTTCTGGTTGTGTGGAGACAGATTCTTGTAGGATGGCAGACTTGGTGACAGTAGCGAAAATACTGATTTGAGAATTTGTACCTAGATTTGGGATACCTGTGTGCATTAACAGTGATCAGGGAACCCATTTTGTGAATAATATTATCAAGACATTGTTATCCGGTAAAAGATTTGTATTTTTACAGAAATAAGTAACATAAAATTCCACAGATGATATAAAACAGTATTAAAATCTACACAGTCAATATAGATGTACAAATGAGCAATCAAGAAACAATAGGCTCCATGTGTATGCACCGAAGTGGACAACTAATTTAAAGAAAAAGAGGGAGTAGAGAAAAGGAAAAAGAAAAAAAGGGTGGGGCGTGGTTTATCAAACTCAAGCGTAGGTTACATAATTAAAACATTAGCCATACGTATCTAGGAAAGATTCCCATATGTCTGTATATTATTTTTTACTGTCTCCCAACTGCTTATAAATGGCTTTCTTATATGTTGATAGGGTTAAAAACTCTTCCACCCACTCATCAATACAGAAGGAAGCAGGAGATGTCCATGCCCTCAGGATAATTTTTTTTGCAACCATACAAGCCCGGAGTAGCCAGACTTTCTTACAAAATGGAACGTCCTCCAATGGAGACACAGATCCAAGAATTGAAATTGATGCATTCATTGTAATAGTGCAACATAAGACCCGGCCAACCTCTCACGGACCCCTTCCCAGAAGTCCCTTGTTTGTTTGCAAGCCCAGAGTAAATGACTCAAGGGACCCATCGACTTTTTGCCCTTCCAATATTGATCGTTCTCCACAAGGTGCCTCTTGAACATATGTTCTGGAGTCCAATATGTTCTAAAGAGTAGTTTCGTCTGAGATGCTCTCAGGCCCCAATCCATACTGACCAGCCGAACATTGCTACAACATTTCTGACAGCAGCCCTGATCAATTGCTTCACCTAGTTCACCAGCCCAGATATTAGCAAACTG
Source organism: Ambystoma mexicanum (assembly GCF_040938575.1). NCBI lineage: Eukaryota > Metazoa > Chordata > Amphibia > Caudata > Ambystomatidae > Ambystoma > Ambystoma mexicanum. The sequence goes on along the minus strand of NC_090933.1, from coordinate 126,745,922 downwards.
CGGGTCTTCTTTACGATTGGAACACAGTATTCCATAAATTGTGGCAGCTGGCTGTAGCGCCAATTGTGCAGGGTCAATTTTGGTAGCGATGACTCCTTTCAATTTCCTGTATTCTGCGTAAGTGCCCTCATTTAAATCAAAGTCACAGTGTAGGATCCATTTTCTGTCATCAATTAAATTTTTGATATATCTGATTCCTCCCAAGCACCAGGATGGCCAGAAGAGTACTTTCCCTTGGGAGGTTAAAGCCAGATTTAACCAAATAGAAGCATCCTGGAACAGGAATGGGTTGCTTCCTGTTCAGCATGACATGCTGTGCCAACACTCTTGCATGAAGGCTGTCAGTGGGTTTTGGATTCGAGATGGTTTCGTTGCTGTCATCAGCAAGGCCCTAGATGCCAGATGAGAGACACTATTACTCTCTGCCACGGTGTCATCCAGAAGATCTTGCTCTGATCCTACAGTGCGACATAGATGTGTAGCATTAAACGCAAGGTGATAGTTGGAGAAGTTCGGCAGGTTCTTACCTCCTTGTTCAGTGGAAGCTGCATTTTCCCAAGAGTTAGCCTCAGAGTCTTGCCCTCCCATAGGAACTTTTGTATGATAGTGGCTAATTCTTTGAAGATACTTCTGGGTGTCTTGATGGGGAGCATCGAGAGGATGTAGTTAATTCTTGGTGCCATGTTCATTTTAAGCAGTTAATTTTGCCCCACAACGATAGTTTCAAGAGTACCCAACTATCCAAGTCACATTTAAGATTGGGAATTATTTGGTCGAAGTTCATCTTAGGCAGTCTCATCACCTCCAGACCAATCCATATTCCTAGGTATTTCATTTTCCAAGGGCACCAAGTAAAGTTAAAATGGCTACATGTGTGCTTCATACATGTGTTGTTAATCTGGTGTATCTCAGATTTGCTACTAATTCACTGTGTAACCAGATACATCAGAGAAGCGCTGGATGTCATCCATTAAATGTGGGATGGCAGAACTTGGGTCACGTAGGAACACCACTGAATCATCTGCATAGAGCCAAATTTTGTTTTTACATACACCTTCTCCAATTGCGAGTATATTTACATTGGACCTTTACATCACCGCTAAGGGCTCCATCGCCAGAATGTACAGGAGCGGGGAAAGAGGGCATCCTTGTCTAGTACCCCTGTTTAGCATAAACGGATCAGAAATCAAACCCTTTGTGAGTACACTGGTTTGGGTGTTTGTGTATAAAAGCCTCACCCACCTTCAAAAGTTTTGTCTAAATCCCATTCTCTCCAAACATCCAAATAGCAAGGGCAATTCAACTTGATCAAAGGCTTTCTCCGCATCAAGAGAGACCACTGCAGCAGGGCATATCTGTTTACTTCCACTATCAATAGCCAAGAGTAGCCGTCTCATATTATCTGCCACTGATCTTCCAGTCACAAAGCCCACTTGGTTATCATGTAGTAGCAATGGCACAACAGGCTCTAATCTTCTGGCCAATATCTTCGCCAGAAGCTCACAATCTGTGTTGATCAGACTAATTGGTCTGTAATTCACACATCTGGTCAGGGATTTATCTTTCTTTGTCAGAACAGTCACCAATGCATGCCACATAGTATCAGGTAGCAATCCTGTTTTAAATGATGAGGAATATACTTCACAGAGTAGCTGCAGGGCACAATCAGGTAAGATCCGATAAAATTCAACTGGTAGACGATCAGAACCAGGTGTTTTGCCTACATGAAGCTTTGAGACTGCCTGGCGAACATCCTCCAATGTTACAGTATTCTCCAAGGATATGGCTTGGTCATTCGGCAGGCAAGGAACTTCCATACAGTCTAGAACGTTTTTAAATGTATTTTGTTTGCAAATTAATTCTGATGTGTGGAGTTCTTCACAGTACCCTTTAAATATTTAATTTATGTTTTTCTGATGAGTCACCATATTGCCAGTTGTATCTCCTATCGCTGTAATGCTTTGGTTACTTTCAGCAACCTTCAGTCTATGTGCAAGTAACCTACCAACTTTATCTCCATTATCAAAATAATTAATTTTACTTCTGAATAAGACACATTCAGTCTGGTCAGATATTATTTTGTTTAGCTCGTATTTCTTTTTCCTCAGTTTAGATCTCACATCTTGGTCTTGACACATTGCATATTATTGTCTTTCCAGTATTTTGGCTTCTCCAGGTAGTCTCTCCAATTCTCTTTCATTCATTCTCCTGTAACTTCCTGTTTTGGACATCAACACACCTTGCATATAGCACTCCATTGCCTCCCACACAGTTGACACGGCAATATCATCTGATCTATTAGTGCAATAAAATCCTCAACCTCCTGCACAATCTCCTCTTTAATACGCTCGTTCTGAAACACAGTCATATTCATTCTCCATTTGGAGGATTTAGTTAAAGTGTATTGCAAGGAGAGGCACAATGATAGTGAGGTGTGATCAGAAACACCAATGTTTGCTATTTCAGAGATATAGCAGCTTGGTGTTACATGCCCCAAGATCAAGAAGAGACCAATAAGTGAGTAACATCATAACAAGTAGAGTGAAAACTAATCTCTTTCAGATGGATGCTCTAGACGCCAGATATCCGCTACGTGTAGTTCATCTATCAAACTTTCAAGTGATCTCTTACTCTTTTTTGGTATTCTCGAACTATCTCAGTTGGAGCGGTCAAGTAACGGGTCCAATACCATATTAAATTCTCCTGCAAGGATAGTAGAATCAACATTACAGTTTTGGATAAGTTGTCCAAGTTCATGGGAAAAATGGGGATCATCTGTGTTGGGTGCATATATATTACGTAGTAATATCACAGAGTATTGTATCTTAACGGTGACAGAGACAATCCTCCCTTTCTTATTAGTCTTGCTGGACAAGACCTTTAACTCTAGGTTTTTTTAAATTAGTACTGGGTTTACTTGCCTCATCGTCAGTGAGGCGGGTCTCCTGAAGAAATGTAACATCACAGGACATAGACCTTAAGCAAGACAATTCTTTGGCTCATTTCACAGCATTGTTCATATCATTCACATTTCACGAAACCATTTTTAAATGATTCACAGATCTAGAGCTCATGGGGGATGTTAAGCTTGAATGCGCTATTAACATAAAAATAGCATAAACCACAGCAACAAAAAAAGTAAGGGGAAAACACCAAGCCCAAACGGGGCATGGGTAACAAAAAAAAAACAGTTGGTAGTTACAAAAAGATGAACCACCGATCAGAAACAGAGCCGTTTGAAAGCACAATATTGCCAAAAAAGAAACTTAAAACAGTCATTACAAAACCACCCACCAACCACCCACCCACCCGATGCTTATACATCTGGAATTTAAATCTCATAAAAATATCAAATGGCCCCATTTAACATTATGCAGCAAAACACAGAAACAATTAAGATGGCAGACATTCAACACTGTTTAAACTGGTTGGCAGACTCACTTCCAGCTGTCTCGTCTGATCCTCATTGATCTATATCTTTGATGTCTTGGAACATGCATGGTTTTTGTCACTTGCTGGGTTCTACTGATCCACTCGCTCTTTGTACCCAGAACCACATTTTTATACTGCAGGAAACGTGGCTGATGTCAAAAGTTATAATTGATCGGTATGCCACTTTTCAATCTGTGGCAAAAAGGGTGTTAAAGACGGTTTGTTAATAGGAGTCAAGCACTCTTTCAAGGCCTGATTCCTAGATCTGGCCTTATGTCAAGAGTTCATACTGGTTATTGAGGTAAATGGTAGAACCTCAGACCCAGCATCTCAGGCGTTGATTGTAAAAATGTACAACACCCCTGGGCAGAGTCAAGAGAGATAATTCATTTGCTTGCAGAATGGGCCAATGGTGTCAGTAAGGATATAATGATTGTGGGTGGAGATTTGAATTGTCACTGCGTATGCAGGGGGGAATCCTTGAAAAATAAAAGCCTCACCAGCAAAAGCACCATGATTTAGTGTAGTTCTAATGAGGAGGGGAAAAAAATGTTAAATTACATGGGGAAATGGGATCTTAAAATGTTGAATGGACGAAAGAACGCTTACCGCGTTGGTAATTACACCTGCCATTTGGGTAAGAAAAGAGCCCCACTAGATCACAGTTGTGACAGCTTGGGGAATGGTCCAAATAGAATCAGAGGTATTCATGCAGGAAACTGCATAAAGTGGTCAGCTTAAAATATCAAAAGGGCTACCAGTTACATTATGAATAATGCGCCTCAAATATTGGTTGATTTTCAATTGCTGAACAGTGATGAACTGGAGGAATGGTTCTCACAACTCGCCAGTAACAGCCCCTTACATAAAACCCCACACATTCTTAATAAGGACAAGGTAAACAAGGTATATGACAGAACCATAAGAGATCAGAAATGATTAATGTACAGAGAAATCCATGAAGCAAGATCTCATCAGAGGAATTCTGATAACTATGTGGCCCTGATACCATCTGTTAAAAACAGATACAGAAATGGGGTTCGCGGGTGGATGGCCTCTAGTAATAATGCAGCATGGCAGAGTATGGTTGTAGTGCTCAACTCCAGAAATTCAAGAAACAGTGGACCTCATTACAAGTGGGCCAGTCCGGTAACAACAGTGCCGGTAAGCCTGCCGGCACCGGTGTTACCAGACTGGCACACTACGTGTCTGCCTGCTGGAGTTGCTGTGCTCGGCAGGTCTGACCCTGCCGTGCACAGTGGCCATGGTAAGCAGACCGTAACGGAGGCACCGGTACCGTTATTAACAATGCCGGTGCTTCCGTGTTCCCCATTCCCATAGAGTCCTGTAGGGATTCTGTTAATCCCCATTCTGTGGGAATGGGGATTAACAGAATTACCAGCGCCTGACTTCCCAGCCACCGGGGTTGTAATACCCCAGTGTTACCGGGAAGTCAGGTGCCAGTAATTTTTTTCATGTCTGGCGGCAACCCGCTGGTATCACTTGCAGTGTTACCGCCAGACCCGTAATGAGGCCCAGTGGGAACCTATTAGGTGTGGACAAAGGTAAATAAGAACAATAAGATCTTAAACCCATAAGTGAATCGCTTTGGAGCGACCACTTAGTTACATTTTCGGAAGATGATAGCCCAGAGAATTGCCAGATGAATATAAAAAATATACCCATGATCACACAAAGGTGATTGATAAGCATGACATATTATATAAAATAAGCAAATTGAAAACATCAAGGGCCCCCAACCCCCGACGGGCTTGCCAGTATAATTATGAAACAGGATCCAGAAACCTGGGTTGGAATCTTGGAGATTCTGTTTTATAAGCTACTGAGATATTCAGAAAATATCTCACACCTGGCATACTGCGATCATAGTTCCCAGGTTCAATAAAGGTTAGTCTTTTGTCTATGCTGAACACAGCCGGGAAGCTTTTTACGGCATGTATCCTACATGACATTCAGAAGTGGGCAGGAATCGCAGGTCTACTAGATAGGTTCCAAACCGGCTTAATGCCTGGATGCTATACTATATATAATCTGAGGATGATGGACTATCTGACAGAGAGAATTGCTCAACGGATGGCAGAGGAACCTTGACCAGCCTAATCTCGAAAACAAGAGGAGTAAAGCAGGGCTCTGTCACGGCTCCTCTTCTATTCAACTGTATCTGGCTGATTTTCCTACATTACTGTTGGAAGCAAAGGGGTGTCCCCCGAAAGTAAATATCCATCATTGCACATGTCTGGCATTCGCAAATGATCTGGTGATTCTAGACCGCACCTTCTCAGGTCTAACCAGAGTAGCGAACGTACTGTGCCAATACTCTAAAGTAAATCACCTAGTCATCAACATGAGCAAAAAGCACAGGCCATTCTCGTTAAAAGAGAGCACATGAAGAGGTCGAAATTGACTTTGACAGAGACACTGTCGAGTGTACTGATCAATATAGATACTTGGGAGTCGAGTTCGAAGCTCGGAGGAGGTACCGGGAATGAATTGGTCTTCAAATCAGAAAGGCTTCGCACTTGACTCCCCTCATGATACAATTTGTCAAGCGAACCGGTGGCTTGTCTTTGGAAGGTGCAAGGTGTTTATATTTATAACGCTTGAGCCCTGCAGTTTTATACGGGCTCGAGAGCATAACTATTTCTAATTTAGCAGGGTTACCGAAGGTTGAGGGACGTTTTTGGAAGAAAACGCTGGGTCTCCCAACAGGGATCCCTATGGCGATATTACACCTAGAATTGGTACTGATCTCATTGGAGGTTACCATGCTAAAAAGACGTGCCCTACCTTTCATCAAAACCATGTCCAACACTGAGTGTCAGTTATTACAATCTTTGGGTAAAGAATTAAAAAAGGTGGTAAGGCGAACATGAGGAATCCATAAAAAGCTATTTAATGATATTGACTGGACCCCCGATTGGAATGCTCCCTATTATGTCTCTTGAAGTGGGAGAATGGAAAAACAGGCTCCCGTCCCTGTCCTCCCGCGCCTGGCCTAAAGGATCACGGCCCAGGCACCCGCCACGAGAAGAGTTTGCCCATCTATCAGACGACCAAATACCCTGGTACAGGAACATACGGATGTGTCCATCTGCCTGCCCGACAGCACGACCTGCCCATGCTGACACCTGCGGCACGGATCAACTAGATTAAAGCCAACACATCGTTAGAGATGCCATGACGACCTAGTCAACGATCAGCGCACCTGTGCAAATATACACGCTGGACACTCCCGCACCAATCTACACGAAGAATATACTCAGTGCTATGACGTAGGCGACAGACATACTCACGGACGTGCATCTTTATTATTTTTCATATAGGCTTTTTAAATGCAGAAACGCAAGACGCACCACAAACTCACCTAAAGAGCTTGCTACGCTTTTCAATAATGAGAAATATAACGAAGACATGATCCTGGTCATAAGACAATATTTTACTATAACCTAAAGCGCCGTGCACCAAATGGTTCTTTCTATACACCAGGCCTTAGTAGGCCGCAAGCAAGAGCTTCCATGAACGTGAAAAGAACAAGAGTCGAGTTGCTGATCCTGCAGAAGGAGCCCGACGAGAGCAGACAGCCAAGGTCGTAATGTTGCAAACCCACATTCCGAAAGCAGACCATCAAAGGCACGATGTTGCAACCCCGCATGCCGCACACCAACGTTAAGGTCACACCTGCAAAATTAAACTATGCGCACAATGGAAAAACAATATTAATGGTGAAAAGTCTGCCTCAAACACGGTCCCACCTCACGTGACCAAGCCGAACCTGACAGGATGCCAAGCCCAGAAGAAAGAAGGCGTCTGGATCCCTCAGTACGAGACACAGGCAGATACACTTGAAAGGCTCAATGGGCATCTGCGACAGTGGGAGTGGTCGGCCTTCCAGCTCATGAATAAGTCTTCACATTTTCTACACGTACTCATAGTGAAACATTGTTGCAAATAACAGGTGCACCGCGAGCTGGGAACAGCGATGGTCCCAGACTGGGAGGCTCGCGAACGCACCAATCAGAACATGGGGCTCTTATCACTGACGCCATTAGCTTGACCAATCATTAGTAGTCTTCATGTAACAATTCTCATGTATCTAATTGTAGGGACAACCCAGATATATCACCTGACCCACTTTACCCACTAATATTGTTCTCTATACGTATGCTATACTAACCCTACCACTCGAGCAACTAATCCAGAGTGGAAATAGGTTTTTTGCTAAACTTTGTAAGATGATGCAAGTAGCGCGTCATACTAAAGTAAAAAGGGCCTGCGAGCCCACGATTGTGTGTGTGTCAGGACGGACGCGTACGCTCCTTGACCCATCCCTGCCGTTTGTGTTTAATAAACAGCAGAAGTCACCTTGCTTCTTGTGTGTGTTGCATACTCTATCTCGTTTGGGATACACGGGAGGAGTTGGGGCCTCCCTGCCCGGAGGTCTGCGGACGGCCCGGCCGACCCCGGCAGAATTTCCCCCCGACAAGTTGGAGGCACTGCTGAGATCTGTTTAAGATCCGCCTTTTTATTTTTTACTTTTTCCAGGGACTCCGGTTGCGAGGAGGCCCGGCGGCGCGGCCCCCTCTGCCGTTGCCCCCTTCTGAGGACTACAGGACCATCGCGGAGCTGCAAGAAGACCGGACAGCGCAATCCGGATATTGGCCCTCGGGAGCCGGTTGAGAAGTATCCCGCCCGCGGTTGGCGAGTGTCCAGACGTGGTCCAGACGAGGGGAGGTGGCGAGCCGCTTGGAGGGGTGCACGCAGTCGAGCGGCCCCGCATCAAGAGAACTTGGTGAGCATGCCACGCACAACAAGAAATGTGAAATTGTAAGGGAGGGGGGAGGAGTTAAATAAGGGAGGCGGGAGGTGTTACATAGGTGTGCGGCGAAGGGTTGAGAATTTGGTGTTGGAAATGGAGTGAATGGTAGCCGGAAAAGTGCGAGAGCAGACGGCTACGTTACGCGAAAGGAGGGGGCGGAGCACGAAAACATCACGTGCGGCCGCTCGTAGACACTGATTGGCCTAGGTCGCGACTACGTGTAAGGGTGTGGGTGTGCGTGGTTTCCTACGATTTGGCATTTATTGATCAATGAGTAGATGAGGATCCCTATTGTTCGAGCAAGAAACTCGATAGGTAGATGACTTTTCCCTGTAGGCGGTAGCTAGTTAGTTGCCTAATACGGAAGATAGTTGGCTGGTTAAGCCCTCCTGTTGAGGGGCGTATCACACGCGAGGCAACGCAGCGTGCGCAGTCCGATTATATGATTGATTTGATTACCTTGTTCCAGGAGTGACAGGAAGACAGCTGTAGGGTTAACGGGGGTAGATTAGAAGTGTATTTTGAATATAAAGAATATATGAAGAACTCATCAGTAGCTCGAAGAAATCGGTGACGTCACCAGTAGGGTTTTTATAGGATATCCCGAGCACAAGGCGTATTCAATAGTGAGGTTGGTGGGGGAGAGAATTGTGGTAAGGAAGTGGAAATGGGGATAAACAGAAATAAGTGAATTGGGGAAAGGTGAACAGGGGGAACGTGGCCGCGCACGGAGAACGCCGGCCACGGTCAGTGTAGAAGGGGGAGGAGCTCGTGGAAATAGGACGACTGTATAAGAACGTATCAAGGGGTACGCAGGGGGCTACGTGCGCCTCGGCCGCAGGGGGCCGTAGGGGAGACAGAAGGAAACATATAAATGTAACATACGGTAGTTTCTGTAATTTTTCTTAAACGGACTATCGTAAGTCCCCAAACCTACGGGGCCAGGTAAGAAATATAAGGCTGTATATTGCAATCTGCTAGTGAGATAAACTGATACCAGATAGGGGAAGGGTAACAAGTGGAGCGCTACTATGTCATATGGGGCAGGATCGGGAGGGTGGGGGAACACACTCACTACCCCACTACAACACATCTGCACAACACTGCCACCCCATAGGGAGAAACTAATTAAATATAGCATAGAATGGACCCAGGGGACGGATAACAAGATGCTAACACCATGGCCGCCTAACGGTAGCTTTGATAGATATGTCCAACATTCATTACTAAACCATCTACACAATACATATAAAGGGAAGAAGTTGGCAAACCATGTGGAGGTGTTTAACTTATGGAGGATGTTCCAGGAGTCCAGACCAGGATCAAATGGAATGTTCACCATGGGGGAAATACCGGAAGGAAAAGAGATTAAGGAGGAAGGAAAGAACGGGGAAAAGGGGAGTGAGGACCCAAAGAACACGGGGAACAGAAGAGAGGGAGGAGGATAGAATAATAAAACAGATGAGATAAAAAAGGAACAGAGCAACGAAATACCTATAGCAAAGGGGGAAAAACAGAGATAGGGGGGTTGTACCCTTTAAGAGAACTAGGAGAAATAGAAAGAGGACAGTTAAGGGCGGCTGAGGGATACTCGAACCCGGCATACAGCCCTCCACCATATGTGGCTCAGAAGAAGATGTTAGCGGGGGAAGGGGGAACTGGAGTAAACCAGACTGTGGAAATAGGAAACGATGAGTGGGTAGCTGCGCAGATATTATTAAAACTACGGGGTTCATTAACAGGAGAAGAGAAGGAGGTAGTAAAGAAAACAGATGAGGATAATGCCAGAGATAGTGAAATGAGGGGAGAAGAGCTGTTGCGACAACAGGAAGAGATTTTGGAGGAACGACTAGCAACATTAAGGGATGAGAGGAATGAATTGATTAAGGAGCTTGAAAGGGAGGAGAAAGAGAGAGCGAGGAAAAGAAAAGAAGGTATGGAGGAATTGGAGAGAATACGGGAACGAAGGGAGGAGAAAAAGAGAGAAGCTGAAAGGGTAAAAGCAGCAGCAGAAAGGGTATCAAGAGTAGTACTGCGAGAAAAGAAAAGGGAAGAGGAAGAAAAAGAAAAAGAAATGGCAATATGGAGGAGGAGAGTATTATCAGAAACTAGTAAGAAATACGAAGAAGGAAAAGCGATAGAGAGTATAGTAGAAAGAGAAAGGATGAAATGGGAAAGAAAAAAGGAGGATGAAAGAATATTAGAAAAGATGAGAAATGAAGTAATGGAGGAGTTAAAAAGGAAAAGGGAGGAAAATAGTAGGGAGATGGAGGAGAGAGATGAAGGAGAAAGAGAAGATAGGAGTAGGGAGAGTGGAGAATGGGGGAATGTATATAGAAATACAGAAGTAGCAACAACATCAGCGCAAAGGGGAGTGGTTGATAGAGGAGAAACAAGAGAACTGGACCTGATAGATCTAGAAACAGTGACGATAAAGGGGAAAAAAACCGAGTGGGGGTTACCGTCTATGTCTGACTTTTGCAGTGGGGGAGAAGAAGGAGTGGAGAAAGAAGGGAGTAGCAGTGGAAGGGAAAGTTTAGATAAACTATACATCACCCGAACCAACGTAGATTCACCATGGATAAGTAGGAGAATGGATGAACTGGGAAGAAGTGAGGAGGGAGAGCGAAGAGTAGTGGAAAGGCAAACACATGAAACAACACCACCTCCATCACCATCACACCCTCACCCATTGCACCCTACATGCTCAACCACCTCACGCTCGTTACGCAAAGTAAAACTCGCGCCATTCACAGAAGAATTGACACCCTATGCATATCGGCTTAGAAACCTCCCCAATCGCAGACAAGAAACTCGAATAAACATGCCCACATTAAACGCAGGAAAAAATGTAGAAGAAAAAGTTGAGACCAGGGGAAATACGGACGAAATTGAAGATGTAAAAGAAAGGGAGGAGGAGGAAGGGTGTGAGGACTTGGTATTGTGGAACACACTGGGTGAAACAAGACATAACTTGATGCCACTTTTAGAGAGAGGAGGGGTTAGACCACAGTACGTCCCTTGGAAGCATACTGATAAAGAAAATATAAAATGCAGGCTCCCATCATTAAGTGGAGGTGCGGGTAAATGGATATATGAAATGGAAAAACACACCGCAGGACAGAAACTAGCGGTAGGAGACGTAAAGGGCCTGTTAATATCAATATTAGGGGATAGAGCGGATGACATTTGGAAGAGAGCGGGATTCCACGGGGTAACAATAACAAACACATCGCACGATGGGGCACCATTCGCAAACTGCAGACATGCACTATGGCAGGCACTGAGGGTACAGTACCCAGACACATCAGACATAGGTGCAATTACCTCTCGTAAGATGCGTGAAAATGAAGATCCTGTTGATTATATCCAGGAGATTCAAGAGAAGTGGCGTATGGAAACGAGGGAACAATGGGATAAAACACCAGCAATATTTTATCATATACTAGTACAAGGGCTCCCAGAAGGATTTCAGAAACAACTAAAGAAAGTAGTGGGAATGGAAGCAAAACCATGGCCAGAAATACAACTTACTATAGTACATCATTGCAGAACATGGCAAGGTAAAATGAAACAAAAAGAAGAGGACAGGAAAAAAGAAGAGGCTAAACTAGTACAGAAAAAAACTTACCAAGTATACGATGGAAGGGGCACTAATAACTACGCCCACAACAATGACCCAAAGCCCCGCACAAGTAGTGGCTGCACAAGATTGTGCACAAATACCACCCTCGCAGACTGTAACACAACAGGCGCCGCAAATACAACCATACATGACTAGCATGGGAGGTGGATAAACGATGACTGGAGCTGGTTATTATAATTATAACAGGGGGAGAGGAGGATTTATGAGAGGGAGAGGATACGGATATAACGCCCAACAACAGGTGGGAGGATTTAGAAACCCCTACCCCACAGGGCAACCAGTATACCAGGACAACACAGGGAGCTTTCCATGGCAAAGTAGGGAACCACCGGTGTGTTGGAGTTGTGGACTATTAGGACACATGTCCCGCACGTGTAGAGTTAGACCTGGTATACCATCATGGAGTGAACAGAGACAACAAAGACCCTCACAGGAACAGCAGGGCATACAGCAACAGCAGGCGTTGCAACAGGGAAATGAACAACAACCACAACTGACACAACAACAGCCACAGACGTGTTCGCTGCCACAACAACAGGTAGCGATGACACAGCAGTCCCAAGCACAACAAACACAACTGGGTAGGGTGACGGTCTTGGGACACAACCCTTACACAGGGAATGGCCAATCATTGTACCCCCAATAGGACAGCCCACAGACGGCCTTGGTGTGTCCCATCCTGTCAGTAACACCTAATAGTGCGGAGGAGCCACGCATAGAGGTAACGATAGGTGACAAAAAATTATCATTCCTTGTTGACACCGGGGCAACCCGGTCTTGCATAAGGGAAGGTAAGTTTAAGATGTCAGGCGAAGCCATGAACACCCAAGGATTCTCTGGGGCTAGAGGGTTGGTTCCCTTTACTGATAACATTCCCTTATCTATCGGAGATTATGATTTGTCAGTTCCACTTTTATATTATAGTACCTCACCAGTGAATATATTGGGGAGAGACATAATGAACAGGTTGAATATGACGATCTCCTTTACTGAGGACGGCATAATTTGCTCTACTCCAGGGATTAACATGCTCACAGCGCGACAAATTATGCAGGCATATTGCGGACAGACCGCGATTAGGGCGGAGCCAATAGATGGCGAACTATTCCAGTATGGAACTGACATGGCGATTGCATGGATGCCAGGGCTAGAAGGGAAAATATGGAGGAGGCCAGCAACCTATCTATTCAGACCAGAAACACCTGCTAATGAACCAGAAGGGAAGGTGTTCTTAATGGACATTGAGAGTATTATTGCAACAGCTGACTACATTGCTGTACATGCCCAAGACAAAGAAGGAAGAGCATGGAGGGCAGTGATAGCATTAGCAGAAGGATGTAGGCTCACCCAGGTGTCAGATGAGGAGCTGTTCTCAGATGAAAAGGAAGAAGATGAAATGGTGTTTATGATGAGTGTGGAAATATGGCTAAGGGTGGCGTACAAACAAGTAGCACAGAAAATTGCCATGGCACTTGAGGCACCTGCATGCACCCCAGTCCCCTTCTTTGAAGAGGATATGTCAAAAGTACCCAAATCATTGTGGACCACCGGCCCCTATGACGTGGGGTGTATAAAAAGTATAGGGGGAGTAAGAATAAAGTTGAAAAAAGGTGCAATACTTCCCAGAGTTAAACAGTACCCACTATCAAAAGAGGCAGATGAGGGTATCTATGAAACCATAACGGCCCTTGTAAATAACGGCATATTGGTCCCCTCGGAATCACCTTGCAACACGGCTGTGTACCCGGTGCGCAAGGCTAAAGGGGGGTCTTGGCGCTTCATACAGGACCTCAGGCCCTTGAACAACATAGTAGAAGCAGAATATCCCGTAGCAGCAAACCCGGCCACAATATTGTGTGGCATTCCAGCAGAGGCATCACGATTTACAGTGATCGACCTTAAAAATGCTTTTTTCTCAATACCATTGCACCCCGACTCACAAGATCTGACGAGCTTCACTTACAGAAACACAAAGTGGAAACACACTAGATTGCCACAAGGGTATTGCGAATCACCCTCAATTTTCAATAGAGTGATACAGATGGATTTGGGTAATATTGAAGTGGAAAGCACAGTGTTGCAGTATGTGGATGACATAATAATATGCAGCACGAATGAGAGAACATGCAGAGAGGACTCTTTAAAGATGTTGACAATATTGGCTGAAAAGGGGTACAAGGTAGACATGGAAAAGATACAGTACTGTCAAGAACAGGTACTTTACATTGGTCAACTTATATCCCAATATGGAAGAAAGATTGCACCACAAAGAGCACAAGCAATTTCAAACACTCCACTGCCACAAACTGTGAGGGAACTGCAGCAGTTTCTGGGGCTGTGCAACTATTGTAGGGCATGGGTGTTTGATTACAACGCGTACATAGGACCCCTGCTTGAGGCGTTGAGCGAAGCTAATAAAGGGGAGAAAAAGCTGGGGTGGACAATGGAGATGAAAGAGGCTTTTGGTGAATTAAAAGATGCGATATCTACTGCTCCAGTGCTTGCATCCCCAGATTATGAGAGAAGATTTTTTATATTTTCACACTGCGACTCAGCAGTAATGAAAGCAGTGTTGGCTCAAAGAACAAGCATGGGCTACAAACCAGTAGCATTTTACAGCGGCCACTTAGATCCTGTAATGTTGGGCCACTTCCCTTGCGAACAAGGTCTAGCCGCAGCTGCTTTTGCAGTGGAAAAGGCATCAACAATAACCATGGGATGCCCAACTACCTTGTTTGTGGAACATGCACTATTTGCAATATTGAATAAACCTAAGTCCACCCTAACCACGCAGAGAGCATCTGGTTATGAGATCATTTTATCGAGAGCTGAACTATCAATAGTTAGATGTAGCACGGTCAACCCTGCAAGGTTCATAGCAGAAGTAATTGAGGAGGGAGACTATGCCCATGACTGTACGGAGGTAGCTGAAATATACTCATGTAGCAGGAAGGTGGAAGAAAATGCACTGGAGGGTGGTGAGCTATTATTTATTGATGGGTCATCAACTATCGACCAAGGGGACGGTATTAGGAGAACTGGGGCAGCAGTGGTAAAAATGATGGAAGTACCGGTGTGTGTGGCAATAAAATGTGTACAATTACCACAGCATTACTCCGCTCAAGCAGCCGAATTGGTTGCACTGATCTTGGCGTTAAAGGAAAGCCTTCACAAACGAGTAACCATATACTCGGACAGCGCATATGTTACATCTACTGTCCACTCAGGGCTGTCAAAATGGAGAAGAAGAGGATATAGAAGAGCTGATGGCACTCCAGTGCAACATGCTCTGTTATTGGCTGAACTAATTGAAGTAATAAACGACCCTCAAGAATTAGCTCTCGTAAAATGCACAGCACACACCAATGGTGAAGATCACGTCTCAAAGGGGAATGCAGCAGCAGACGCACATGCGAAGTATGCTGCATACTTCGGAGAGATATGGAACCCCCCAGAGTCACAGAGAGGGAGAGGGAGGGGAATAGCTAAGGAGATGCTGATAAGAGAAGGGTATTCCCACCTCCCAGCCACGCAGATTATGGAGCTACAAGCGGCCGCACCAATGGCCGAAAAAGAAATATGGGTAAAAAGAGGATGCATAATGTCACCAACTGACGCACTATGGCGCCAAGGCGGCACTGGAAAAGTTGTAATACCATTGGCACGTTTGGATACTGCCCTAAGCCAACTACATCATCCAGCCCACACAGGCAAAGAAGTAATAGCAGCACGAATTAGGGAAGACTGGTTCTGCCCCGAGCTAAATTCGCATGTGTCTAAATTTATCAGTAATTGTCTCACATGTCAACAGTTTACGGCCGGCCATACTCTAAAGGTGGTAAGAGGTACTATACCCCGGCCAGAGGGACCTTTCCGGCATCTCCATATTGATTATGTCGATATGATCAATATATGTCAAGGAAATAGGTATATGATCGTAGTAGTATGCCCATTCTCTAGGTGGATTGAAGCAGGGCCCTGTTCACACCCAGATGCATTTAGAGCAGCTAAATTCCTAGTGAGGGAGGTCTTCCCAAGATGGGGAGTGTGCGAGGTGTTAAGATCAGACAATGGCCCACATTTCGCAAACGAAATGTTCCAGCATATTACATCCTTGTTGAACATAAAACATAAATTTGCATGTGCATAACACCCACAGGCTAACGGTGTATGTGAACGCCTGAATGGCCTATTAAAGGAGGCTATAGCAAAGATAAAGCAAGCAACTAATAAGAATTGGTTATACTGTCTTCCATTAGCCCTATTCGAACTAAGGAATAGACCAGGGTCCGACCACCACCTCACCCCACACGAGGTGGTTACCGGACGTCAGATGCGCCTTCCCCTAACGCCAACATCGAGAGCATTTACTGACAATGAAAGTACTGCCGATGTCTTTGGAGATGAAATGTACCAATATGTGTCTTCTTTGATTACTAGTGTGGTGTTTGTGTCTCAACAGCTCGAGCGCACACCGGGCGTGTCTAACAGCAGTCAACAAGAAGACGCGGATAAAGAATTGGACAAAGAAAGACTGTGTAAAGTTACTAAAGGTGACCACGTATTGCTTCGCAACTTCAATAGAAGGTGGAGCGACCCCCGGTTTACTGTCCCACATCTAGTAGAAGAGGTATCAACGAGAGCAGTAAAGCTACAGGACAAGCGCGCCTGGAATCACCTACACGATGTAAAGATCTACAGACCTCAGACCCGCCCCAGCGCCACCGACAGGTCTGTTGGAAGAACAACAACATCGCCAACGGAAGAAGAGAGTTCTATCACAGCCAACGACCCAAGTGTCCCCATACCCTGTCACTTCCCAAATTGCCCAGAGACAATAACTGAAAAAGAAAAGGGTGATCCCCATACTGCCCACCCCATGGTCACACGCTCCAAGAGTAAAACTACTTCAGCCAATAGAACATAAACCCCCTGCCCATTGACCGCTACCCCAACTACGAGTAATAACTGCACTAAAGGACATTATATTGCACAAATACACATGTAAACACGTGAATGCTTTCTTTTTTTCTCTCGCACATGCAGGAACTGCGTATTATTGTACTGTTAAGAAAATAGATAACTAACAAATTCATTGCCCAGGAGTAGATGGTACCCCCAGACGAGTACTACCCAGAACAATTGTCACACCAATTTGTATATGAAATAAAAAGGCCAACGTATCTGAAAAAGAGAAGGGTACGTGTGTACTACACATCGTTCCTCTTGGCCATAGAACATTCAATGCCCCACCTCCACCCATACCTGCCTGTCCTAAGAGATAGGTCGCTTAGATTGGCGTGGGAACAACTCTTCGCCTGGGCACTGAATGACTATCTGATAGGGAGAGCTTAATTAACAACAACTAATATTTAATAATAAGCATATTGAGAATTTTCAGGCGGGCAACTTTAACGTCGCAAGAATACGCTGCCGGACCGCAGCAAAGGTAAGAGCAAAATGCCGGTGAAATTAGCATATGTAATAAAAATAATAGGGATTTTGATGATCACCGGGTTCTTGGCTGCCTCTGTATGGCAGTACAGCTGTGCTATCAATATTATTGCTGTACCCAAACCTAATACACCCCCATCCCCAGCTGCAACAGGTGTCAAGTCAGGTGATATTAGTAAAACTATACACAAACAAAATAGAGTTAAACGCAGCACATACTCAGATAATAAAGGTATTGATAATTATATCCAAGATTCAGCACATGTCTCAAACAACATATGGTATCAACACATGACCCGCATTGGTAAGCAGACAACAGAAGACAGCTGCTACGTTTGCTCATTAATACCATACGCCATGAGCGTGTCCCGAACATTTGTGGCTACGGAAATAGATGAAAAGACAGCACGATGCATTATATACTTGGCACTGTTCCAAACGAAAGGAAGATTTCAAGGGACAGTGGTGCACATGGTGTGGAAAACACGAGATTCATACCCATACGAAAACAACTTCCTCAAGACCTATTTGAGTTATCACAAGAGCAGTTTACATGCTGAAGCATTCAGATACATAACAAGTGGTCCTGCAAAAGGGGAAACAAAGAAAGTAACATTGCAGTATTTGCCATGTGATTGGTATGCAACTGAAGTTCCTGGTAAACTAGGATGCTGGGAGAGGCCACTGGTGACGATAACAGGGAAGGTGTACTTGGATAACAATTGGGAGATAGGAGTGATTGGAAGCAACATGGTGACAAAGGAAACTATCTCAACTATCGAGGCACACAACCACAGGTGTTGGACAACTTGGATCAAGTACGTACCAATGCTCACATGGGTAGAGACAGATGAAGACCCAATAACAATTCTGCCGCTGACTGCGCCTAAGGTATGCTACCAACATAAAGGGGAAGTGGACATAGGATACAACACCAATTGTGCCAGCGTGATGGAGTTGCCTGAGGGGGGAGCAGGAACAGCAGTAATAATGGACCATTACTGGGCCTGTGGAGAAAAAGCATACCACACACTGCCCCCCCTGTGGAATGGTGTATGCACGATGGTGCACGTCAATGTACCATCACTAGTGGTACCCAAGAAGCATGTGAATGTGGCAAGCTTTCCCAAAATGGATGAAGGGGACAGGAGAAAGAAGAGATCCGCACCACCCCAGGAGGAGCAAGGGAACAGGACCAACGGTAACAAAACCGTCCTGAATAGAAGGAAAAGACAAGAAGAACCTCTGACTGGAAATTATCTATGGGGAAGGTCGGAAACAGCACTGACAATTCCGCCAGAACATAGACTATTCAGCAGGGCAGCAATGTTCTTCTCCTCAATAATACACCCAGGACTGCAGGCTTACGCAAACGCAAAATGGCTCCAGATAACTAGATGGGAATTAATGATGACCATCAATTCCACAGTGAATGGATTTAACGCAATCAAAGAGGAGTTGCGAGCTGTAAGGATGGTAGCACTCCAGAACAGATATGTATTGGACCTCCTCACAGCCATGGAAGGAGGAGTATGCGCAAAGATTGGACAATCATGCTGCACGTTCATTCCTGCCAACGACGCTGAAAACGGCACACTGACTGAAGCAGTTTCACAATTGGCCCAGATGCACTCCAAAATGATGGATGAAAGCAACGGCGTAAAAAAGGATGAGAGCTGGTTTTCGTTATTATGGTCATGGATGCCATCTTGGCTGTAAGATGGACTGAAAATAATAGTTGGTTGTACTATTTTGGCTGGAGCTATACTGATCATAATAAGATTTTGGAAGGCCCGGAAGGCACGCACCACTGACAAATTGCTTGAAATGGTTGGTATGCACCCCTTGATGCCAGTAGATGACGGCCAACACACAGGCATGATAATACAAGAAAGGGAGAAGCTGCGAAACCAGATCATCACCAACCATCTGGACCCACCTTCAGTGAAGATCGAAAACCCAAGGAACCCCAGGAGTTACATAGGGAAATGGGTATACTGTACTCCTGGAGGAACCTGTGAATATATGTACTGGTCGTTTGAAGATCATGTTAACCACTATGGACATCTAGGAGGGATAACTAAAATATGGAGAGTGAGAGGAGATAACGAAAAGGATATGTTTGTGGTCGACAAGTCGACCAGAGGGGGGACTGAAGTGGGAGAATGGAAAAACAGACTCCCGTCCCTGTCCTCTCGCGCCTGGCCTAAAGGATTACGGCCCAGGCACCCGCCACGTGAAGAGTTTGCCCATCTACCAGACGACCAAATACCCTGGTACAGGAACATACGGATGTGTCCATCTGCCTGCCCGACAGCACGACCTGCCCATGCTGACACCTGCGGCACGGATCAACTAGATTAAAGCCAACACATCGTTAGAGATGCCATGACGACCTAGTCAACGATCAGCGCACCTGTGCAAATATACACGCTGGACACTCCCGCACCAATCTACACGAAGAATATACTCAGTGCTATGACGTAGGCGACAGACATACTCACGGACGTGCATCTTTATTATTTTTCATATAGGCTTTTTAAATGCAGAAACGCAAGACGCACCACGAACTCACCTAAAGAGCTTGCTACGCTTTTCAATAATGAGAAATATAACGAAGACATGATCCTGGTCATAAGACAATATGTTACTATAACCTAAAGCGCCGTGCACCAAATGGTTCTATCTATACACCAGGCCTTAGTAGGCCGCAAGCAAGAGCTTCCATGAACGTGAAAAGAACAAGAGTCGAGTTGCTGATCCTGCAGAAGGAGCCCGACTAGAGCAGACAGCCAAGGTCGTAATGTTGCAAACCCACATTCCGAAAGCAGACCATCAAAGGCACGATGTTGCAACCCCGCATGCCGCTCACCAACGTTAAGGTCACACCTGCAAAATTAAACTAAGCGCACAATGGAAAAACAATATTAATGGTGAAAAGTCTGCCTCAAACACGGTCCCACCTCACGTGACCAAGCCGAACCTGACAGGATGCCAAGCCCAGAAGAAAGAAGGCGTCTGGATCCCTCAGTACGAGACACAGGCAGATACACTTGAAAGGCTGAATGGGCATCTGCGACAGTGGGAGTAGTCGGCCTTCCAGCTCATGAATAAGTCTTCACATTGTCTAGACGTACTCATAGTGAAACATTGTTGCAAATAACAGGTGCACCGCGAGCTGGGAACAGCGATGGTCCCAGACTGGGAGGCTCGCGAACGCACCAATCAGAACATGGGGCTCTTATCACTGACGCCATTAGCTTGACCAATCATTAGTAGTCTTCATGTAACAATTCTCATGTATCTAATTGTAGGGACAACCCAGATATATCACCTGACCCACTTTACCCACTAATATTGTTCTCTATACGTATGCTATACTAACCCTACCACTCGAGCAACCAATCCAGAGTGGAAATAGGTTTTTTGCTAAACTTTGTAAGATGACGCAAGTAGCGCGTCATACTAAAGTAAAAAGGGCCTGCGAGCCCACGATTGTGTGTGTGTCAGGACGGACGCGTACGCTCCTTGACCCATCCCTGCCGTTTGTGTTTAATAAACAGCAGAAGTCACCTTGCTTCTTGTGTGTGTTGCATACTCTATCTCGTTTGGGATACACGGGAGGAGTTGGGGCCTCCCTGCCGGAGGTCTGCGGGCGGCCCGGCCGACCCCGGCAGAATTTCCCCCCGACACTCTAAAGCTGCTTTTGAGAGGAATATCGATAATTGGAACTGGTGTCTTAATTATACACATCTGGCGTCCCTGAAAAGTTATGCGTTTGTTATCGATATACTATATACATACAAGATGGCCCAATCTTATTTTATGCTTTGTCCCTCGAAGAATCTTTGTAGGTGTTTTGTGCTTCTTCATATCAATCGCCTACCAACACTGACAACCTTGGGCCCAGCATTAAATATCCCTCCAACAGAGAGAGGCTGCTGTTTCTGTAAGATGCCCCCCAAAATGGAATCAGCCAAATATATCCTGATTGAATTCTCTAAAATGACCTATACCCATATACCTTATCTTGACAGCCAGGTCACAATTTAAATTCCATTAAAGAACTAGATTTTTGGAGATGTTGTTTGAATACAAGCAGTACCTCACTTCATTTGACACTAGTTAGGGTTTGGTTGGGGTTTTGAAGAACATGTAAAGCTTAGACTGCAGCACGTTTGTCTATATGTTTATGTAATTAGGGAAATGTTCAATCTATAGAGGAATTGGATTCTCACATCTTTTTAAGAGTGGTAATATTTGAGGAGATGTGTATATTTTAATCTGTATATTACATAGGATTTTGGTGTGAATTTAAATCATATGTTATTGAATATTAGCTAGATGCTAAAAAAAACGAAATGTGTTTTTAATGTTTTATGTGTGATATATTGTTATATTGAATATGTGTCATGTTTATTTACTGAAACACATTCAAACCGATTTTTTTTTAAAGGGCTTTCGCCAAAGAGCTGTAGAATGATTTCAATACTACAGTATGAAATGAATGAGCGGACAGGGCAGTGAAGAGTTAGTTAGAGAAAAAAGAAGATGCGCTTTAAGACAAGTATGATAGTACGCCAAGGAGTGAACAGACAAGGAAAGGGTGTTCCAGAGTGTTGGGCCAAGAAGAGAGAAGGAATGAAACCAGGAGGGAGCACCAGGGGGCTTAGGAACAGTGAGAAGAAAGATAAACTGGGAACTGAGACTGCGGCAAGGAGAGTAAAGTGAAAGTATTGATAGGATATAGAGATGGGCCAGGCCATGTAGACATTTATCAACAATACAGAGAATGTTGAAGGAGAGGCAGAAGTCAAATGGATGAAGTCAAATGGAAAGAAGGGTGGGAGAAATTGAGGAGTGGGTGGTATTTGAAAAAGAAGGCAGTTAGCTGAGTAGTAGATAGAGCATAATGGGGCAAGATGGGAAGATGGGTGTTTGACAAGAAGAGAGAACAGTGGTCAAGATGTGAGAAGATGAGTGAAGCGATAAGTATTTTGGTAGCATGGTACAGGAGGAATTTGCGAGCATGGCTAAGGTTATGAAGTCAGAAGCGGCAGGTGTGAGCAGTGAAGAAATGTAGAGCGAACATCAAAGAACATAGTGAAAGATGACCCCAAGATTTCAAGCAGAAAATGAAAGGCAAAGGTAGGGGGGCGGTAAAAGATCAGAAAGAGGAGAGGGCAGGGGAGAGGAAGAAGGACAGAAGAGGATCTTTGTTTTAGAATGATTGATGTGGAGAAAGTAGGAGTTCATCCAAGATTGTATCCCTGCAAGATTGGAAAAAGTGGATAGGAGGCACTCAGGGAAGGAAGAAAAATAAAATAACACATTGGCATGAAAATGGGAAAACAATTAAAAGAAGTGAATTAAGGAAAAGTGAGGTAGAGTGTAGAGAGAGAAAAGTAGGGGACAGAAAAAAGAGCCGTGAGAGCCACTGCAGAGTAATGGGTAGGATGTGGGTGAATAGCATGCCCAAGAAACATAGTAAGTAAGGTCACAGGGATAGGAACAAAACCATTGGAGCACAGATCCTGAGATGCCAAGAGAAGCTGCAGAATATAGAAGAGAAGGGTGGATCACTGTGTTGTATGCAGCTGAAAGATCCATAAGAATAACAATAGAAGACATTTTATTGTGGCGAACAGTTAGAAGAGAATTAGAGACGTGAAGTAGGACTGTTTTTGTATAGTGAGATGGGCGAAAACCACAATGATGGAAAGTATGGAGTGCTGGTTCATGAAATGCTATATTGAGAAGATGCATAGGACATGAAAGCCAGTGAATCAGATATCATGGAACGAGCATCACTTTTGAGGAAGATCGTTACAAACAAAGATTTGAAATTAATGGGAGAAAATGGTATTCAGTTTTCTTTGTATCAACTCTTTTTGATTGCCATTTTTTGTTTGACAGTATCCTCTCAACATGTCCGCATTGTTCAGTGTACACTTTGTAAGCCTATAACCAGATTCTCTTTCAACTAATGTAGTCTTAACAAGAACTGTTTCCAAATGTTTTCCTTCCCCTTCCCTTACTTGCCACTCCCCTCCCCCTATGCCCATCTGTTCTTTCCAACTACCCCCATATCCTTCCACCCGGTGAGGCAAATGCTTGTATACCTCTACCCAGTTTTAACCACTTATCCACAGTTTGTACAGTCCTTTGGTCTTCCAGCTTCCTGGACGGTGTGTGTGATTGGGGCACCATCTGTACAACATCTTGCTCGACTGTTCCCTGTGCTGTGAGCAGATTGTGGTGAAGTTGATCTTTTTTCCAAATTGGCTCCCACTCCTTTGGGTGTAGGGTGCGGCCCAAATCCTTATGCCAAGAGCGAAAAAGCGAAGCTTTGTGCGCCTTGTCTTGTGTAAGAAGGATATTGTATATTTTTTAGATCAGGCCCTTAACAGAAATCACAGAGAACACTAGGGTCTCAAAAGCTGTGCAATCTTGTGCACCTAGCTATTACTCACCCTGTCTCTCAGCTGCCAATATCTGAATCGCTCGCTTTCATCTACCCCAAAAACGCTTTGTATTTTTGGAATGACAGTACATTGGCACTTCTTGTTGCATTATCCAGGGAATGGCTCCTTACCCTTGGATTCCATCTTCTTCCACTTAACTAACCAGGAGGTTGTCTCCTTATTATGTGGTTTTCTTGAAAGTTCACAACAGCACAAATGAAAGTTCCATATGCCAGGTGAAGTATTTCCCTATTCCTGGTTTCTTTTAATCTTCTGCAGGGTCCAAAACCATATTCTGTTAGCCATGGGATTTGTCTTCCTTTGCCTGGCTCCCTTCAAGCTCTCTCAATAATGAACTACAAAACTCTTTGGCCCTCAGTACGACCCTGGCATTAACCATTGGCGCTATTAGCGCCATGGTTAACGCCAGTAATTTACCGGATCCGCCATGGTGACATGGGGAATTACCGCCCGGGGCGGTAAATCCCCATTTACCATTGGCCCTTCCCCATTCCCCTTTTTGCCCCGTAGGGCTCAATGGGAATGGGGAAGACGGTAAGTACGGTACCGCAAAATGCAGTACCGTAATCACCTTCAAGGTCCCTTTGCGGGTCCTTACCTTAACGGCTGGTACAGAACAGCTGTTAAGGTCAGGACCCGCAAAGGGACCTCGTAATCAGGCGTTAAGGGATTACCAGTACCGGTACCGGTACCCTTACCGGTACCGTTAATCCCTTAACGCCTTGGTTGTAATGAGGGCCTTTATCTTGCTGGGCCCCAGAGCCTGTATTCAATCAGAAAAAGTTCACCTTATTCTTTGGCTCTCATGAGTGTGCGTGTCCCAGACTCGCCATGCAGTAGTGTACCAGCTTGGTTTACTCTCCTGCCAAGTATATACGTCTACTCTCTTTATCTCCTTTGTTCTCAGGGTCCCAGACCCTCTTATCCTCTGGCTCTCCTGTGGGTGGGGCTCCCAGACTCATAGTATCTCCTCAGAGTCCCAGACCCTTTTATGCAGCTCTCTATTCATCGCTCCATGGCTTCCCCTGACCTCTAGTCCCTTTCGGCCTGCCCACGTAGCTTTGTGCTTGGTTTGCGTCTCCCAAGCAGCGGGAAGTCTGCACAAGCCTTCGACAGTGTTCGTTTGCTCCATTTCACCGGTCTCGGCTTTGTGGTGCTCTTCGCTTGTCCTGGAGTGCCTTTTCTTCAGCTGGCATTTCCTGAGATCTTGGAACAACTGGAGGGTTGTTTGTGCTAGAACACGTGTGGTCCTTCCGTCCCGGACTACGCTCGGTCCGTCTCCGAACAATGCGTTTGGCTCTCCCATCTTGCTGCCAGTGCTACAGCATCGCTGGCAACTCCTCTCAGTAGAGGGGATCACCCTCAGCTGGTTTCCCTCCTCTATTTTGAATGTGTTTGTCCCAATCAGTTTCAGCGGGAGATTAGACCGCTCAGCACAGTTCTCTGGATCTATCCTCACAATCCTAGCCATCCTCTTCATCCCAGTACTTGTATAACAAATAAATAGAAGGCCAGTTGGATTCTCTTGTGTATTAGTTATTTTCTTAGAATAAGGTTGGCGTGTTATTCATAGAGGATATTAGTACTGTTTGTAACAAGGGAAGAAGGCTTTGGTTTTGGCAAAGAGGAAGGGGGTGACAAAGCAGAATTACACCACTGTTAGGCAGAATCATATGCAGTACCCTTTGGGAGCACTACTCACAATTAAGACTACACGTGTAAGTACAATTTCACCTTTGGTACAAGCCTGTACTACACAGTAATGTGGTAGCAGTGGCTGAGCAGCCAGACTTATCTCAATAGTAAAGTACTCAGGCCAACAGGTTACACAAAGGACTAGCAATTACAGTTATTCAAACAAACACTTACTCAAGGTTTCTTGGTAAAAGAAAATACATTTATTTACACAGTCACTTGGAAAACATTCCACTAGTAATAGCAGCTCAATATCACAATCTAATACACTACAATACACAACCAATCAGTTTCTGAACAAGTTCAGTCAATGGTTCAGAGTCTTGTATAGGATAGCACAGTTCTGGTAGTAAACGGTTAAGTCTTTGCCATGGATCTTAGAAGAATTTGGTCAGACGAAAAATTAGATGTTGGTTTAGGGAAGGACAAGCCTTCCAAGTCGGGAAAGTTTCACAAACTTTCACCGCGGCTGAACAGAGTTCTGCACCACACTTGCTCCAGACCTTGTAAGTGAAGAAAAGCTGTAGCTGAGGCAGTTGTTCCTGGCAGTTCCTGCAGATCTCGCTGTTCCTGAGCTTCAGTCATGGAGACAAGAAGGAGGACGTTGGGAGGTTCCTGCACTGCCCAGGGAAGAGGCCACAAGCTTAGCAAAACATCGGTTTAAGGTGTGAGTGCCTTAAAGACCACAAACTGGTATCCTTCCCACTGGCTATCCAGTTTTCAACAGCACTGTGGAGAAAATTCATCCAGTATGGGGACGGTGTCCAGGCGGTTTACGAGTTGGTTGTTTCCACCAAACTCAAGGGAAGAAGTTACCCTTGAATGGCTTCTCTGTCGATGGAGTTTCAGGCAATTCGGACCTGCAACACAGCTTCACCGGTGGACCAGGAGTTGCAGCAGTCGTCTTCCTTCAGTTCGTCTTCGGTTCTTTCTTTCCAGTGGTCGACTCTGCTTTTCAAGGTTCAGAGACCTGCTTTTAAACAGTTTTCCCCCATTCATTCCAGCCTGGCTGTCACTCAAACAGCAGGATGGCTGTCCTTTCCGGACAGCAGCCGGCCAATCACGCCAGAGTGCATTTGGGTCTCCTAGGAGACTAATCACAGGGAGTTTCGGGCACCTCCCTCACATCCTGTCCACCCCAGACACTCAGGCACTAGAGGAGGGCTTTAGCACTGAAGCCCACCAAAGATCAACGAACAAAGGGACCAAACCTGGTCTGGCGCACAGAGACAAACACAAGAAGGACCTTTCCAAAAGGAAATGGTGAAAAAAGTTGACCGGAGTCTGTTTTTACAGATAGGTCTTGGGTGCCATATTAGAAAACATGGCTGACCCGATTTTTAGCTGCCAGTGTTCGCGGTCGGGAAGAATCATGGTAGTTTGTTTAGAACCACTGCCACCAGCCATTTCAAGTGGGAAAGGGTAACATTTGACGGTTACATGAGTGTTTAGACTGAGGAGAAGCTAGGCAACCCCTCCAGCACTCTATAGTTAGATAGTGTGTGCTGGGTCTGTAAATTTAAAAAGACAAGTAAAGTCAGTTTAACTTTACGTGCTCTGGGAGACAGTAGTCAGTCCCAGAGAAGGTATTTAAACATTGGGGAGTCTGAAAGACACCCCTGTGCCACTGCACTGAGGGTGCTGTGTGACACACAGAAAAAGATGATGCCTACGGAGTTGTTTTAAAACTCCATATCCACAAAACACACATCAAAATACATGAAATAGTGGGAAAAAAGGCTCACACTCATCCCAGGTAAAAAATCGAATCCTAGAAATCCAGCAAAGTTGCTGGGGGTCTCAAAAGGTAAGGGAAATTAGCACATTCTTGAGAATTATCCATAACAAGCACATTCTCTGGGAATGGTAATCCCTAATCCCAAAAGGGGCTTGGGGATGTGATCCTCCCCCTTTGCACCACCCCCAGGGGGACCATTGTATTTTGGATGCACCGCCTGGCTCCATGGAAAAGGTCTCCCCCTAGGGGAGAAGGGACAACATCCACAGATTGGTCACAGAGGGCAAAGGGGGTAGGGGGATAGGGCTGCAGAACAGGCATGAATGGTGCAGGGTTACCCCCAGGAAAGCAGAGTGTGGGAGACAGAGGCAGAGAACGGCCTTGCACAGAGCAGCCTTCGGCAGGCGGTCATCTGCAACGTGGCTCTTGATCTAGAATCCTAGATCCATAAAAGAGGATACCTTGCAAAATTGCTCAAACTTTCACATAAACAAGGATGGTACTACAGAAGAGAAGCTTCACAGACAACTAAGAATACAAACAAAGAACAAGGTGAATCATCTGCCACACCCATCATAGTAAGATGATATAAATATCTTACAACACTGGATACTAATAACAATCAATACTCTTTTAAGGACAGGCCTCTCTTTGTTTTTCACAAAGGAAAATAATGTGAAGGATATACTTGTGCATGCTGGCCCCCTCCTTTTGGCAATTATATATCGAGACATAGGAAATCAGGAGTAGTTGCTTGGAAAGATATAACACTAATCAGCCTTTTGAAAGAAACTTAGAAAGCTGCACACATTGAGACAAAAAGTAAACTAACGTGCCATGTTTACAACACTACTTGAGTTGCTGCTCTAGACAACTGCTACGCATAACATTACCATTTTAGTCCACTCTCTGTTTGCACACTGAAGAGCTAGGCAACTGAAAGCAAAATTCAAGATTTAGAAAGGCATTCCAAAATACAAACCTCGTTGTGATGTGCTTTCTTCTCACTCTGTCTTTCCTGCTTGCATGCTGCACTGTGCATGTGTGACCCACATGTTGTTTTAACACAGGAAGGGCCTAATTCGTGGAATATTTAGTGCGGTGCTAAGTAACTTTGCACTGCCATCAAACACCCTGTTTCGCAGAGCCGTGCAAGGGGTGCAAAGTGACTTTGCAATGCAAAAATACGCTTTGCACTGCTCAGTGATTTCGGGTGTTTATTGGCCGTGAAAACTCACTTTGCACCAGTGCTTAAAGTTCCATGAATCAGGCCCGAAATTACTTTTAATTACTTTGTGGGGAAGTCATTCTTTTGATATAATTAAGGGTTCTAAGGGATGTGTTAGGGGTAGGGAGTAGTAGTGGTAGTGAGGGTGGGGTGGAGGGGGATCCCCCCAAGTACAATGACGCTTTAAAAAATACATCGAAGTCATTTTAACCAAGTAAATGACCACAAAGTATATTTTTTTCGTTTAAAAAACATAGAACTGTGTGACCTGCTGAATGTTCCTGGAGTGAGAGTTCGAGAGAGGCGGATGGGTGGGAGAGGGTGTGCCATTGGATGTCCCTCCCTAGTGTATGCCCTGTGGCACTGCTGTTCTATACTGCGTCTGCACCCAAGTCAATCAAGAAACGTGCTCTAGTGCCTGCGACTCAGGCCATCGTCTGAAGAGTCAGACCACAACACAACTCTATGACGTATTCATTTCACATTCAAAGTGTAAATGCATTACTGATCAGGCCAAATATCACATTGCTGCAAGGCTCCACAATGTGCACAAACCAACTGCTGCCTCCGTGCCCCACACACACAGATAAACGATCTCAGAAGCTGGCTGCAATTATTTTCCCAGCTCGATCTCTCACATTGAAAGGCCTCCATTGATTTCAACACCTAATGAACTGAAACGCTAACATGCACTTTGCTGTCCAAGGTAAACAGCCTGATTGGAGGTCAGTGCAAGTTTATCCTGGGGAGATGCACTAGATGTGCCCAAATGATGCACTGTGAAAGAATCACTCAGAATGGCTCATGCTCGACAATAATTCCAGATTTCTGGTGTCCAAGCTTTAAATGAGGCTGATGATGCATGGTGTTGCTGTGAGGATGCCAGTGGAAGTCAGACGAAGTGGTATCTCACTGATAATGTTGGGGTTGCACCCCTCGGTCGCTTGCATATCCTGGTTGGGCATTGCTGGCTTCTTGTTTTGGATCTTTTACGTATGAAAATCTTGCTTGTATTGTTGTGCCTTTAATGCCTTGAGGCATTTCATTTAAATCTGTCCCTTGCACTGAAGTCCTGTTAAGAGCAAGCATTGACAAAGCCAACCGTTTTGGATTTTGTAACTGTGTAAGATAGGCATTTGCCTGGCACTGCTTTCATATGCCGGGTATTTACACCATGTTTCACCTGTTGCCATCTGGCAAATGTGTATCCCAAGCCTACACAAATTATTGGCATTGCCAGTGCTTGTTTATGCATTGTGTTTGTTGTTGAATCACTTGCACATGCTCGATTGTCTACTATCTCTACTCAGTTGCCTTACTGTCATATAGAACAATCAAAACAATCCGAGCAGAAAAAACAGCACCAGCCCAGGCTGGTTCAAAACAGAAGAAGCACTGACAATGCCAAAAGGTCTAGGAATGTTTGAGTCCATGTGTAATGCAGTGCTTAGATGGGTGTGTGGGTGGAGAGAGAAAGGATGCGTGGTTTAGGGTTAGTTTATGGGTGTACGGTTTGCATGAATGAAGCCATGCATCGTTGAAATGTTTGATATGGGGTGTACCAGTGAGGGAATTACTCCATGTGCCATAAGGCCTGTACCAGATAATGGGATGGGGTTAGAGAATGACTCTCAACAAACACATTCAGAATTGATCAGCTCTAGAAAGCCACATGTGTTCCCCATTTCTCAACATAATGAATCGAATGAAGTGATCGAGGAGTCTTTGACAAAGGATAGTGAAATAACCTAGGATCCTCATGGCTGTTAGGTAGGTTCCAGTACACTTCCTTTATTACAGCAGCAGTCTTTTACATTGAGAAATTACAGAGATAACCACTGGCTCCCATCACCCAGGCAGGGTCTCTCCAACTGCCTATCTCTAGAACCGTGTCTGCACACATTCTCTCTCACACACACATAACATTCTCTCATTCACAGTCAACATTCTCTCTTACATCACCAGGCTTGCACATCCATCCCAAGCACTATACAACACATAACTTAGGAGGGAACTCTCTACAATTGTTCTAGATAAGACATTCCAACTGATTAAATAATGATAACAAAAAAGAGGGTCTAACAGGCTCTGGCTGGGCTTTAAATAGCCAATAGCCGCCCATTGTTTTGCTCCCACAGAATCGAATTCACTCAATAGTAAAACATGTTCCCATTAAAGTCGCAAGACAAAATAATATGCGTGTGCAGAAATGCCTCTTGCGCAGAAGTCAGCATATTCTTAGGTGCTGTGAACGCTACTTGAGATGGTAGCATTTTTCTTGGTTTCTAATTATTATTGGCACGTGGTCATTATTGATCTTTTCCTTGCCAATCGGAATGCTCAAAATGCTAACAGTAATGAGTGTTATTGACTACATTCCGAGCACTGTGACTTCAGAAGCAGGCACAGAATAAGAACACGCAAACTCAATCAGCGCCACAAGTACAAATAAAGAACTTGCTGCTTGCCTGCACAATCCCATTCTACTCCAATGGAACCACTGGAAAGTTCTATGAACGCCAAACAAACTGTGTAACAGAGCTGGGAGTGCACGTTTACGGAAAACAGGTCGCTGTTACTTCAATTCATCTGTCTGTTAAACAAGACATACCCTCTGTTGGAGGGTTTCTTTTTACTGCACCTTCAATGTGGCAGGCAACAGCAAATGAAAAGCCCCGAATTGAAAACTAAAACAAAAAAGCAATGCTTACAGCAATATTCTTAATTTTTTTAAACTTTACAGACGATGCGTGTCCCTTTTAAAAACTTCTCCAGCTCAACCAGTTTACAATGAATAAACACAACCTTGTTGCTTGAAAAAATACAAAATAAAACAACATTTAATTCACTAACACATTTAGTCGCTGATTCATGGAATTTGTGCACCGAAAAACGGGGATTTGCGCGCCATTGTGCTCGCAAATCCCCATTTGTTAAACATGGTTTTGCAGGCAGAATGGTGCACAAATCCCAGTTTTTCGGCGCACAAATTCCACGAATCAGCCCCTTTGTCTATTTACTTAATGAATTATTAATGTAACCTTTTTACTTAAAAACCACAAATCCGGAATCTACATTTTTATGTAAAATGTAATGAACACGGCAACCTGCTGTTGATATTTTTTGATTTATTACTTTTATGATTGCAAGCTTTATCATATTTGTGTTTAAAATAAACACATTATTATCTGCATACTGGTATTAGTGCCATGTTCTTATAGCCTCGTATTAAAGCGGAAGTTCGCTTAGAAATGCTATTAGCCCAAATCGATCGATCGTCGATAAATTCCAATTAATCTTACCTTAGTTTTTCTTACATTTATAAATGCGAAACTGGTGGGTCGGGTATCGCCATCTTGTGCAAATTTAGCTGTTGATCCATCGTCCTAAGTTCAAGTGCCCTCGCAGCAGTAATTAAGACCACCTGCCCCTCAAGCTGGCATCACTAGACGCTTATGTCCCTTTTCACAATGCTAATGCACGCCTCATGTCAACGTCCTCTGTGTGCAATCTATTGACGTGTCTCCATGGAAATGTCAAGATGCCTCTTTCCTCGATAAGTATAAAGAAACACTTTCTGATCAGACATCATTGGAGTTTCTTTTTCCTTCGTGTCAGTCTTTTTCATTTTGAGCCTCCGCGACTTAATTTTGCTCAGTTCAGCTATTTACCAAGTATGACGTACTGAGAACAAGTACTTACACTACCTCAAATGAATTAACTCTGTAATCACTTTTTATGTAAAAAATGTTTATCTAATGAACAAATGTCTATACCAAACCATATAAAATTCTATATTTACATGACTTCTTTTCTACATGTGCCAATGGAAAATTTCAAAGTGTGTGTCTATTTTTCTTGTCTTTGCGCTATGGGTTTTTGTAACATGGCTGTTTCTTTTCTTATTGTTCTTTTACATTGCATTTTAAAGTAATACTACATTTTGTTGCTGTATACAAACCCTTTTTTAATTCCCTCACTGTTACATTTCTGCTATATTTAGAATTTAGCCTAATTGGGTAAGGTAACCATACCTTACCTTTAATTGTGCCTAATTGGGTAAGGTAGTCTCATACCTTGCTTTCAATTGTGCCTAATTGTGTAATGTAGCCATACCTTGCTTTCAATTGTGCCTAATTGTGTAAGGTGGCCATAATTTGCATTTGACCTAATTGTGTAAGATAGCCATATTTTGTATTTAGCCTAATTGTGTAATGTAGCCACACCTTGCCTATAGTTGTGCCTAACTGTGCAAGCCAGTCATACATTGCTTTGAATTGTGCCTAATTGAGTGATCCACCCCGGATGGATTGTATAAAGGTCAGGAGTGTGTTGCACCAGGATGGATTTTGGGGGATGGGAAATGCTTCACGTGCAGATGGGCTGTTGGAGACGAGAAGTGTATATCACAATTGGATATGGGAAGTGTGTCTCACATGGATGAACGGTCAGGGGTGGGAGATGTGTTGCCGTTCGATGGATTGCCGGGGATGAGAGATGCAATGCACTTGGAGGAATTGGTTGGGGGCAGACACTGTGCTTTACTTTGATTAAATGCTGGGGACAGGGACTATGTCTCACCTGCAAGAATTGCTAGGTGTGGTAAATGCATTGCACTAGAATGAATGGTTGGGGGTGGGAAATATATTGCATTTAGATGGAATGTTGGATATAGGAAATGCATTGCCACTAACTAATCGTACAAATAACTCACCTTCCTGCATATACACTTGCAAACTCGGAGCTAAACACAACCATACCTCTACCGCACCACAAACCACATGCACTTCAAAACACCCAATGTGAAAACACACCATACACAATCACACATCATCACCACATGACTGCTGCCAACTGAAAAGGCACTGACACTCAGTGACTGGTTTCTATGAACTGAAGCTGCTAACAGCACATCACAGCTCTCTTGCTCTTCTCCCTACTAACAACCTCACTAGGCTCCTACCATTGCAGATCCGCCAGAGCGCCAAGAGAACACACAAGTGGTGACAGTGCATGGTGCAAGACCCATTAACATTAACATGAACTGTTGATTTTATACTTCTTGAATATTCAGGAATTATGGCAACAATTCAGCCCTATCTGTAAAAACCAGAATATTCAGAAGAGGAAATGGTTGAAAGAGAAAGAAGCTGAAATGATGGGGAATCTGTTGAAAGTCTTAATGATCCATCACTTGAGCCTGTTCCCAGTCGCATGGAAGACGTTTCCACCTAGCGTACCTGCCATCGTTGAGAGGTGATGCCAACTTTGGTGGAGAACTGCTATTGCAGAGAAATCTCTGGCTGCTTGGCCTATATAGCTGAAGAAGACACACCACCACTATGCGTTACAGAGCTGCATGACTTCAGGGCAGCCTGTGTTACAAGATCTGTGTTGCGAATGATTTTTTTTTTTTTTTTTTTTTTATTACAATTTTTAATTTTACATAAATAAACATGAACATGAATAATCCAGTAAACACATAGCCAATCAATTCAATGTAAATAATCAACATATCACAACCAATTTAAAATACACATCAATGTACTAAAAAATAGAACCGGTTGAAGAAGAAGAAAAACAGGAAAGAAGAAGAGAAAAGAGCCAATGCAGGAAATAAGGACTAAGAATACTAATTGCATGAACCATATAACAAATTCAATAATAAAACAACCAATACACATCCTATAGATGTCATACAGCACAACATTGTACAAGGATATGTATATATTGTCCCAGATCAAAGCTCTGCATTACGCATAGGCATCAAGAAAGCAGCCCCAAATGTCCCAAAACTTCTCAATGTCATCAGTGAGTTTGTAAATAGCTCTTTCATATGTTGAAATTGTAAGAAGCTCCTCCACCCAATCATCAATGTTGAAA
Source organism: Ambystoma mexicanum (assembly GCF_040938575.1). Lineage (NCBI taxonomy): Eukaryota > Metazoa > Chordata > Amphibia > Caudata > Ambystomatidae > Ambystoma > Ambystoma mexicanum. The sequence continues at coordinate 126,711,524 of NC_090933.1, read as the reverse complement.
GAATTACTCGATTTCCAGGACCTCAAAATGAATTTCTTAGCAACCATACATGCACGTAGCAGCCAAACCTTCTTTCCAAAGTCAATATCCTCCAGAAGAGAATCATTGCCTAAAATCAATAATGAGGCATTCATGGGGATTGCAATGTTTAAGACCAAGCTTAATCTCTCACACACCTTTTCCCAGAACTGCATCGTTTTAGGACAGGACCAAATCAAGTGACTCAGAGATCCTCTAGAACATTTACATTTCCAGCAAAGATTGTTGTCTAAAAGTTGTCTCCTGAATAGTTTCTCCGGCGTCCAATAGGCCCTAAACAACAACTTCGTTTGAGATGCTCTGAGGGACCAATCCAAACTCACCAAACGAGTGTTCTCACAGCACCTTCGCCAACATCTGAAGTTCACATCTTCCCCCAATTCCTCCGCCCACAGAGCAGGTAATCTCGGATCACCTTTCCGAGTAGCCTTTATGATACCATACATGGTAGAAGCAGGGTGAGATGCACTGAGGCATACAGTTACAGCTGCCCAGGCTGGACTCTGAACAGTCAATTGTGGCACCTCAATACAAGCTGAAATAATAATCTTCAACTTCCGATATTCGGCAAATGAACATTTCGTCATATCACACCTCTGGCCAAGCTGAGTGAACGTTAACCAGTTCTCCCCATCAAACAAATCTCCAATGTATTTGATACCAGCCACAAACCATTCTGTCCAAAACAGTGTTTTGCCCTGATACTTCAAGGCTGGATTATTCCATATGGAGGCATCTGGATGTAAATATGGATCTGCACCCACACGGATTGAGAGTTCACACCAGCAGTCTTGCAAAAATGAAGTAAGGGCGCTGATTTTTCTAGATTTATTCCTTCGAGTGGTCAGCAGAGATCTCGGGTCTAATTGGGACACAGCACTGCATTCCCAAGATAAGAGGTCAAAATGCTCAGACTGTACATCTCCAGAGTCAATAACTTTGCACAAATGTCGAGTGGAAAAGGACAAATGGTAGTCTGAGAAATTAGGCAAATTCATTCCCCCCAATTTCAATGGGAGTTGAAGTTTCCAGATTGCAAGTCTTGGAGGCTTCCCATTCCAAATAAAGTCCTGCATAATCCTGTTGACCTCCCTAAAGATGTTTCTTGGTATCTTAATGGGTAGCATGCTCAGCAAGTAATTTATCCAAGGAGCCAAGTTCATCTTCAAACAGTTGATTCTGCCCCATGTCGATAACTTCAAAAGACTCCACCTCATCAAATCGGATTTTAGAGTCGGAAGAATCTGAGCAAAGTTAATGGCAGGTAACTTCACTATGTCTGCTCCAATCCATATGCCAAGATATTTCAACTTTTCAGCACACCACCTGAATTGAAATTGAACACATGTATGTCGTTGACACAACCCATTGACTGGAAGGATCTCGGATTTACTCCAGTTAATCTTATATCCTGATATCACGGAGAAGGAATGAATGTCTTGCATCAAATAACAAATACCAATAGCCGGTTCTTGAAGGGCAATCAACAAATCATCCGCATATAACCAAACCAAATTATTCCGACCATTTCCAATTACCGGTTGAAGGCGTACATCCGCCCTTAAGCTCACTGCTAGAGGTTCCATAGATATAATAAAAAGGAGAGGTGAAAGAGGGCAACCCTGCCTTGTACCACGATGAAGCTCAAACGGATCGGAAATAAGTCCATTCGTCAGCACACTTGCAGAAGGGTTAGTATATAACAACTTAACCCATCGCCGGAATTCTTGCCCAAATTTCATCTTCCCCAAGCATGCAAATAAAAAGTTCCATTCAACACGATCAAATGCCTTTTCAGCATCCAGGGAAATGACCGCACTGGCAATTGGTTGATTATGCCCTTTCTCAATTGTCAATAGTAGGCGCCTCATGTTGTCCGCCACTGCCCTTCCAGAGACAAAACCCACTTGATTCTCATGTATCAGAGTTGAAACCACCCTATTTAACCGAACAGCCAGGATCTTGGCTAATATTTTGCAGTCACAGTTTATCAGACTGATCGGTCGATAATTCTCACATCTGGTAGCAGATCTGTCTTTCTTCCTCATCACTGTAATCAATGCATGTCTCATTGAATCCGGCAGTGAACCAGACTCAAAAGCAGCATTAAAAACATCACACAAAAGCTGTAGTGCGGAATCAGGGAGGGCCTTATAAAATTCATTAGGTAGTCCATCAGTGCCAGGTGATTTACCCATTGTTAGTTTTGAAATTGCGTGCTGAACATCATCTACCTCCACCTTCCCTTCTAAACTCATCGCTTCATCTGTTGACAGGCTAGGGAGAATATGAGAGTCAAGGAAGTTTTCAATTTCATCATTTCCACAGGACAGATCCGAGGTATAGAGTCTTTCATAGAAGCCACGGAATGAATTGTTAATCTGTGTTTGCTGCGTCTCCAATGTGTTAGTAAGACTCCTTATAGCAGGAATGAAACGATCGCTTTCAGCCATCTTCAGCCGATGTGCCAGCAATTTCCCTGCCTTCTCACCATTCTCAAAATAGTTAATTTTTTGTCTAAACAGTGCATAGTCAACTTGGCTAGAGATGAGTTTGTTGAGTTCATACTTAGTTTTTCGTAGTTCATTTTTTGTATTTTCATCTCTGCTAGCTGCAAACAGAACATCCAGGCGCTTAGCTTCAGAAGAGAGTCTCTGAATTTCTTTCATTCTCAATTTCCTTTCTTTGCCAGTTTTTGAAATCAGTAACCCCCTAACAAAGCATTTCAGAGCTTCCCAAACTGTTGAAAGTTGAACATCGGCAGTCCTATTAATTAAGATGAAGGTATCAATTTCCTCTGTCACCTCCTGTCTGATCTGGTCATTTTTCAGAATATAAGAGTTCATTCTCCACCTTGGAGATTTAACCAAAGAGTACTGCAAGGACAATCGCAATGAATTAGGTGCGTGGTCAGATAGGGCAATAAGGCCAATAGCCGAATCATAGCAACTGGAAGTCACTCGGCCAGAGGTCAAAAAGAAGTCAATTCTAGAGTATGTGTCATGACACTGTGAATGAAAACTGTAATCCCTATCCGACGGGTGCTCTAGCCTCCAGATGTCGGCCAGGTTGAACTCCTCAATCAAATTCTCCAAGGATCGTTTGCATCTATTTGGTGACCTAGTATAATCTCCATTTGATCGATCCAAAGCAGCGTCCATGACCTGATTGAAATCCCCACCCACTACAATGGAGTCCGTATTAAAACTCTGAAGCAATTGAGCCACTTCATGAAAAAAGGTCGGATCATCCAAATTTGGTGCATACAGATTGCATAATAGAATGTCCACACCTTGAATTCTCACCAGAACGCAAATAATTCTTCCTTCTTTGTCTCCCTTGCTCTTGATGACTGATATAGGCAGATTCTTTCTAATAAGTATCGAAACACCTCTTTTACTAGAGGAATGATTAGAAAAATAAGTATCTCCAACCCAACCTCTCTTCAATTTTTCAGCCTCTGAGTCTTCTAAATGCGTCTCCTGGAGGAATGCGATGTCACAAGAGCATGAACGCAGTTGAGATAAAATCTTAGTCCTTTTCACCACATTGTTGATTCCATTAACATTCCATGAGACAATATTCAGATGATCCACAATTTTGGTACTCATGGTACAGGTAGAATTTCGAGACATATTATAACATATGCAATTACAATCAAAGAACAGGATAGAAAAATAAAAAGAAAATAGAAAAAAGAAAAGAAAGAAAAGAGTAAAGGTAAAGCACATGCCCATAAGGGGCAACAAAAACTAGAATATGCTAAAAATAGTAACAAGTAGATGGCACACTGTACAGATACAGCAGCAAGGCAACCAAAAGTAAATGTCACTGAACACTAAACTTTCAGTAAACTCTAAATTCAAGTTCCCGTCCCCACCCTAAATTTACACACATACCTGGAACAGAACTCTATAACATCCACACATAACAAGGACAACCCATTCACAATAGTTAAGCATAGTACAACCCGTCGCCAGTATCTATCTTCAAACTAACAGATCTTGCCCCTTACAGGCAGCATCAGAATATATAGTCAAGTCCAACTACACTTTCACTACATGAAAAGATCTAACTTCACATATATCTGGATCAAGCAGACACATCTAATCATCCTACAAGATTGAGGCACCAAGTCATAGTACCTCAATGAAACAAAAAGGCATGACCCCAAAAGAAAGAGGAATGGCCATAATATTCCGAGGCTGAGGCAATGAAACAATTGAATGTTGTATCACGTGCGTGGGATGATAACAAACCAAAGATCAAAGCATATAGGTCCTGATTGGACTTGATCATAGGTGAAAGGCAGAGTTAACATGAAAGGTAAATGATATGTGAGGCAACACCAATCACGTAATAATGCATTTAGAATCCCCTGCCAGGGCGTAGAAAGCGTATACATGAAGAAAGATGAGCAAATATAAGGAAAGCAGCCATTCCACAAAAGAAGTGCACATCCAATTCAAAAACATCTTGTCAATGCACACTTATCGTCAATCTATATCATCCCAGTACTGCGCTGCTCTCCTCACAGCCATCACGGACCCCACACAATGCTGTGAACAATGCCCCTAACCCTCAGCCGGAAAAGGCTCAAAATTATAATATGAATAACGTAAACACCAGCATAACATAACAACCCCCCATATGGCTGGTATTCATAAAGTTAATATTTACCCCCTAGTTATAAAGAGGTGGTTCTCTGCTACTGAGTCCTTTAAGTGTGTAACCCCTGCATTGCCTTGCTCTCCAACAATCAAGTCCAAATGTCTCCTCATTTATCCTCAAGTTCCATATTGGTGTTTCTCCAGCATCCACTGCCTCATGCATAATAACTTGTGGGCTGTTTCACATTATCTGGAGGGCAAACTGACCAATGAATTGCTGGACCCTAATATTTGTGCATTTAGTGGTGGCTCAGCATGACTGACCCAGAAACCATTCCAAACCCCATATTAATCTGTACTCCCAAGAGCCACCAACCTGCATGCTCTAAGAAAAAAAAAAACAACAAACAAAACAATATGCAGAGGAACCAACTCCCCCGCAAGCATATGCACGTCTATACAACACCCCTGCCCTGAGTATAAAGTATACATGCCAATATGACTCACCCCACTGCGGAGCCACCAGCCCAACCCCGGCTCCAACCCCGCAATACAGATCTCCACAAAGATAACACCAAGACTAGACCAGCATCCCCCATCCGAAACAAGACACCAGGTATATATGATAATGCATATAGCGCCCAGAGCGCATGTGATCACGGGCATTGTGTGAAGGGGTATTGTGCTGATCAGGCTACATTTGATATAATGCAATACAAAAATAAATCCTACTACATATCCGCTATGCTGTGTTCACGACTCCACCTCCTCACTTACGGTAAGACCTATAACTGAGCGCACTTGCCCATGTGAACCAATGATGCCAACGGTCTTCAGTAACTATGTATGTGCCTCACCTCATACAACTAACCATATCTTGGCCACAGCACCAATTAGACATTGCTTAGCCTTTGCCTAGCCTCATCACTGTGTCACACACTGGATACTGCATTTAGCCTATAGAACCTTCTCACTTTATACCTTAGGGTGTTACTGTGCTTCGCCCTTAATGATACATCACTGTGCCTATTGTGGCAAACTATTTACCCCATAATGCCCCATCATTGTGCCTTAAGCTGGTAAAATACACTTAGCCACAGTGCATCATCATACATGTTACCCCTGTCCTTAAACACCTCCTATTTCTACCGCAAGGCTTCCTGGCTTTGGTTGCACCCCACACCAATACATGCCGCACAAATAGCCCCAGGCCAGCCCATTCACACGTGTACCGCTGAGCACAACAAAGTACTGTGTTGCGGCAACCGTGCAGGCCCTGGAGCATTCAGAGGAGGCAAGAAACAAACAAACAAAGCCCGAGGCATAATGTGGAGGAAGTGAAAAAAAACGGGTTACACGCAGGCCAAATAATCCGGATAACTATAACAATATCAGGACTATGTAACCACTCGCAACACTCACCTCATGTCAGATGGGGATCGCCATAGTCCCGAACCACCAGCAAACACACCATTGGGGAGAACGAAATGCCTCGGAGAATGCGTCGAGCAGCGCAAAAAAAAAAAAAAAACGCTGTCTCCAAGAACAAGCGAACCCGGAAGTAAACTGCCACTTCTTCACGTAACGTTACGCCACGTGAGCAGTCACAATAACAAGAGGGTCCTTTTTTCAACACAACACGACAGCATACCTCGAACAATACGAACGCTGACGACAGAGGAGGTAACACGCGCCGTGTATGTAAATAAACTGCCATAATTCAAATTTTAAACACAATTAAATCAATTAAATAAGTAAAGTTTAGGCAACAATTTCAACTAGTATGAATGTAATAAATTAATAAAAGGCAAAAACTTGAACATCCAAAGGCATTTCAAATCAAGCACAAATCAGAAAATTACGACCAATTAAGCCTTTGATTGTGTCTACATGCAGGGGTAATTTTTAAGCCATGCACAGGCTTGTTCAGGAACTTCTGTGAGTTTTATTCCATCTGGTAGAAACAATTTCAATATAGCAGGTTTCAATAGGGAAGTCTTCAATCCTCTTTCTTTGGCCAAACGCTTTGCCTCCCAAAATGCTTTCCTTTTCAGGACCACTTCTTTAGGAAAATCAGGGTAGACATTAAAGGAGACTCCTTCCCAAAACAGAGATGTTTGTTTCCTCGCAATGTTTAGAATATCCTCCTTCATGCTGGCTTTCAAGAACTTCACAATTATCTGTCTTGGCTTTCCAGTTTCCGATTTTCCAGCCCTAAACACCACATCCAAATCCTTGGGCTGCACATTGCTTCCTGGTAAGCTTTTTTGAAAAACATTAGTGACCAAAGTGAGCAAATTGAGTTCAGGTTGTTCTTTGATGCCAATTAAGCGCAAATAGTTATTTCTGGCCTGGATCTCCAAGTTCATATTTGACAGTTGGAGCTTAGACATTCCTTCTTGTAATTCCTGATAGGCCCTATAACTGCCTGCAGTCTCTCTTTCCAAACCTGTAGTTCTGCCTTCAATATCCTTCATACGTGTTTCAAGACCATTGACAGCTCCAGACAAATCACTTAAAGTTGTTTTCACTTCAGCCATATCACTGGCCACTTGCTTAAGTAGTTTAAAGATTTCAGCATTGCTTGGAGCCTCTTCTTCAAGATCCTCCATCACTTGTTTAGGTTTCTTAGAAAGAGGGTTGTCCAAAAGCTCATTCTTCTTCTTTCCCGACATTTTCATCCAATATTAAATAGGTTTCCAATGGTTGCCAGGGTGGGATCAGGAGCTGCTGCCTTAAGCTGCTACTCCCTCAGAGGCCATTCTAGAACTCTGTGTTGCGAATGATGATGGTCTTTATGCGCGAACATTGCGCAACAGTTTGCCCTCTTAATCCAAGTAATGAGTAAGTTTACTCTTTATTGCTGTATAATTCACATTGAGACAGCTCACATTTTATGTTGTACTCTTCGATATTGTAACTTTGATGGATCACTGACGATAGAATATTTCTTATATTTGATAACATGTCTTGTTCTAAACTCAAGCCAAAGTATTCAACATTATATTTAATGACTAAACAATTACATTTCTTTCACTTTAAAGTTCAAAGCAATATTTCCCTATGTTCCAAACCTTTTCTGCTGGAATGGGCATTCACATTTCAAATTCTACCCTGCTTGAATACAAAAGTACTGTCAGTATTTTGCTTGAAACTGTACTTTTTTTTTAAAGCATACCAATGCCTTATACTTTAGAAAGCAGTGCTAACAAAATAAATGCAATTAGTGGATTCAGTCAAGTAAACTATTACTGTATCTTTTACACAGATGGTACAGGCTTGTGGCCTATCGAGCGTTTACATGGTGGATTCATGGAAGACTAAGATTCCGCCTTTGATGAGTAATACCTGCCTGTGCGGTTCGAGCCATTCATGAGAAATTCCCCAGTGACTCTGGACAATACAAAGGATTTATACAGACAGTACCTCAACCACAGTAGTACAATTTGTAGTTTGTCATTGCCAGCAACGTTACCAAACTACATGAAATAAATGAGGTAATATGAAAAGTTATTAAAACTAAATTGTAAGTCACCTACACGTCAAAAACATCAAATATTTATAAATGCATGCTAGAAGAAGATCATGAAAGATCAGTGTCCTTTAACAAGGTTCCTGGCATATTGTGCTTGCCTCATCTGCATTCCCCTCCCCCCCTCTGGGCAGTTTGCAGCTGTGACTGTGCACTCGCAAGGGTACTGGGTGGGTGGCAATGGACAAGGTGCTGAATACCATGTACACCTCAAAGGGTTCTTTTGTATGGGGACCATTGGCCACATGGCCATTCCAGAGCTGGTGTCTCCAGACTGCACTTTTATGGGCCGTCCCTGCAATCAACATATGTATGTGTCCTTTGGCTATGTTCTTGTCCTATTACGCTCCATTCATCCACATCTATCCCCCTCTGGTATCAATGGCAATTTGCACCTGCGACCGTGCGCTCGCAAGGGGGCTGGGTGGGTGATAACGAACAAGGTGCCAAATACCATGCACACTTGAAAGGGTTTTTTCACATGGGGACAAATGGCCACAGGGCCACCCCAAACCCAGTATCTCCAGCCTACCCTTTGAAGACAGTGTCCCTGCAATAAACATATTATGTGTCCTTTGACTATGTTCCGGGCCTATTACGCGGCCTTCATCCACATCCACTCCCCCCTCCGTTATCAATGGCAGTTCACACCTGTGACTTTGTGCTCTCAAGGGGGCTGCAAGGGTGGGAATGAACACGTCAAACATTCACATACACACCCACTTTTCTGAGCATTTATAAACACCTTGAAAGTTAGCAAGAAAACAACTCTGCAATCTACAACAGCAATCTACAACAGATATCGTCATTTATCTGCTTTTTACCTTGGTTGCTGATTTGGCTCTTCTATTCCTCCAAGTAACGATTAGTCGGCCATTGGTTTCTTGAGTGTCATCATTTTCAGCTTGATGCATGTTTTCCCAAAGCATATTACATTAATAAGATCATGGTTGTTGAACTGTGGATTTCAAGTATCTGAACTAGAAAGCAGAGACAAGGATGTCTTGGCGGACGTGATGGTCAATCGATACCGCGTCTGCAGCATGCACTTCACGGAAGATATGTACGAACCAACAAAGTACACTAAAAAGCATTGCCCAGAAACCATAGCAAATTACTTCCCAATGCAGTTCCAACTGAATTTCAAACAACGTTAATGTAATATTTATGTATGTCATATTCATATGTACGTAATTGGTGTGTATTCAAATGTTGTCTTAATGATCAAACAATCTATAGTGTTTCAAAATGTAACGTGATGAAAGGTTTGGAGTATTTTTGGAATATTTGAATCAATACTTTATTACACAATTTTCCATTGTGACACAATGTGCAGCAGTTTTAAAATGTTTCACTTTTGACAACTTTGTGTATCCCTACTTTAGGAATACTTCAGTGCAATGTGACCCTTTCTAAAAACTTTAATTTCGTCCTCTAAAATGGGTTATTTTGGTAATTGTGTTGATTACCATGTCTCTTTTTATGTAGACTACACAGACGAAAGTACAGACCGTACCGCAGACGACACAATAAACACATCACATATCTAAATGGTGAGGCCAACCGACATGCACATAAACTTATTTTAGAGTATATGAAATGGTCTACATTTTAAAACTAATGTACATTTTTCGATTGAACACTGTTATAAATATATATTTTGAAAAAAGGACTGAGATCCAACTTCAACAACTATTCCGGAATCAACAACAACCTCACTCCCCTTTGAAATAATTTTTTGTAATACTGTACATTCAGATGCGACTGCACAATACATTTATACGGTCAAGTTCAACTTTACACATATTGATCATTGATGTAAACTGCCATGTAGGATCATATCACAATATCAACTTTCTTTTTCATTACATTTTCTTGCTATATTTCTCTCACATCACTATTATAACAACCATTATTTTGATACAGGTGGATGCAGGAACTTGAACAACGTATTATTATTGTATTGCAACCAGTCAGGCAGATGAGGTATGGGCCGTGAGCATTTATTGAATTATATTAGTAATTGTTGATTATTCATATATTGTTCAAAATTAATAAGAAAAGTGATAATTAACAATGAATAATAAGTTTGACAAATTGGAAAGCATTCAGTCAACAACCTTGTTGAGTCAATCACCCACACACATGCAACAATGACAGTAATCCATTACATAAACTTAGATTTTAAAAGAATGACATGGAAACTTTCACTCTCTGAATGGTCTATGCATGTGTTAATGACCTGTTGCTGTCTACGAAACGCTCAATAAGTACAAAAAAATATAACGCAACATACTTTGGGCGGCAACAATTTATTCACTTTGTTTTGCAGGATGATATCAAACCAATTACCTGTGAATCTTGGAAGCTCAACAGGTATAATTTTAAATATATTTTTTTACACTTCATATTTTTATAGTGTTCAACTGTATCTCATTATAAATTTACATTTTATAAAGATTTTCACTAAAGAATGTCTTCCAGCGATTTACGGTTTATGTTTTCAATGTATAACTGATGTTGTAAAGTCAACAATCATAAAAAACACATTTTCCAGATGTACTTTTGACACACATGGACCCGAGATACACATATGATATTGTAAAAGATCAGTTATCGTCTATTTTTCTTTTCAAGTCATTTTTATTTTGTGATAATGGTTTTTCATACGGAAATTAGGTTCTATTTGTAATTGTACGTATGTATCTTGAAAAGGAAAAGTAAAAGAGATGGTGGATAGGCAACAGGTAATGCTGATGTGGCACATGGTTATTTATTAGTATGTAGTGGTGTGTGCTCGAGCACGGTAGGCTCCTTATCAGGGGGTGGCAGCCCCAGATGAAAGTTATTTTAAGCATTTGATTTTGGATGAGAGCATTGTTATGTTTGGGTTTGTGTTTTTTCTGGCATTAAAGATGTGAAGAATTGAGCCTTAAAATTTCTTGCATCAAAGATGGAGAAAGCTGGTATGATTGGGTATAGCAGACCTAGTTCCAACGGTGGGAGCCTTGGACAGAAAGTGTAAGTGTTTCCAGGTTGATTGAAGTGAGAGTGACATGGTTGAGATAAAGTTGTAAGTCTAACCGTGGTTGAAGGTTACCTGTCTGTTTATGTTACTTATCAACTGAGACATGGTGATTGCTTTTTTTTTTGTAGAGGAGGTAGGTGTGTGGTATCTGCCTGCGTGCATTACTTTAATAGGAAGAATTCTCTTAGAATGTGGAACCTGGAGATCAGGTGATTCCAGGTATGACTGTTGGGAGGCACAGGATTGGAGCCCTAGCTGGAAAGATGCTGCTGGAATGCTCTCCTATGTAAAGTTTCTATCTTACCTTGTAACTAATAAAGCAGTGCTTATCTGCACTTACCTGGCTCCAGAGTGCTTCCTAAAGAGTGCTTCCTGCTTCCCTGGTGACTAACCTTATGATGGCATTATAATGTAAGTTCAACTGGAAATAGACAATCGAACCACAAGGAAACCATGATTATTCACCTCAGGTGACACCGTGGGATAACCAATTGAAGAACAAGGTCCCAACTAGTGGGGGGAATAACAGGTTAAAGGAGAGACTGAATAATCAGGATTATCAGACATACCTATAAAAAGGCACAGGAGCAGACAGGAGGTGTTGCAGACTGGACTTGCTATCTGGAGCCTGAGGGAGTACAAGAGGAAGTTAAGAGGGGGCCCCAAGACTGCTGATGCGTATATTTCAGACACCGACAGGGACCAGCTGCAAAGAAGGATAAAATGCTAAAAGCCTCCATAGGGCTGTATCTCAGACACAGTTGGTGACAAGATTCAAGAAGAAGAAGGCTGAAACAGAGTTATCTCTCAGACACTGACAGTGACCAGCGACTAAATGGTTGTGCTATGTTATGTTAATCGGTTCAATACCATGTACCGCTGCCATTTGCATGCTCTCCAGGCGCTCAAGAGTTGCGTTACATTCTCTGGTACATCAAGGGGTCATCAGATGAAGATTAAAGTGGCAATACATCAAGATGAAAGAGAGGGGAGACTGCAAAATTAAATGAGGCTTCTTTAGGCAGAGACGTCCCAAGGGGGTGAGATTACGACAGAACCATGGATTCCCTGGGACTTTTGGAACTAGGAGGAGACCATACAGCTTGATGCCACTTTGTTTAATTTATCAGAAAATACATTAACATATTTACAGCAAAATGTCCTTACTAAAGTACTTTCCTTTGTTACTGTGCAAATATCTTCGGAAGTCAGTATACAAATTCGACTCAGAAATGTCCTTAAGAAAGTTAGACTCAAAGAGTTATTTATAGAGCAAGAATATACATCTGATGACAATGTTGGATTACACTCATGATCATCATTTGTAACCAATCACAATGCTTTGTCATCAAAAATCCTCACATTTGAGAAAATGGTGGTGACAGTTTTTAATTAAATCCAAACATCTAGATTGCAAATGCCACAATACTGAACCAGTGATGACAGAGTGGCCATCAGTACACCTTCAATATGTAATAAGACAGTGACAAAACCAGTTGGAAAAGGTGAAGGAATAGTTATCTAAAGTAGCTATCCCTAAAATGGAATCTCTTTAATAATTAATAATAATTAACACTATGTCACCCATGGAAATGTTCCAAAAGAAGAAATCTGAAATAACATTCCTGAGATCAAGCCAAATGCTAAGGAACAGGGATATAATAGTACCAAATAATTTAACAACAACAATTAATTGGTGGTAATTCCACAAAGCTGGAGGTAAACCTTCCCCTTTTCCTCCAAGAATTGGTGGATTTAGTGTGCCAGATTTACCAATCAAGGTAAATCTGGCACAGTCCCCATGGAGTCCTATGGACTCCAAACATGGGGGCAACTCAGCCGTTACCCCACTTGTAATCCCACCATAAATACGCAGTGACAGTAAATGGGTTTGGCAGTAAATACAATGGAATTACAACAAAACTAGTAATGAGGCCCAATGTGTCTGAATGGCATTCCATTCTTGAACCATTCTGAAAATTTGTTGATTTCATTTTAAAGACCTTGGGGGATTAATTCTGCTTTGACTAAAAACCTTAGAGTGCACAATGGAGCTGCTGAAGTCATCACTGAGTGTATGGAGATTCCCTCACAAAGAAAATATATATGGCCAAATTAAGGTATTGCCATGGGTGCTGCATTTGCCCTCATTTGGCAAACCTATATAAGGCCTATTTCAAGAGTCCTTCAACTTCAATATCAACAATCCAATTGGATCAAAGTATGGAAAAAAATATATGGGATGATACCCTTTTAATTGAAAAGGAAGTGGGGAGGTACTTTGAAATGTTTTACATTCCTTAATAAATGAAAGCCAAATCTAAAATTTAAAATGACTGATACTATACTTAGACTAGCATTCCTACATAATATTAGCATGCATGTTGAGGGTCAAATCTACACTACCTTATAAAGAAGAGAAACAGGTCGTAACACTACTCCGCATTACACATTTCAACATCTCTTGACCTTACATGATGATCTCCCTTTCAATAACTGTTGGGTTTCAAAAGAATCTGTATGTTTAAAGAGGACAATTTGCAGAAGGATTCTACTCTACAAGACAGGCTGTGAAAAAGAAGGTTGTGGTCTACAGACTGCTAAGAGGAAGCACGACATGCAGAAGAGTGCCAAAGAAAGGCTGACAACAATAGTGAAACACGCTCCGCCCGAACGGAACACAGAGATGTGCTGTGGTAGGGCAGGTGGGGAAAAGGTAAATGTAGTGGGAGGGTACAGGAGGGTAGGGGCATAGGGTTGGTGGGATGTGGCATTTTTTCCAGCGTCCAGAAATGGGCAATTACCGGGCAATTAGAAAGCAGAGAGTGGGAGATAGAGATGAAGAGAATGGCCTTGCATGGAGCAGCCTTCGACAGGCGGACGTCGGCAATTTGGCTCTTTTGTGAGCAATCTAGAATTCTAGATCCATAAAAGAGGATACCTCACAAAATTGCTCAAACTTTCACATAAACAAGGATGGTACTACAGAAGAGAAGCTTCACAGACAACTAAGAATACAAACAAAGAACAAGGATTCCTTAGGTGAATCATCTGCCACACCTACAGAGCAGGATGATGCAAAATACTACCATACAGCATTAGGATTAGTAGCAAGCCCCTTGAGTTTATGGCCCTTTGGAACATATATATGTCAGGGATGGGATTACACGAGAATAATTCTGAGTCCAAATAACTGGACAAACTCAAGAAGATGGTAAGTTACTGTTTTATTAGCAAGGACCTAAAACAGGGATGTTACAACAAACATCAACGGACGGACGCTGAGTCTCTCAGTGATCTCCACAAAAAATACGATTCTTATACTCAAATATGCATAAGAGTGATGTCATACTACGTGGCAATAGTAAAAGAAAACATATCAAATGCCAGGATTGGTTATGGGAAAACATCAATATATACACTTATAAAGGAGCTAGGATTGTTATTGGCTGTCCGATATCAGGTGGACAATGTATGCCTACCTCTTAAAACATGTCATTTCAGAAGCATTAGATACACAGTTTCTCATTGGTCTTACAAGCTGTAAGGCCTTTTGTTATACGGACTAATACAATTGGTTGGCACGCTTCTGCCATGTCTGGAACATTCAGTTAATTTAGCAGCACATAAGTCCATACCCCGATGCAGGGAGATAGGACATGAAGCTACCTCACCAACCAATTAGCCTATCATCTCTCATCACCCATGCCTTCTGCCATGAAATTGTCATTGTCGGTATACTTGGCCTTGCAGAGTATTCTTGTCTTTGGGAATGTACAGGAGTGAGGGCACTCGCTATTGTGTCTGGAACTCCAAGTTCAGGCTCTATTTCCATCCTTGGCGCACATGACAGGAGACCACGATCGGTCCATTTTACAGCTTTTAAATGCTCTAAATGAATGAATTAAAACTTGGCATCCTTTGTGTTTTTTCTTGCACCTTAACGTGAGAAGATTAATCCTCTGAGCCTGCTATTTGGCTGCGACACCGCTTTCCATTCTCCCTTCATGGTTTCTGGCTTACTTATTTCATGACACCAATGTCCAGTTTCTGTACAATAGCGGCTTCGCCTGCATTCTATTCACTACTCAAAGCTAGCTATATGATGACTTGATCTACCTTGCGTTTCAGCGTCTGTACATTTATTGAGCTTCTGTTGACTGCAGCACTTTGTTCACGTGTAATCTTCTTCTTTTACACGTGAGAGTTCACTCAATCCTTTACTTCGTCATTTGTCCTTTAGGATACATACACTGGGCCTCATTACGAGTTTGCCGATCCAAAGCTAATGGTACCGGTAAGCTTGCCGGTACCGTTGTATCCGGACCGTCAAACTCCGAGTTGTGCTCGCGTGTGCCTTTCATTCTGCTAGGTCTGACTTGGAAGAATGAAAGGCACCCACGAGCACAGCATTTCGGATGCACAGGCACCGTTGGTAACGTTGCCTGTGCATCTGGCTTCCCCATTCCCATTGAGCCCCATGGGGCTCAAGTGGGAATGGGAAATAATTTTTTCTGGTGCCCAGTAACGGGTCCGGCAAGGCCGTAATGATCCCGGTAATTGCCCATTTCTGGACGCTGGAAAAAATGCAACTCCCGCGGCTACCACCAGGGTTGTAATGAGGCCCATTGTCTTCATTAAGTATCTCAGAAGGTTGTAGACACTTTCGATGATGTCATCAGTTCATTTGCTTAGCTCCTTCTCATATTCCTTCAGGGAGTTCCTCTGCAGATTGTCGTCACTTTGGGGGTAACTTCAATAGGGTTGTCTCAATGGGTATCTCCTTCCAAATACTCTGGTACGATAACTGGTGATAGGCAAGGCTATCTCCAATACAGCGGAGGCAGAGGTATACAGCTGCTCCTCTACACTCTCTTTCCTTTTCACAAAGGAAAATAATTTGAAGGCTTTAATTGTGCATGCTGACCACCTAATCTTGGCAATTATATATTGAGAAATAGGAAATAAGGAGTAGTTTGCTTGGAAAGATATAACACTTATCAGGCTTTTGAAAGAAACTTAGAAAGCTGCACACATTGAGACAAAAAGTAAACTAATGTGCTATGTTTACAGCACTACTTGAGTTCATGTGCTGCTCTAGACAACTGCTACGCATAACATTACCATTTTAGTCCACTCTCTGTCACTGGCGTAACAGGGGCCCCCGCAGCCCCTGCGTTGCAGGGGCACGGGGGGCCCTGCCAGCACATGTCCTGGGAGGGGGCCCCACTGGAGGGAAAGAAATTTTTTTTTTTTTCTTTTTGAATTTACTCTGCATTCATAAAGAAATGATTTTTGTAACAGAAATCACTTCTTTGTGAAGGCAAAGAGACTACAAAAAGAAACGTTATTTTTGAAGCCTGAAGGCACAGCCCTCCCCATGGCATGGAAGACCCTAGGCTGGAGGTCTCCATGTCATGGAGTGAGGGGAGCCCTATGGATTAAAAAAGAAATAGTTTATTTTTGAAGTCACTCTGCCTTCACAAAGAAATTATTTCTGTTATGGTTCGCTCCTTAACGGAAATAATTTCTTTATGAAGTCAGAGTGACTTCAAGAAAGACACAATGGGCCTCATTATGCGTTTGGCGGTAACCGTGCCAGTGCTACCGGCAGGTTGCCGCCGGACCCATAATAATTTACTGGTGCCCAACATCCCGGTAACACTGGGTGATTACAACTCCAGCGGTCCGTGAAGTCAGGCGCCGGCAAATGGTAAGTCCCCATTTCTAACGGACTCTATGGGAATGGGGACCACAGAAGCACCGGCACGTTAATAATGGTGCTGGTGCTTCTGTGAAAACTCTGTTGGTGGGTGCCGTTCCGCCTGGCAGGTCTGACATGCCGGGTGGGACGGCAACCGCCCGCAGAGATGAATTATGCCGGTCCGGAAACAACGGTGCTGGTAAACTTACCGGCACCGTTGCTTCCAGACCTGCATAGTTGTAATGAGGCCCAATTTCTTTTTGAAGTATTAGGGCTTCCCTCAACCCCATGACATGTGGTTGTGTGAGTGTGTGGTGAAAGGGTGCACACTTAAATGTATACTTGGCTGCCTGTGTGAGTGTATGGTAAAAGGGTGCACACTTTAATGTACGGGTGGCTGCCTGAGCGAGCCTGTATGGGGAAAGGGTGCACACTTAAATGTATAGGTGGCTGACTGTGTGAGTGTATGGTGAAAGGGTGCACACTTAAAGGTATGGGTGGATGCCTGGGTGTGTGTTCCTGTATGGTGAAAGGGTGCACACTTAAATGTACAGGTGGCTACCTGGGTGTGCCTGTATGGTGAAAGGGTGCACACTTAAATGTATGGATGGCTGCCTGGGTGTGCCTGTATGGTGAAAGATTGCACACTTAAATGTATGGATGGCTGGGTGTGCGTGTCTGTAAATGGTGAATGGTGTGTGTGCTTGCGTTCAGGGGCGCAACAAAACTACATTTCAGGGGCTAACCCTTCAAATGTTGGGAGAGGCGCTAACGTCATTTGCGGTGGGGGAGGGGCAAACTTATTTGTTTGGGGGCCTCTCATTTCTTTATGCATTTTAATGAGACTATTCTTGTACAGCTTCAATGTTACAAGCAGTTCACTCTCTCCTTTAAGGTTGAAAGCACCCACTTATGGACTGCTGTGAGAATGAGTGGTCTCCTGTTCCCCCTCTACCCTTCCAATCACTCCCCTGGCATGCAAGTATTAAACCCACATCACGAATTCAATTGCCTAAAAAAAAATGGCATTTGAATGCAGGTACTAATAGTGAAATTCTTTATGTAAGTAATTGTTAACAGCGAAACCCAGGTGCCATTTAACATCTGTGTCCTGTTCTCTCTGGCAACTGCTCTGAAGGTCAGTCAGGTCGAGTCAACATAGCCCAAAATTTCAGAGGGGACGGGGGAGTGCTGAATCCCAGTCAACTCAATGGTGTTGCACCAATACGTGTGTTTAATGCCTTGATTACTCATTACTCCTAGCCCTATTCTTCCTCGTCCCAGTGTGTATGAGACAGTACTTGTGTATTTGGCATGCTACCTCATACACAAGTACTTGGGTGAGGTAGAGGTACATGGAGGTAATGCCTTACTTAGCTACCTGTAATCTTCATTACTCCTAGTCCCACTCTTCCTCATCCCAGTACTTACCTATGAGGCAAAGAGCCTCATACGTAAGCTCTGGGACAAGGAAGAGGGACGTGAAAGTAATTCTAGGCCCAGGAGCGGATTTTGGAGGATGGGGTATGGTTGGGAGGGAGAGGGTATGTGTGGGGGGCAGGATTGTGCAACAAATCATAATGGCTGTCCATGTCCAGACTAAGCAGGCATGATATTTGGTATTAGTGGCTTGAGAGGCATTTGGGTGCATACAGTCTAGTCATTCCTCCGTTTGGTATGACTTTTTTTTGACTGGGCATTTCTGATAAAGCAGTCCTGCTAAGTGAATTACCTGGCTAGACTGCCATTTGTGTGCTGCCAGTCTAGCCATTTCTTACTGCAGCATTGTATATTTTTCTGGGCATCTGTGATCAAATTATATGATATAAGTCATTAATAACGCACCTGTACACAGGTGTTTCTAGGCGTGACAAGACAAGTGAGGGAAGATAGAGGGAGGACAAGACAAACGATCTTACTAGGCCTTGTGTCATTCAGATTGTGCAAGTGTGAGAATGAGAAGTGCAGGGGGAAAGGGAGGGGGGAAGTGCAAGGGGGAGGGGAGGGAAAAACAGGGCAGAAGTGCTCTGAGTAAGTGCAGCCAGGGAAGCGGGGCTCTAGGTAGTTCAAGGAGAACAAGGAACTGAAGGGTTACAGTTACAGCCCCTAAGTGTGTGGTAGGCCCAGAGGCAGTGCATGGGTGACTGATCAAGAAAGAGTCTGGACTCAGTGAGACTCTGAGGGTAGCCAAGCAACCAGTCAGGAAAGCAGACAGGTAGGTCAGGTAGGCCAGCAGGGGAGGGAGAGAGAGAAAGCAGAGAAGAGGAAAGTTTTGAGCTGCTTCCAGACCATCAGGTGGTCTGGCTCAAGTTTGAGAGGGGCAGGGAGGCTATTCCAGAGGGAGGCACCTGCAGAGGAGTGAGATCTAACCCCCACCCTCTGCCCGGACAAGCATCTAAACCTTAGAGAGTTGTAGGTAGCTGAGCGAAGGGCTCGAGAAGAAAGATATTTTGGAAAAGAGTGTTGGATGTAGTGCGGGCCCCAGGCCCAGGAAGTCTTGTGGACAATGCAAAGGGTCTTGAACTTGATCCTTGCAGCAAGTGGGAGCCAGTGGAGAGATTTCAGGGCTGGAGAGATACGATCCCTGGGCTTGAGGCCAAGGATAAGTCTCACAGTCCTGTTCTGGATTAGTTGCAGAGGCTGGACAGTAGAGGAAGGCAGATTGATGAAGTGGCTGTTGCTGTAGTCCAGCCTAGAGAGAACCAGGGCTCTGGCGACATTGAGCTTCTGGGGGAAAGTGAGAAAGCGAATAGTCCCTTTGAGGAGGTGCAGCTGCTAGTGGGACTTCTTGGCAACGTCAGAGATGTGAGGAGAGAAAGAGAGAGTGGAGTCAAAGATGACACCAAGGTTGTTTGCCTCACAGGAAGGCGAAGAAAGAGGGCCCAAAGCGGGTGGCCAGAGTGAGAGAGGGAAAGCAGGTGCAGGAGTCCAAATGAGAAGGATCTCCATTTTACTGACATTAAGGCAGAGATCGTTGGAGGCACAACAATGAGCAAGAGAGGAGAGGAGTCTGAGGGGAGCCTGAAGGAAAAAGGAGTGTAATCTGCATAACACTGAAAGTTAGAGGAGAAGGTAGAGATCAGGTGGGACAAAGGGGCCAAGTAGAGGTTGAAAAACCAGGGTGAGAGGATGGAGCGGAGAGAAAGGGACCAAATTGGACCTGGGAGGGGCTGTCCAACGGGAAGGAGGTCAGCCACTCAAGGGACTGATCCGTGATGCCCAGCTTCTCATGGAGTCGATTGATCAGGATGGATCAGGATGGCGTGGTTAACCGTGTCGAAAGCAGAGGAAAGATCAAGGAGGATGAGGACAGAAGGAATGCTGGAATCACGGTTAGAGAGCAGTTCTTCACAGGTCTTTAGGAGAGCAGTTTGCATGACTCTGTCAGCTCTGAAGCCAGACTGAAGGTCATGGAGACAACCAACAGATTCCGTGTGGAGAGTAAGCTGGGAGATGGCCAGCTTTTCCAACAGTTTGCCCAGGAAAGTGGTGATGGAGATTGGGCGATAGTTTGCCGGGCAGGCAGGATCAGCAGACAGCTTCTTGAGGAGTGGGTGTATAAGGGAGTGCTTAAGGGGAGAGGGGAACATTTCAGTGGCAAAAGAGTGATTACAGAAATCGGCCAAGGCTGGAGCGAGGGTGTCAATATGGTCCTTGATGGTTCTGGAGGAGCAGTGGAGCACCTGTTTGGATGACACTTTCGTAGATTAGACTTGTCTAGAAACCTCATTAGGTGTTGTCAGAGGAGAAAGGAGGAAGAGAGGTAGAGATGGCCTAAGGGGGTCCGAGAGAGGAAGAGGGAGAGGGAGAGGAAGAGGAAATGGAGGACAGGATGTCCTGAGTTTAAGCGGAGAAGTGAGATGACAGAGCCATGCAGAGGGCCTGGGAGGGAACAGGAGTGGTAAAAACTGCAACAGGATTGACCAGTTCCTTGCAGGTTTTAAAGAGTTTCACCGTGCTGTTAGAGGCCATGGGCTTGAATGTGTGTTCTCTTCTTGAAGAGTGTAATTGCTTCGATTGCCATTTTGGTGCAACCAGTCTAGGTATGTCTAAATGTGGCCTGGCATGCTTTACTGTAACGTTATTACATGTCCACACTGGTCTACATTGTACAGCCAGTTGGACATGTTTTCATTGTGGCATGGCATTTTTAATAGCAAAGCATTAATGTTCCTGTGCGCTGTTGGTGACTTGCATCTATTGGATTGGTGTTACCCTACAAAACAATTGCAAACACTCTGGCTTTTTAGCCACTTTTTGTCTGAAAGTGTGATGTATATCACAATAAACACATATTTATATCTTTCTCCTAGTGCAGTGTGCGGCATATCCCGGCAGCAGCGCGTTTGCGCGTATTGCGCAAGTGTGATATTCTATGCCGGCCCAGAGTGAGGCACGACCAGTGATTTGTTGCCGAGTTGGGGGGGCAACTGAAAGCAAGGCCCGGGGAGATAGAAAAAAGTATATCTCTGTTGGTGGCAGCACACTCTCGAAATTCAAGATTTAAAAAATACATGTCAAAAAAAGGAACTCGTTGTGGTGTGATTTCCTCTCACTCTTCCCTGCTTGCATGCTGCGCTGTGCATGGATGTTCTTAGTTTGGAATGCTGTGAATGTAGCGCATTGTTTTAACACAGTAAATTACTTCGAGGTAATTTGCTTTGTTGAAATGACTATGCATTATTTCGCGGGGAAGTCATTCTATGGATATAATTAAGGGGTGTAGGGGATTTGTCAGGGGTAGGGAGTGGGAGTGAGGGGGAAAGCGGAGGCATGGAGGGGACCCCCACGCCTCATTTAAAAAAAAAAAACATCAAAGTAATTTCAACAAAGTAAATTACCACAAAGTCGTTTTTAAGTTTAAGTAACATAGTGTGACCAGCTGAATGTTCGTGTAGTGACATTTCGAGAAAAAATGATGGATGGAGAGGGTGTGCAAGTGGATGTCCCTTCCTAGTGTATGTCCTGTGACACTGCTGGGACTTGTACAACACTACACAAGTCAATAAATAACTTCCCATATTGCCAGTGGCTTCCGGTAATCTTCTGAAGAGTCAGACCACAACAAAACTCAATGACGTATTAATTTCAACTGTAAATGCGTTACTGATCAGGCCAAATATCACTTTGCTGCAAGGCTCCACAATGTGCACAAACCAAGTGCTGCCTCCGTGCCCCACACACACAGATACACGATCTCAGAAGCTGGCTGCAATGCTTTTCCCAGCTCGATCCCTCACATTGAAAGGCCTCCATTGATTTCAACACCTAATGAACTGAAACGCTAACATGCACTTTGCTGCCCAAGGTAAACAGCCTGATTGGAGGTCAGTGCAAGTTTATCCTGGGGAGATGCACTAGATGTGCCCAAATGATGCACTGTGAAAGAATCACTCAGAATGGCTCATGCTCGACAATAATTCCAGATTTCTGGTGTCCAAGCTTTAAATGAGGCTGATGATGCATGGTGTTGCTGTGAGGATGCCAGTGGAGGTCAGAAGAAGTGGTAGCTCACTGATAAATTTGGGGTTGCACCCCTCAGTCACCCGCATATGATGGTTGGGCATTGCTGGCTTCTTGTGTTGGATCTTTTAAGGGTCATAAGAAGTCATGCCACGCAAGACAGAGGTTGCTACTGGAAGGTCATTTGAAATCCTTGTTGTATTGTTGTGCTGTTGATTTGATTCTCCTGAGGTTTCCTGGTTCAAAGTCCCCAATAGTGAGAGATCATGAAGTACTTGAACTCCAGGTACTTCGATTCCTCGTGTTCGAGTGACTTCCTTCAGCACCACAAACACAGTTGTTTAGTGTGTGCCCACTTTTTAGTTCAAGCTAATAGGTGGCGCTTAGGCACCAACTGAAGTCAAAACTATTGCACTGGAGAACAACAAAGAAAGAGATGACATGTGAGGAAGGATACACAACCTTGGGGCTTTGTTTGGTTATTTATTCACCCCGCCCCCGTTGACTGCCTATGGCCATTATAATCCTTATTAGCATGACCACCCAATTCCTTTTGCTCCCCACCCAAAACACATCCTCCCACGGATCGTTTTGAGCTAGCTCTATCAACCAGTAGAATCAGCCTTTGACCAGCCAGTGTTATTTCTAAGCAGTCTGCTGAGATTTTCTGGATTAATTGCAACTGTAAATGTTTTACTGGTGTAATAAAAATGTCCTAACCAAGTGTGCCTTGAGTAAATTCATTTATATCTGCTCCTTACACTCAAGTCTTGTTAAGAACACACATTGACAAAGCCAACAGTTTTGGATTGTGTAACTATATAAAATAGGCATCTGCCTGGCACTGCGATCATATACTCAGGTAATCACGCTGTTTTCCATCTATTGCCATCTGGCAAAAACCTATCCTACGCCTGCACAAAAGCCATCATTGCTGCCATTGCTGATGCTTACTTTTGCATTGTGTCTGTTGTCATTGAATCACTTGCACATGCTTGATTTGGTTATTATCTCTACTTAGATGCCTTACTGTCATCTAGAAATCAAACCAATGACTTAATGTGCCATAAGGCAGGTTTCATATAATGGGGGCAGGGATTGACTCTCAACAAACAAATTCAGGATTTATCAGCATGCGCAAGCCAGATGTGTTCCACATTTTTCAACATAATGAATTAAATAGTGATATAGGAGTCTGTGACAAAGGATAGCTTAGGAGGGAACTCTCTACAATTGTCCCAGATAAGAAATTCCAACGTATTAAATAATGATAACAAAAAAGAGTGTCTAATAGGCTCTGGCTGGGCTTTAAGGTATCAGGTAATATTATCCCCACCAAAAATATCGCCGTACATATGGTCGTCGGGAACGGCCATAGGCGATATTTTTGGTGGGGATAATTTGTGGGGTAAATGGATGGAGGGGTTGCTGGGGTGTCCCCCGCGCCCTTTTGAAATATATGGGGGTTGCGGGGGTGTCCCCCGCAGGTTCCATGGGGTAATATCGCCGCAAAAATATGGCGAAATTTTTGTATGGCGATATTTTTGCGGCGATATTATCACATGGAACCGGCTTTAAATAGCCAGTAGTCGCCCATTGTTTTGCTCCGACAGACTCTAATTCACTCAATAATAAAACCTGCTGCCATTTAAGTCGCAAGACAAAATAATATGCATGTGCAGAAATGCCTCTTGAGCAGAAGTCAGCATATCCTTAGGTGCTGTGAATGCTACTTGAGATGGTAGCATTTTTCTTGGTTTCTAATTATTATTGGCACATTGTGGTCATTATTGATGTTTTCCTTGCCAATCGCAATGCACAAAATGCTTACAATGATTACTGTTATTGACTACATTCCGTGTAATTTGACTTCAGAAGCAGACACGGAATAGGAACACACAAACAGAATCAGAGCCCCAAGTACAAATAAAGAACTTGCTGCTTGCCTGCACAATCCCATTCTACTCAAATGGAACCACAGGAAAGTTCTATCAACGCCATACACACCGTGCAACAGCGCTGGGAGTGCATGTTTGCGGAAAACATGTCCACCGTTACTTCAGTTAATCTGCCTGCTAAACAAGACATTGGACTTGTGGGTTAATGCCCATATTTGTGAATGTAAACTGGTGTTCATGCGACATTTTTTTGCATTACAGTACCTCATCGGATCTGCAAGTCATCCAACATCTGGGTTATGTACATTACCCTAATCTAGCACCCTTCACGGATATGGGAATTACCCCACAGATTCAAAGCCAAGTTGGCAGTCAGTTAGTCCATTGTGATATTCTCTCCTTTTGGTGCAGCCGGCGGAGAGAGGGCTGATCAGGGCCTGCAGCTGTGAGAGCGAACAAAGGACACGACATGCCTGTGAGGTCTTGTGCCCGGAACTGCCTGCCTTCTGGCAGAATGGGCCCTTTATTTATTGTGCGCTTAACGTCACTGCGCTTGTGGGACGTGAGGCGAAATCAAACATTCCTCCTTTTTCCAACAAAACACAACTAAACACACACATGTAACCGCATTGAACAACATCACTAACTTTCCTGTGCAATCTAGTCTGGCACAGTTACACGCTCTCCAAGTCATCATTTCACCACTCATAGTCTCAGCCTCTCTGGAACCTTCGGGGATGCCCTTATGTTATACCTGCTGGATGCTGCCTCAGGGCTATTTTCCCTCTCTGGCTCACCTCCATCTTCTGGATACGCCCTCTCAGATCCATCTGGCTGCTCTTCTGGCTCTGCACTCAGTGCTGCTTCTCTCTCGCCTCAGTGACTCGAAGCGTGTGGTGGCAGCTCTGCCTCCGCCTGGGACTGTCTGTCTCCGTCAGTCCACATTCTCTGGGGCACCTTCTTGAAACAAGAAGCATTCCTGGCGATCGTCTGTTGTCCTCGTGTCGCTGTCACCATCGTTCCTTCCATTCGGGTCACTGTCCAGGGTGCACAGTCATAACGTGTTTCCAGCTTGGACTTTGTAGGGTTTCCCCACACCAGTATTTGATCACCAACTTTATGTCTCGACCTTTTTGCATGTCTCTGGTCGCTCATGTATTCATTTGCTGCAACTCTCCTTCATTGGGTACGGTCGCTGTCGAAAGGGTCTACTCCCCTGCTTGGGTGGTGTGGTATGGTTAAGTTTACCATAGTCCTGTACATGAGGTCCGCCGGGGGTATGCTGGTGGAGCTGTGGGGCGTCACCCAATAATTCCATAAGGATCTGTATAGGTCCACTCTCCAGGGGCTGTTTTGAGCCCTGGATATGTTTTTGTTGATTGTTTGCATAAATCTTTCCACATCGCCATTCGCCTGTGGCCACCAGGGTGTGATGTGGTGATGTTTGATGTGCAGACCTTCCTGGTATTTCCTGAGCTCAGTCCCCTGGAATGGTGGTCCACTGTCACTCCTGATGCGTCTTGGCAGGCCATGTGTTACGAACATCTTCTTGAGTGCAGGTATTATGGTCTCTGCTGCTGTCGAGGATATGATCTCCACTTCCGGGTATCATGAGTGGTCGTCAATCGCCACCAGCAGATATATTCCTTACTGCACTGTGCAGAAATCGATTTGATGGCATCCCTCCTTGATGATCCACGTTGTGCCGACTGTATTGGCCCAGGGTTAGGAGGTGATCCTGTGATTTGGAAAGGGTGGCAGGATCTAATGACCTGCTCTACCTTGGTGTCAATGTGAGGAAACCACACCCGGTATCATATTCCGGCCTTTGTCCTGACCATTCCTTGGTGGCCTTCGTGTGCCAGCGCCACGATCCTGTCCTGCAGGCTGCTGGGGATTGCTATGCGGGCTCCCCTCAGGATCAGCCCTTCGCTGGTGAAGGACAATTCCTGTCGTACTGGGAATATGCTGGTAAGGAAGTCCCTGTCCGCTGGTGTGCGGTTATGTACGTGGCGGAGTAAAGATTTCCAATCACCGAATATGATGGTGTTCTTCACTGTGTCGCAGCTAGGGTAATTGTTCGTGGCCTCTACAATGGCTTTGATGCCGGCCTCCTCTGGCTTCATGGTGTGTATGATTTGACATATGTGCTCCTTCGTTTCCTCTGCTTCACTCACTTCCCCCAGGGTGGCCGCCCTCAGGTGCCTGGATAGGAAATACACCGGATTGTCTCCTTGTCCGCTTGGTAGGCCAACTCGAACTCATACTGCTGAAGGTGGAGCAGCCACTTCCCAATTCTGGCCGGAGGGTGTGCTGATGACCCTGTGAAGATCGGGATGAGTGGCTTGTGATCTGTGTAGGCCCTGAATTTCCGGCCATAGAGGTAGATGTAGAAATGGCGGCAACCCCAGAGCACCGCTATGGTTTCCTTTTCGATGTGCGAGTATCGCAGTTCGGTGGGCGTGAGGGCTCAGGAGGCATATGCGATGGGCTTTGTTTCTCCTGTCCATGATTGCTGGACGAGGATGGCACCAAGGCCAACTGGGCTAGCATCACCATAGTTCAGTTGTCAACGTTGGGTCATAATATGCCATTGTTGTTTCCGATGAAAGAGACGTCTTGATTTGCTCAAACGCCTCCTGGCATTCAGAGCTCCAGTTCCATTTGGTGTTCGACCTGGTGAGCTCCCTGAACAGCTCGGACATGGTCGTCAGGTTGGGGATGAACCTAGTGCAGTAAGTTGCCATCCCCAAGAGACTGCGTACTTCCATATGTGTTGTCAGGTGCGAGGCCTCCTTTATGTCTGCAACCTTTTGTGGGTAGGCTGATACCCCCTCACTTTTGAAAACGTAGCAGAAGAATATTATCTCTTCTTTCAGGAACTCGCATTTGTCCTGGTGGATGATCAGGCCTCCAGTCTCCAGCCTGCTGATCACTATCTCGAGGCGACGCATGTGCTCCTGCCTGTCGCTGGCGTGGATGAGGATATCATCTCTCCTGGGATCCCCTGGATCACTTTCTGGATGGCTTGCTGGAACACTTCCACCACTGAGGGGATGCCGAAACTCAGCATCTTGTAACGCCGCAGACCCAGGTGAGTGGAGAAGGTTGTGATATACCTTGAGTCACGGTGTAGTTTCAACTGGTGGTATCCAACGTTACGGTCGGTTTATGAGAAAACTTTCGACCCTATGAGGTCTGTAATTTTCTCATCTAACGTGGGGGAGATCTGTCACTTCCTTTTGATTGCTGCATTCGGTAGGCGCATGTCAATGCAAATCCTTACTTTCCCTGGTTGCTTCGGTTTCTTTGTCACCACATAGGCGAAACCCAAGGCGTTGGTCCTGTGACTTGTTCAATAATGCCAGCCTTTTCAAGTTTGTGCAACTCCTTTGCGACCTGGTCTCTCATATGAAATTGCGTTCTCCTGTGGCATACCGCCCAGGGCTGTACCATCTGGTCGATGTGAAGTTTTATGAGCTTGCTTTTCAAACATCCGATGCCGTTGAGGATGCCCAGGTGCTTCTCTAGGAGGTTGGTGGCGTCTGATGAGTCTGTGATGTCAAAGATGAACCGGATCAGTCCTAGGTCTTCCGCTGCATCCCCACTAAGCATGCATTCGATTCCAGCATTGATGACGTATATCTTTGGTTTGATGACTGTCTTGCCTCTGCTTAGTTCCGTTCTGAAGCCTCCTTCCACTGGTAGTGGTGTCTTATTTCCGTAGGCGAACAGGAGTGTCTCAGTTGCCTTGAGGTCAGGTCGAGGATGCAGCATCCGGAACATTGTCGATGGCATGATGTTTACTGATGCTTCCGGTGTCTATTTTCATGAGTGTCTCTTGGCCCTTTATGGACACAAGACATTTGTGTCTTCTTTGTTTCTTTCTCGGCTTCTGTGCTTCTGTGATTAAGTGTTGAGATCAGAGGGACCTTGCTCCTCCTCCTCATTCCCCCAGTCCCCACATCCCACATCTGTCGACGAGTTGTTGTCGGCTGCTATGCGACACGTATCTGCTTCCTTCTTTTTCCTGGAGAAGGATTTAGCTTGTTGCAGTTGTGGGCGTTGAGGCTGCCCTGCGGATCTGCAGACACGTGCGTAGTGGTCCTTCCGGCCACATGCCGCACACGTGGTTCCCTGCGCTGGCCAGTTTCGCCTACCATGGCATGCTCCACCGCACCATCCGCACTCGGTAGGCCCCAGGATTCTCGGTTGCCACTGCAGTGAATTGTTTGCTTCGTTGTAGTCTTCCCTTGGTGCTTGGCGGTTGGAGATCTGTGCTATCGCTGTTGTCATTGGCGCCAGTTGGAGCTTTTGTAGCATGGTGCCCATGTGCGCCACCCTCGTGTGTGACAGCTCTCTTTGGCGTCCATATTCCATTCTGCGCAGTTTGTCCGAGTGCATGCAATTGATGATCTGATGCCTTATTTCCTTTTCGACGTTGTCGAGTTCACACTAGAGTGCTAGTTTCCTAAGCCTTGTGTGGTAAGCGTCCAGTGTTTCATCCTCCATCTGTACTGTGGTGCAGAAGTTGAAGGTTTCGTAGTCCGGATTCAACTATGGCATGAAATGTGCTGTAAGGGGTGTCTTTGGCCAGTTGGTACATGTCCGCACCATCGTCAATGACCAACGTGTTGAAAATATGCAGGACGTTGTCACCCACGTTGAGCAGAAGGTGTGACCTCATCTTCCTGGCTGTTGTAATGTCCTTGCAGTCCATTGCCATGTCGAAATTATGAATTCACAGCATCCAGTGGGGCCCTACTGATGATGGATCGGTGTAGGGGTCAAAAGGCCCTAATGCCGCTGTAGCACCTCCATGAGGTCGAGGGGATGGCACAGGCGGCGTCAGTGATGCAGCTATCCTTGACGGTGTGCTGGGTCTGGGCATAGAAAGGCCAGTTGCCATGTTGCCCTGGTACTGTGTTCACCCCTGTGTGTGTGGGCAACGATGGACTCCTCCTCACCTTTGTTTGCTGGTCTGTTAGTGGGGCACGATGGGCTTGCCAGCTCCTAGGTGTCCCCCTGGGTTGGTGCAGTGGCTGTGGCTCCATCTGTGCTACTTGATTTTCCAAAAGGGAGAAAAGAGAAAATAACATTCCACAGTGGCATCCACTGTGTTGCTGGGTTCCGCTTTGCAGATGCTTGGATTTGGGAAAAATGTTTTTTTTTGGGGGGGGAGGGATGGTACTCCCACCGTGTTTTCCAAAAATGTGCCTGTGTCGTGGGCATGTGGGCTGATGTATGGCCTGGGATCAGCTGTGCGCATGTTTCACTCCCTCATCTCGTTGCAAGTGTTATATTCCCTCCTGCCTGTGCAGCCGGCAGAGAGAGGGATGATCAGGGCCTACAGCTGTGAGGGCGAACAAAGGACATGACATGTACATGAGGTCTCATGCCCGGAACTGCCTGCATTCCAGCAGGGCGGACCCTTTATTTATGGTGCGCCTCACGTCACTGCGCATGCGGGACGTGAGGCGGAATCCAACACCCATCAGCATAATTTTAAGGTCAATTGTAATACATATTACAATATTCACCCATCAGGGGAGCATGTTATAAGGGAATCACATACATGGCAACCTTTGAGAAAGTAAAGGATTCATAGGTAATTGTTTATAACCTACGTTACTTACGAGATGAATAATGATGTAGCGTAAAAACATAATACCCATGCACATCATCATTAATCTATAGGAGCCAGGAGATTTATGAAGGGCGATTTCGCTATTAGATTCAAATACATCCTCACAAGTATATCACTCATATTTACTACTTATCAGGTTTCTTGCCCTTTTTGGTTTCAATGGCATGCACATTCAAGCATTTCAAGTCCCAATGAAATTGAACTCCTCCATAGCACATAACAATGATATAAACAATGCATGGGCAAACGATTACATCACGCGCACTGACGTGCAACGTCACGAGCAAATTAGAATATCTAAACAGATGCACACTATGGCGCTGTGTGTGTAACTGGACATACTATGGACCACGCTTACTCCTAACAAGGTAAGCTCACAGGGATCATGTTATGCTGATGCAATATAGTTGCTCAGTATACCTAACCAAGCTAACTCATAGGTGGTATGCTGGTATTATGATCCCGGTCCCACGTGGTTAGGCCTTGACCCCCCGTACCTGAAAGGAGACATGGGACACAGGTCTGAACGCTTCGCGTTCCCGACGCGCACTGGTGGGCAAGGGTACGCCCACTTTATTTAATTGACATATGCTCCGGCGAACGCTGCCATCACGCTCACATGATACCATCAAATTTCTTCTTTTTCATAACAAAAACCAACGTGGCCGTTTTGCATAACTCACTGTCAACATGACAGACATATAGGTACTCAAATATAGACATACAGTCTGCCCAACATGGGAAATCCGGGGGGACACCAGTTGGTCGGCTCAACTTGGGTCCATGCGGTAGTCCTTGAACCGGGCCGGACACTGATGGCCCTCTCAGGGGGGATAGCATCCCTGTGTCGTGGGTTCTCCCCCCCCTGCCGGGTCACCTTGTGTCAGTTCTGGGTCCCCTGTGTCTTCCTCCGGTGGCGGCTCTCTGCCCCAGTTCGGGCCGCGGATGTTTCTCCTCATGTGCTTGTTTGTTTCTCCCCTGCTCCAACCTTCCAAAAGAAGCTCGAGTTTCTGGTCAGCGCCCCTCTCTGATCTGCAGTAGTCACCATGGACCCTTTTACCTGGGTTACTCCAATCGGTACAGGTTCATAGTTGAGGGACAACTTTCCTTCCGGGTGGCGGTTCCTCACCAGAACCGTGTCACCCATCTCAATGCCTGGTGGCCTTAGCCGACGCCGGATATTCTCCCTCTCGTTGTGCACTCGCTGGTCCTCTGATGTTACCTGGTTGTGAATGATGCCTGGCGATCGGTCCTCTGTCTCCGGAATGAGCCCTCTCGGGCACCTGTTGAACAGGGATTCCGCGGGGGGTATCCCTGTGGACTGATGCGGGGTGGCCCGTTATTCTCAAACAAACTGGTACAGGGTCCTTTTCAGTTTGCCTCCCTGCCCTTGGACTATGTGGAACATCTTATTGAGTGTGCGCATGAAGTGCTCAGCCTCCCCATTGGCCCATGGCCATCCAGTCGTCACTTTCATGTGCGTTATGCCACAGTCTTCCATGAATTGTGCGAAACCTCCTCCCTGAAATGGCGGCCCATTGTCAGAGCAGATGACACGTGGGAACCCATGCGTGGAGAAAACTTTTTCTATTACTTGAATTATTTGTTCACACAATGTCGTTTCCATGAGCTCCACCTCCGGGTACCCCAACCACTGGTCGATCATGACAACAAAGTGCATGTCTTCCCTGTCGACCCAAAATCTACATGAACCATGTCCCAGGGCTCATTGTCTCTCGCCATAGACTAAATGCTGCGCTCTTTGTTTACTGGGGCAGCTGCTTGGCACCATACACACCTGCCACCTTTGTATCCAGCCCTGGGAACCATACCTTGGGATGCAGTCTCACCTTCATCTTTGCTGTGCCCTGGTGACCACAGTGGGCTAGTTCTACCACTCTTCCTACCAAAGTCCTCGGCACTACTATCTGGCAGCCTCGTAACAGCAGTCCTTCATCCGTTACCGAGAGTTCATGCCGGACTCGCCACAGGTGTTCCGGTTCACGCTGGGTTTCTTTGTCCCTGCGCGGGGTATTTGACAGCCCTGCCTTCCAATCGCCATCCACTATGGCCCCTTGAATTAGCTGGATGCTTGAGGCCTCTGCAACCTCTTTAAGTATCAAGGCTATGGGCTTTGCTGCGCCTACCACCAGTCGGATGTGTTCCTCAATGCCCAACCATGCCGTTTCCTCCTGGTCACTGCTGCCTATGGGATGCCTTTATAAGTAGTCCGCCGGGTTGTGGGTTCCCACTCTGTAGTTCAGCCTCACTCTGTACTCCATGAGGGCCAGCATCCACTGCTCTATTGTTGAGACTTGAGTGTCGTGTAGGCAGAAGAGGCCTCCGTCCCCAAATGCCGCACAGAGAGAACCCAAAGTCACTCTCTGTGCAACCGTTGAGGCCACAGGCAGAGATGTTCCCATCCGGGACTGCGAACCTCTGGGACCCCAAGCTGCTGCAAGAAAACACGGGTTAAGTACCAAGCAACTAACAGTAACCACAGTGCCAGAAACAATGCAAAAGGTCTTACCAAGGGGGGTCAAGGAGGAGGTAATGAACGTAAGAGAGAGATCCGGGACCCATGTGGACCGTTGTATTCCAGAGGGAGTGGTAGTCTACTTTCCGCCTGATGATGGTAGCGTGGTAGTCAGCTATGGAGCTATGAAACAGGAAGTCCAAAAGGAACCAGATGCAAGATGGAGAATCCGAGAGGCAATCCAAATAACAGTCCGCGATCAAAAACCAAAACACGTCCAAGGTAACAAAGCCAGATGGTTGATCCAAGAGGAGTCCGTAGAACAGGCAGGGTCGATTCCAAGAGTAGCCAGAAGTACAAAGAGATACGTGACGCCAAACAGGATGCAAAGCACAGCTGTGAAGCGGCGAGTACTCAGGCTTCCTGTGTTTAAATACTCGCGCTTCTGGTCACGTGGTGCGCTACTGGATCATGTGAGTGGACAGGCGCGTCACGTAACCTTACAGTCCCGCGACGCGGAAGCCCGATGTTAGTCCTTCGCGATCCCAGGCGCCAAGGTAGCTGCCAGTGCAGAAATGGCCATAGTCTGGCAGAAGCTCTGTTACGGACAAGGAGCGCCCGTGCACGCCGTGCACGCGAGCTGCCAGTGAGTCCACGTGAGTCCCGGTGTGGGAAGGGATAAAGGGATGGGGGGCGGGGGCGTGCCATAGGGACAGCAAGGTTCCGGGCCAGTACAGGTGTGTGTGTGTGTGTGACAGGGATCGTGACATCTATCCTGGGGGGTGGTTTCGATGAGGAGCCTGCCAGGATGGGAATCAGTGGCTTGTGCTCAGTGATCACTGATACAGGCTTCCCCAGGATGTAGATACGGAAGTGCCGACAGCCCAACAGGACCGCCAGCGCCTCCCTCTCAATCTGTGAGTATCTTTGTTCAGTTGCAGTGAGCGCCTTGCTGGCATAGGCAATGGGTTTCATTTGCCCTTGGATGTCTGGCTGGAGGAGTACTGCCCCTAGCCCGACCGGGCTGGCATCCACAATGATTTCAAATTCCTTCCCCGGATCAAAAAATGCCATTGTTTCATCACCCGTGAGTGCCTTCTTAATGGTGTCAAACGCCTCTTGTTCTGCCTCCGTCCACACCCAGGCGGTGTCCTTCCTAGTCAGATCCTGAGGGGCTCTGAGAGAGTTATCAAGTTCAAGATAAACCTCCCACAGTAGGTCACCGTGCCAAGGAAGCTCCCGACCTCAGAGATGTTTCTGCGAGGTGCCTCCTCTTGAATGTCTCTGACCTTCTGCGGGTCCGGTGAAATTCATTTGGCATGAAACACAAACCCAAAGAAGTCGATACTGTCTTTGAGAAATTCACACTTCTCACGGTGCAGTGTCAGTCCCAGCTTCTTGATCCTCTCCAGTGTCTTCTCCAGACGAGTCATGTGTTCTACCTCTGATGTCACATATACCAAGATGTCATCACTCAAGTTAATTACCCCCTTCAGACCTGCAAAGGCACCCCTGATGACATTTTGGAAGACCTCAACCTTCGAGGAGACGCCAAAGCTTAGGCGCTTATATTGGTGAAGCCCTTGATGGGTCGTGAAAGTTGTTATATATCGCGAGTTTGGGAGAAGTTCTAACTGGTGGTTCCCGGACCACAGATTGAGTTTGGAAAACACCTTGGCCCTTGTAATTCCCCACCACATCATCTAGTGTTGGCGTGATGTGCCTCTCGCATCGGATGGCAAGGTTGGGTAGCCTCATGTCCACGCAGATGCAGACTGCCCTTGGCTGTTTCGGTTTGGCTGCTACCACGATGTGGGACACAACGGGGTGGGGCCCCTTACCTTTTCAATTATGTCCTTGTCGACCAGGTTCTGGAGCTCTTTCTCCACTTGTTCCCTTAAGTGGAATGGTATGCACCGATGCTTTAGCGCCATTGGGCGTACAGTCTCATCAATGTGAAGCTTGATGGGTTCACCCATGAACTTCCCAACGCCTCTGAACAACTCGTCAAACCTTCCCAACATGTCATTGATATCTTCCACGTACACCCTGAGTGCAAAATGTACAATCCCCAGAGCCTCCAATGCTGCACAGCTCAGGAGTGAGTGCGGACTGATGTCTGTTAAGAAGAATCTCGCTCAAATGGCCTTGTCTGCGTGGGCAACCTGAGTTACAAACTCGCCTCGGAGGGATAGCGGGTTGGTTCCTCTGAACGAGAATATTTTGGCGCGTGCCTTTCCTACTGCCGGAGGCCCAGGGAGTGCCTCAAAGTGGCGGGGTGCTAGTACGCACACGGCTGCCCCTGTGTCCACTAGCACCGGGGTCGCTGTCCCACATACTGCCACTGTGCACATGGGTTGCCTCCTTTTCTTTTTCACGGAGTCGATGCTGGATATGAAGAAGACCTCCTCTTCCTCCTCCTCTTCTTCAGCTATTTCTAAGTTTTGCATGTCTTGTTCAACCTCAGCCACCTGTGTTTGATGCTGCGGCATGTCACCGACCATTCGGCTTGGCCCCCTGGGGATGGCAACTGGGGTGACGGTACGGCACATTCTTGTAAAGTGTCCTGCGGCCCCACTGCGTCCACACACCCTTTCCGTTGCTGGACCGTCACCTGCATGTGGGAGTTTATAGCCACACTTGGGGAATGGCTGTGATGACTCGGCTTCACGCAGGGTCCAACTGGGTCTCGACGGGCCGGTGCTCGATGGTCGCCCAACTGCACAGACTTCCTCTCCTTTTGTAGACTTGGCTCCGGGATCCATCCTGGTGGCACAGCTGTCCGCAAGTTCATAGGATCTCCCCATCTCAGGGATGCAGTTAAGCGTGAGCCCTGGCTCGCGAAGGACTTCTCTCCGTAGTTTGCCTGAACTGCACCCTGCAGTAGCTGGTTGCAGATCATGTCCTCATTGTCCCATTGGCATGTACTCACGAGTTGGCAGAGCCTCCCACAAAACTGGTTGAGCGACTCCTCTTCCAGTTGTTTCTCGCTGCACATCACAAACCTTTCGAAGTCCTGATTTGCCAGCGGCATGAAATGCTCTTTGAAGGCGTCCTTCACAGCCTGGTATGAGTTGACGGCAAGAGTGAGTGTCTCAGAAATGCAATGTATTTCAGGCCCAGCTGCGTAGGTGAGGGTCGCCACCTTTGCTTCATTATCGGTTTTGCCCATTGCTTTAAAGTACATTTCAAGCCTTTTGACCCACAGTAGCCACTTTGGCCCCAACTTCGAGGGTGGATCTAAGGTGTCGAATTCTGGCATTGGGGCCAGTGTGCCCTGTTGTCTGGGCACTCTTCCCCCTTGCGGGTCCCCAACCACACCTTGGGCGTCACCACCATCGTCGTTCATGGCAGCAGATCGCACAGGCATCTCTCAGGTATGTGGAGGCTGCAAATCTGCATCTTCCGGTGGTCTTCTCTGGTGTCGTGACTGCACAGTCACCCTCCCCAGGGCCATTTGTTCTGGGCTCCTGCCTCAGGAAAAATGATAGCTGCTTCAAGGAAGGAGGGCCTTCCTATTCATGTTGATGGATGGGCGTAGGAAAAAAATAGAGCCGCAACCACAGATCCCACACAATGGCTGTGTAGTCTTCCCTGCGATGTTGAACGTTCCTGGCAAGCGTCGGAGAACAATGCTGATGCTTAAATTGCCATCGGATTGTAAGCACCCTGTCCAGAGCCGTCCTCGTTGCCAGTGTGACTGGTATTATGCCCCAGGACCCCCGGGGTTAGGCCTTGCCCCCGTACCTGAAAGGATACACGGGACACAGGTATGAATGCTTCGGGTTCCCGGCACACACTGGCGGGCACCGGTACGCCCACTTTATTTAATTGACATGCGCGACGGCAAACGCCGTCTTCGTGCTCACGTGATACCATCACATTAGGGGTCACATTATTTTGATATTATATAGTGACATGGTCTACTTAACAAGGTAAACTCTTACGGGTCACGTTATTCTGATACAATATAGTAGCAAAATAAAATGTCAGTACTGGCGCAAGTTGTGGTGAGAAGGCCCTTGCTAGTGAGTGCTTTTAGTATGGATCTAATGAGAATGGCATACATGACTGACCGGGTGCTAGACGTTGCAGGCTATGACCTTATTCTGAAGAATTTCCGAAAGGACTACATAGATTAGATCCACACGCCACTTCTTGCCATGGGTAAGCATTTCTTCTTGTGGGACAACAACAAGTCACGTTGTATCAACAGAGGACACATAGATGCACAAAAGTAAAGCAACTCTATTTACTACCTTTGAGACAGGGCGCTGAAACTTTATGAAAAACACGAGCAGGATTGAAAGTATAGAGCAATCAAGTATCGGAAAGACATTTTTTGGGGGTAAGTCTACCCTTTTACGGGGATTGGCAGTAGCCCACCCAAAACAGTGGTAAGGGTCTAAATGCTATACATTTTTATACCAACAGATTACATTCAAAGTGAAACAGTTGGTAAGACTTTTCAAGCACATATATATTGTTGGAGCAGGTGACTATTCACTCTTTCTGTCACATTACATGGGTGCAATTAGTCTTGTGGTTCTAAGAGTGCACAACCACTCACGGCTATCTGCGTGCGCAAGAAACAGTACTCTTATTCACTTATACGTCCTATGTTTATTATACAAAGGAACTCACACTGACGTGGTCTTGTGAGGTGCTGTGCAATCACCCCAGTGTTATCAGGCCACACCTTGGCATTGATCAATCACAAAGGATCTATGATAAAGGCGTAATATGCACCATCTGAATATCTATAACATAAATGTGTGGTACATAACGGTGTGACAACCAGCTAATAATATTACCTGTTCTGTTTCCTCTCCTCCACCCCAATTGCCTTCCGACCATGGGCATGTAAATTATATCTCAATTCACGTTTTTGTTTATGCTCTTGTTTTTGTTTAACATGGGGTTTACCCTTTGTATTATCCTTATATATGCAATTATGAATTCCAAATTGAAAATTTGTTTTGTACAGCCTTGCGGACGGCCAAGGGTTGAAACACGTGTCGGCTGTTATCAAGCACAAGAATAAATGAGTTTTTTAAATGCAATTTATTATTTTTTGGGCATGGCGCAATGTGACAGCACAACCATTGCTAGAAGATAACCTTTGAATAGAGGTAAGGG
Organism: Ambystoma mexicanum; assembly: GCF_040938575.1. Lineage (NCBI taxonomy): Eukaryota > Metazoa > Chordata > Amphibia > Caudata > Ambystomatidae > Ambystoma > Ambystoma mexicanum. The sequence continues at coordinate 126,673,988 of NC_090933.1, read as the reverse complement.
GAATACCTCAGAGTGCTTCCATTGCAGTTTACCGCATACTATTATTAGATGGCCAGAGCGCTCCATCTTACAGTTTATACCCCCTTACCCACACAGAGCTAATTGCATGATAATAAAGCTGGGGTTTGCATTGCTTTTGCCTTGCACTTTGTCTATTTCCATTATTGAGGCTGGCTTGAACTGGCTCCAGAATCTCTATGTAATTTGGGACTTTCCAGACCATCTTAACCCCTCATACTGACGTGAGTTATCTTTTGTCTATGTGGTACAAACAAAGAAGCTCTGATCTGGTAATCGTTGTGATGATCTAAATTCTTTCTGCCCTACTATTGACATATCAGAAGACAATCATACTCTTATCTATGAAGTCGAGGCCATAAACTTGACAGGCTCCTGCCAGATGGGCTGATTTAATTAATAACTGGCAAATTCTTAAGTTGAACTGCAATACACTAGGTGATATACCGAGTCATGTCACTTGGCGGTGAGGAATGTTAACAGAATTGATTCCATATTTTGTTCCATATGTATATTGTTGAATGTTTGCTCTCTAGATGTTAAAGAATCCTGTTTTAGTGACCATGCTTGTTTGATACTCGCATTCACATCTTTCTATTTTCAGCCACCTTTTGGCAAGGGACTCACTTATTTGGAAGTTAATAATTCTAGAATTAGAAAGACGTGTTCCCCAAAAAATGCAATCAGATACAATGGTTTACATTGTGTGGCTCTTAATGAAACTCTGGTTGGTCATAGATTCCAAATATCCCTAATTTCTCGATATGAAAAAACATTAGATCAAGTTGTGAAACCATTTCGGGGATCTATGCCAGCACCAATAAAATGGAGTTACCCGTACTCCTAGAAAATAATTGACAGTTAAAACAATCATACAAAATGTGCATTAAATATCATCAAATGTGAATGTACACGATAGTGAGCTTATGCTGCATAATATCTGCAGCAGAAACTCATACATCATTTGGAAGTATATTCATAATGTTGGATGCTATCAAAAGTGCACTAAGACAAATCTGATATCTGAATATTGGTGGATGAACCTTTAAATGGGGAAATGTGGTACGGTCTGAAGTACTGAGTTCTTTTTTTAAAGAGTTATTGGGACCATGTATGTCTTCCTTTTTTTGTTCGGAAATTGTATTGAAAATTGTGAATGCAAAGAGTTTGAGGGCAGGGGGCCCCAATGGGCTTTCTAATCTTGTGCTAAAAGGGGGATCAGTAATGTGGGCTACATTTCTATTACTGCTATGCTCAGACATATAAAGGAGATGTATCCTGCAAACTGCATGGTCCCAGAGATAAAGTGTACCTATCCACAAGAAGAGAGACTACATCAACCACAATAACTATCAACCTATTGGCCCTCATTACAACCTTGGCGGAGGACCATGCTGCTAATAGCACGCTAAGGTTACGATTCCGCCATGGTGGATGGCGGAATTACCGCCCCATTACAAGGTGAGTGGGGCAGTAATTCCCCATTCACCAATGGCCCCTTCCCCATTCCCATTTTTGCCCCATAGGGCATAATGGGAGTGGGGAAGGCGCAAATTACAGCACCGTAAATTACGGTGCCGTAATTAGCACTAAGGTGGCTTAGCACCTTGCATTTTAATGCCTGCAAAAAGCAGGCGTTAAAAGGTGAATCAGGCGTTAAGGGTTAACGGCGCCGACGGCGCCGTTAAGCCCTTAACGCCTGAGTTGTAATGAGGGCCATTGTATTACTAGATTCCACAAGAAACATGTTGGGTTCCTTCTGCATGTGGAGCTTGATTCAGGCAAATTATATAAGCATCAAACCGATGTTAGAAAATGGAATGGCACAATGAAGATTACCCGGGCGTATATCGCTGGGAGTCTTGATTCTTCTAAAAACATGGAGGCAGGCGTTATGCTTAAACTCCTTTAATGCTACCATCCAGCAGCTATTAAATCTTAAACATATTTATTTTATAAACAACTTTTAAACTTTTCTAACATTTTTTCTAACAACTCCAAATCCACTGGATACTATCTGGGGAAAAACTCTCTTTCCAATGAGTCCGTTGGCCATCCTGTAGTTTCCTCTTCCAAATTCAACCAATGAGGACCCTCCGGACTTCCCCATGTCATGTTCTGTCTGGGTCCCTTCCTTTTATTCTTGACAACTTGAAAAGCCAACAAAATCAATTCATCCACACAAATGTCTCAAAAGAATCCCCAACACGGGCAAGTAACACAAGCGGTCCACTCGAGGACCAGCATCATCATCTCTGCTGCTCCAGACGTGCCCCTGACTCATGCCCTCTCACTCTTCTGGTGATCCCCTAAAACAGAGAACGTAACATTAGGGTGGGAAATACATACGCAGAACAACTCACACACACAGTTATCCCTTCCACCCTCGTATTTCACTGGGCTAGATAATGCTCACATCTGTGTCTTTAATAGAATCAGGACTCCCTGCGCTGGTGTCTACAACGAACCCCAAAATGTCCATGCGTCTGCTGGGTGTCAGGTCGGACTTCTCTCCTATGTCCTTTGCTTGATTGTAACCAGCACCCAGATGCCTACTGGCTCGGTGCACTTATGTAAATGCCTAAATAAAATAAAATAAATTGAAGCAGTGGTTGTGGATAGAAATATCCCATACGTTGGAATAACTATATCTCAGAGAATGGGAAAAAGACTCAGAGGTTGGAGATACCCCAAAGGTTGTGGAGGGAGATACCCTGGGAATTAGAGAGATATACATCCCTGAAGTCGGGCTGAGACATATTCCAAAGGTGAAAGAGACACATTTACCAGAAATTGGAAAGAGAAAGACGCCAAAGCATGGGGAGAGAACATCCTGGCAGTTAAGAAGCAGCGGAAAACCCCAAGAGCTAAGTAAAGAGAAGTTCATGGGAGGGGCCCAGACATGCAGAGGGATAGTGAAAAACAAACGTATAACACAAGACAGTCAGGGCCATGAAGTTAGTCACAATAAAGCCTTAGAGTGCGGTCTATGAGTCCGCACTTATTGCCTCCCTTCAACACTGCAGCCAACCTATCAAAAGCCAACGAGGGACCAACAAGACTGATAATCCTATATCGCCAATCAGTGGCCTCCCAGTGATTCTGGGAATAGCGCGGAGCAGCCTTTACACCCCTCTTTTTTAGGGTCAGTAAGGCAAAAGAAGTCACCAAGAGGAGTGAGTAGGCTTTCAAAACATAGTAGTACATCGCCATCTAGAGTGAGAAAATTCACTCTGAACAGGTTATCATTTGAGCCTGATGTGTTAAAACTATGCACCAGGAAGGTGAGAGGAAAATGCCCTTCCTCTTGCTCCCTAAGCTACGGACGGCCCATGATCAGGTTTTATGGACAGGAAAGCTGAGAGGAACTATGAGCACGTTTAACCCCTTAAGTGCTAAGGGCGAGAATGTTTGTCCTAAACTCCCAGAGAAAATCATTGTGGGCTCTGCCCACTTCCACCGTTAATTCAATGAAGGTGAGTTTTCAATTGCATATTACTAAAATATTCAGAATCCCGCCAGATACAGTGCCTGGAGTTCCTGTGCATGAAGTGCTGGCCAAGTTACAGGTCATGGGGAGGAGCCTTCTTTGGTGAAGGCACATATAATGCAATTACGGCCACCTCCTGCAGGAGTGCAAAAATACAACAACCACGACAAAAGACCAAGCCAAGTTACTGTGGACCAGCTAAAACCTCTTACCTAGTATAGGTCTCTTTTCTCATTGATCTTTTCGGTCTGTTGACTGCCTAGAAAGTTCAGTGTGTCATGCATGTGCCAGGAAGGATCTGAAGCCATGCCGTTTACTATGATCTGAGTGGGAACAGTCATTCTCAGAACTCCCACAATCGGAATACTCCCATAAGCTTTTCCAGAAAGAAGGGAAAAAGTGCACTGTAAAAAAGCCTGTGGCTCCCATGACTGTTGATATATCCACCATGAACCCCCCCCAGGCAAGTTTTGGGAAATTAATTCTTTTCCACTATGACTATGCCTATTACTCCCGCCACTCCCCAGTTGTGATCGAGGGTGGGGTCATGGAGACTATGGAAACTATGGCTGCACCCCGAGGTCCTACCCCATGATATTGAAGGGGGATTGTTTGTCTGATGTTCGGGCACTGAGGCTACGTAGGAGGCAAATGCTTTATTCTGAAAGGACGGATTTGCCTCTGGTTGTTAGTCCTATTAATGCCTGGAATAATGATACATATGAACAGGCCTGTATTAATGTGAACCCGACAATTTATGAGGCTACCATCTCTGCTAATCTTCCATTCAATCTAGGGGAAACACCTAGATCTTCGCTGTCTACAATAACTACTCTAGATACAGAGAGATCCAAGAATAATCCACAATTCCAAACTTCCCCCCTGTTTATAGCAACGGCCAACTCGGAGGAAAATTCCCAGGAGCAGATCACCCCAGACCAATGGATGGTGGTAAAGGTCAATATAATGAATCAATTAAATTTGTGCCAAAACTTTGATGATTTTAGTAATTGGATGGACTCCTTGGATAACTGTGGGGGGAATGATCACATTGTGAAGGTCGAAAAATCTTGCCAAACGCACCCCATAAGCATTGCACCAATGCAACAATATTTGGCCATTTCTGATATTTCTGCCCGGCCTGTCCCTCCATAGAGGTACAGGGGTTGTGCCGTACCTATTACACAGTTAACATCCAACGACTTGGCTACTATTATTCTGAACCTTCTGCGAGGCCTATTGCTTCTCTTTCTGGAGCAGATGAGAGGTTGACTTATCCACACCCTCCTTCACTGGTGATCCTGGGAAGTCCATACTAGATCCTGGTGAAGCGGGCTGTCCAGTGAAAGGTAGCAACATCTCCTTTTCAAAAAACTGTCGAGTAAGGAAGTCTACAATACAACGGCCCAGGGACAAGATCATGCAAGACTTTGTCATGGACAAAAGGAATTTAATTATTACCAGCATTGAAAAGCCAACTGGGAAATAACCCAGAGATACATTAAGGAACAAGGTCTTAGCCAGGCTTCGTCCACGAACTGGCCTTGGGGTGGTTAGACACATAGATTTGAAAATTCTACATAGGTTGGAAATAGACGAATGGTGTACTCAAGAAAATAGGGAGTGGGTTCTGGTCGGATGTGGGTTTAGCAATCCACCAATTTGCCTTAGCAACTGCAACTATGTGCCCAGAGGATCATCAAATCTGAAACTTATAGTGAACTAGCCTCAAGGCTCGCATCCCTCGTTGAGAAGGATGTACTTGATGAATGTTGTTATTTTACATGTATTGTGATGAAGGTGTGTGGTTTCTTTTTGTATCTCATGTTGTACGTTATTTTTGTTATGGCGCTCCGATGCCTGCTGGCTTTCAGCGCCAAATAAATAAATAAATAAATAAATAAACAAATAAATAAATACATACATACATTCTTTCTCATGCTTTTGCTCTCCCTCTCCAGTCTCACGCGACTGGCAGCTAATATTGAGAAGCACACATGCTCTAAAGTTGTAGAAGGCATGTTTCCAAGATGCTAATTTGTATATTTCCCAGCGCCATCATATTACATTTCAGGGATTATGGACACAATTAGGCCCTGTCGTCAGAAGCTGAAAAGCTTTAACATTCGGGTTTTAATTCGAAAAGCCTAACAGAGAGCCCTGGAGGGTGTGGGATTCGGGGGGCCTTTATCCCCAGAAGAAATCCGAAGGCACGGTCGCAAATAACACTTAAAATTAGGTAGTATACATTATTCAAACGTGAGGTGAAGGAAAACAATTAAAGCTGGTAAACATGAGCGTATGTTATGAGGATGAGGAAAGCCGAGAAGCTACAGGGATGTATTCGCTGATGCAAGAACAGCACTTTAGGAAGCAGAATATGTAACAGCCAATTAAAAGACGTCTAGCCATCAAGAATAGGCCCCATGTATCCATGCTAGTTAGGTATGAAGGTGACAGACCTTGGGGAACTATGTACCAAAGCAGGTGGTTTCATATGAATTTTAATAATGCGTAATAGGCAATTAGATGGATGACTCCTCAGCTAAATATGGAGCCGTTTTATTTTCACATGAATTAAGGTATAACGAGTGAGAAATGACGGTGACATATAATTACTGCTGGGATTGATATGGTTTTTGTATGCAATCAATGCTGAGAAGGTTTTTACACTCCGAGCACTGCAGACGCGCCCAATAAGGGGGCTGGATTTAATTAACTGCCCTTTTATCAGTCACACTTCCATTATCCTTTCTTCTCAATTCTTTTTGACTTCCAGTGCCTGCTATTACCAGCGTCTGCTCCAATGAGGGGTTTCTTATTTGGTTCTTAGCCTCGGAGTACATGAGTACTGGTGGGAAAAGTTTCAATTATACCTTATTATTCCCAAGCATGCACATTTGTTCAATTTCAGACGTATGCCACATAAGGTATACAATAGAACAATGTCTCTAGAGGGTGGGGGTGCAGGGATCCGTGCATTTAATGGCTTCTTTCAGAGTCACCAGTGGTATCCGCTTCTATAGAAATCATCATGGAACTGAAGACGAAGGAGGATGAGGGACAGGGACCAGTAAAGCCTGTTTAGGCCTGTTCGGCCAGGAAAGTTCATGTGTGACAACCACTAACTCCTCACCCCAGCTAAGCTGCCAATACGTGTCACCTTACTTTCAATCGCACAATGCGTGCTATACCCATACACGCATGCGCCCTTTCATGAACGCATCAACTGCAAAAGCGTATTTCACACTCGGCGAGGAAGAAAATCCCAGGGGCCCCACTGCTCCGCCTTTCTCTCCTCAAAGTCAAACAGCCGGGGCTGCACAGGGCCTCCCACTGAGATCTTTTCATTCTAACAGGCTCAGCAAGGAGACCATTTACGACGGGAGGTGATTAGTGATTATGACGAATCAACTTCCAGGGCACCAGTGGTCCAGGGATGAATATCGGTTTCAAAACCATCAATCAACCCCACACCTCTAGTACACCAGAAGGGATCGGAACACATTGGAATACAAGTAAATTATAAGACCTCCTTGTCCAATTTTGGTAACGTGGAAGGAACGGCAGGCTTATCTCCGCAAGGTCGTGGATCGTTGGTTAGTTGCAACACATGGAAAATACAATTATTACCCAATGATAAAAGAGGCTGTCCAGTCAAGTTTGTATACAAATATCTACTTTATTATTACTACAACAGACAGTTCTAGCACACTACAATTACAACTCCCATTGTAAAGGAACACAGAGGACCGACAGTTTCACAAAGGAAAGGGATGCACTCTGGATACTGACAGCAATCAGTCTTAAGTTCAAGATTATTTGGTTTCAGTACCAAAGGGGCAAAGGGTGGTAACAGTCTCTAGGGGCCTTCTGGATGCTGAAGAAATTCTTGGTGCTTGACAGCGTTGAGGCGGTTCTAGGGCGCTTCGCAGCCCGTGCGACAGAGTTAGTGGCAGGAGACAGCTGCGAGTACCAGGCGGCAGGCAGTTCGACAAGCAAGGCTGGACGGACGTCTGCAGGATGTCGGGCGCGGCAGCTCGGGGCCAAGAATTGTTGTCTCTGTGCTGGTTGGTGGATCGGGAATGCTGATCGAGGCGTGACGGATGGCTCTGGTGACTGCGGCATGCCAACAGTCAGCGGTGCAGCTGGATGCGGTTTGAGGACTCGACTGTCTCAAAATTGTCCTTAAAAAGATGGACACTAGATGATGCTTGTGTGGCACTCCCCTTAGTTTCACCGCAGGGCTTGCGTCCTTTCAAGGTGGACGGCCCAAAGCTAAGGAGAGTGATTGCAGGCAACTGCCTTGTCCTTTGTCCAGAGACTCTCTGGCACTTCCCACCTAGGAAGTTTGCTGTCAGAACCTAGCAGGGTATGCTGTGTGCTGGCTGCCTACCAGTTCTGGAGCTGCTGGATAGATCCTCTGAGTCCTGTATCTCCCTCTCTTCCCTGGAGATGTTTATGGGCGGGATCTTGCTTCCCTCTTAAAAATCCAGGCCTTCCTTCACTGGCGGAAGATGTAAGGTAGACTGTACCTTCAACTCGGGTCTAAATGAGTCCTTCTTCTTACTCCTTGCAAAGTCTTCAGATGATCTGATCAGTGAGGGGCTCAGCCCTCTTTTAAAGCCAAACGGGCCCCAGTGATTGGTGCAGGCTGAGCCCTCCTTAATGAACCAATCCTGGGTCCCCACCAACAATCTTCAGATATGCTTCAGGTGAGAATCAGGGTGCTTGGCAACAGACAGGGGAAGGATGACAACATATGCTTTGAAGTCCTACCCTTCTTCCTGTCTGCAGTACATCAAAGTGTCTCCCTAATTAACTGAGCCCTATGCAGTGCTTGGTCACAACATGGGCCTCCTTTGAAGTAGGAGGTTGCAGGCAGATTTTCATCTCCTACAATTCACATACTTCCCTGCTCTGAAAGGAGTGGTTCCAGACAGCATATTCACTGCCCTTTCATACCAAGAAGGGGTGTTAGTACCAAGTTGACACATTGCATTACAAAGAGGTGTTGGTGTCTGGTCTCCATTGTCACTTCCTGCACCCAGGCCTTCCCTGAGGCATGCTAATTATCATTCTTCAGTATTCGCCACCACCAGCAATGTTTGACAATGGAAATACAAATCCATGGGGCCTTGAAATTCTGATCAGGCTGCCCATGGCTAAAGGCTTTTGATGTACCCACTGCTGTCAGGTATCAGCTACACATGACAGGGGAGGGCAGAGCTGGTAAGCTTTGTTCTCTCAGGATACATGACTATTTTTCTGCTGTGCAGCGATCATGGAAAATGTGCGCAGGAATGGCCCCATCATTTATTGTTTTAAACAAACAAAAGAAGCCCAGGCGAGCGCACTCTTCCCGTGTATTTGGTCTAACTTCTCACACCCCCCACTTCATCTTCTCTGCATTACCAGCGCTCAAATGTATGCCTTCAGTCAAGATAATATGGACGGACTATCATTCCAAATCATATCCATCCCATTCCAATCACCAACCAAACTCAACCCAAACAAATTCCAAACAACACTATTACTTCTATGAAATTAACCTGACAAAGATTCTCAAGGAGGCGCTCTGGTTAATAGCCTTAGTACCTATCAACCTCAACATTAATGAACTCCCTCCTAGAAACTCTTAACAGAAACCTAAAAACACAAAACCCTATCACACCACCAAAGGTACGTACCTCAAAACCAGAATTCTCTACCTGATAGCATACACGTGAATTAACTGTCACCCAATTTTTCAACTGGAAACAACGAAAACCATTTGGGAAATCTGACCGCCAAGACAATCTAACTATGTTAAAGACCCTCCTAGCCACTGGCAGAAAACTCATCACCTTGACCAAGGCCACATTCTGTCTATCATCTCAGATGCCACCAACAGAAAAAGAACCCTGTCAATGGGTACATTCACCAAGGTATCATCCCAATACTCTCGAAATAGGACCTATCATTCCCCTTCTGAAAAAACAACACTCTTGATCTGGATGACCCACCACAATGCATCACACACTAAATATTCCCTGGGGAGATATTAGAAAAAGCTGCCACCACTCAACTACAAAATCACATTAACAAACATCAGTTTCTCAATGACTGTCTATCTTGCTTCAGGTCATGCTGCAGTGGGCAAACAACAATACAGTATGTGGACCCGGCACTCCACAGCACAGAGAAATGTTACCCTTGCCAATGATGAGGCACACAGACACTTTTTTATGGTGTATCTCTGCTGTGCCTGCCACATTCTGATTCTTATTAAAGACAGGTTATTGTGCCAGAAGGGGATTCCCAAACATGGCCCTCTAAGGACATAGTGGGCTGACATGAGCACCACCGGTCTCTGGCTTTCTGCTCCCTTCAGCCTTATGGATCAGGAATTCCCCCTGCTGAACCAAGGTGGCCCATTCTTTGCTGCCCAGGAGTCACATAATCTTTGGACTCTGACCGCACTGTCATTGCCCGCGGGCTTTACCGGCACCTCACCATCTTGTAAGTAACTGACATGACATACACCACCTGCAAGTCAATTTAAGACCTGTAACCGTACTCTTAAGGTGTTGCAACGGGTAAGGCAAATCCTAAGTCTACATTATCTATATTGTGTTAACTTGTAACCATACACTTAGTATGCTTCACCTGGACTTGCATTACCTGTAACCTCATTCTCTAATCTGTCTTTATCTTGTAACCTATTCTTTTAAACCAGCAAAATGTGTAACCATGAACATGAGATTGATGCACCCAGCTGCCTGAGGGTCACTGCGTTATTCTGTAACCATATACTTAAGGATGCCCACACATATGATCTGCATTATCTGTAACTATATTCTTAAGTTTGTCATAACTGCAACTAATCTCGTAAGCCTGCTAAACCTGGTAACCATATCCTTAAAATTGATGTGCCCAATTGCCTGAGGGTTAAGTGCACCTTACAAATGTAAAAAATAACTAAATAAATTAAATAAATCGCCAGTTTCCTATGCTTTATTTAGAAACAAACCAAGCTGCAAAGCTTAAGCTCTTGTTTATTTTGGTTAAGTTGAAGAGCTGTTTCGATTGTCCCACTCATTATTAACCTGGTTCCTGGGAACTGTCACTTCTGCGGACCAGACGGAACATCCAATCCTCATACTCCCTTTACATCCCCCACATAGGCAATCATTAACGGCTTGCTTTTGCTTTGTTTGGAAGAGTTGAGACATCAATAGATGCTCGCCTTAAATAGCGTATGGTAAAGAAGGGGTGTGAGTTGCCCTTTCTTAGAGTCCACAAATTACGTACCAGGCTCCACAAGAGAACTTGAAATGTTTCCATAAATGACAGGCCAGTTTCAGTTGGATCCTCTGCCAGTAGAAGCCTATGTGTTCACATAATATGTTTGACTGCAGGAATCCTTGGGGCTAGAAAAAACAGGCTGGTCCTTGTTCGACCCAAACAGTACTTCAAAAAGTAATGTGTTCAATTCTGTCTCAAAAAAGGATGGCCTGCTAACCAGACCCCCTGTCAGCAAACTCCATACCAAAAGCATAGTGTACACCTGTGCCCTGCTGAATCTGCATCCTGATATGCAGCACCTGCTCTGCAATGTTACAGTGCAGGTTCAGGGGTCACAGGTATCCTATTGATAGCTGCAGTTATAGCCAAGGCACTTCAGCACATGAGCTGCATTTAAGATATGCTCCTCTGTTTCCAAACTACATACCCATGTGGGTTACTATCTTGGTGGCAGTTGTAAACTTTAAATATAAGCCATATCAGAATTTAGGGTATGGTGGCTAGTTTTTCTCATACTTATTAAAGTCACATCAAATTGGCATCATACTAATGGCAGATTTGTGAGCTCAGCCCAACCACGAGCAGGCTATGTGTAATATATCTAGACTGGCAGTCTTGCTGCACCCAGCAGGACAAGATCTAGTGGGAGCTGCCTCTCCTTTGATCCTTTGTAAGGTCAGGCAACACCTCCCTCCAGCATGACAGCCCTGCAGCAGGTGTAGTCCTGCAAAACAGGAATCAAAGGGCATGCCCTACACAAAAGGACTAGCCTCACACCAGCGTGCTGTATACTAAAGGGTTATTTTGCTTCTCTGGACAAAGGAAGGGGGTGGGGTTACTGTAGACAGAGGGAGCTCGGCATAGCTGGAGGGGGGTTCAACCATTTTCTTTCTCTGTATTCCTAGTTCTCCTTTCTGTCCCTTCCACTTCCTTTAGCAGAAAACACTTTGGGTATGATGCAAACAGTGAGTGGACCACTTAAAGCAGGCTTGCTTTAGTCCAATCACCCATGGATATTGGCCTATAAAAGAGGGGGTCACTCCTTCTTTAAATCACTTTTGGACTTCTAAGATTAAGGAATAAATCATTTGGCCCTCTTTTGGGAGAGTTCATCTTTCCAAAGCACTTATCCATTAACATGAGGAAGGATCTTTCCCAGGTCTACCTCTAGGCAAGCTCTGCTCCCTACCCACTCTCAGGGCACAATAGAAGTGATTGTGGCTGGGGGCCAGGACCTGCCACTTTGCAGCAAACCTCCGTAGGCGGGGAGGACAGAACCCAAATGGGCTCACCTGTCCTAGAACCTCTGGAGTGGGTCTCACATCGTCTTGAGGACGAGATCAGCCAATGTTCCCTGTTCTGCTGCATACAACTATGTTCCCTGCACTCGACCAGAAGGACTCGCTGCTGCTGCTTTTGACACTGTATCACACTTGAACTTCTGCCTGCTGCATCACACCTGTCAAACTGACTTACTGTTGCACCATGCCAAGCAGAGCACATACCTGTTCAGCTTCAAAAACCTGCTCGCTGCTGCGTATCAACTCAAACTGCTGCCCTTCATACCCTGCATCCGATCACCAAGGTCGCATCAAACTGAAAGAATTCTGCTTGAACTGCTGGATCATTGTGTCAAATGGCAACCCTTACCAGTGGTTACCAATGTCTTGAACTGACTCAACTCACATTCAGACCCTGGTGAGCCATCCGAACCGCACGACCCGAAGGCTGCACTGAAGCCGCACTGAGCTCCCGATTTGAACTGTCTAGACATTAGCTTGCCTCTTGATCTAGCACAACTCATCGCACCCAAACCTGGTTAAACTCGCACCACAGCACAGCTTAAAGCCTGGTTCGATGCTGTTGAACTGCCTAAGAACAGCGGAAAGGTACTATTGACCCATAACTGCCCCATTGGTCCATCTTGGCCCTAGACACTGCTTAGGTCACTTTTGCATTGTTTTCCACTAAAAGAAAATATCCTTTTAAATTCATTGTGATTGTCTATTGCCTTTGCACCCCGTTTCATTGCCTAGAGTGCTTCATCTTTCTATCTATTGAACATTCTGTGTTCTCTCCTAAAGGGGTCACTTTATAGCAGTTTTATAGTTATAAGTACATGGTTGTGTTTGATTAAAGTAGATATATCTTCATAGAACCTTATTTGGACGTTCCTACCATGGCCCCCGCCACACATGCTCAGTGTGATGAGCCAGGCATAGGGTCAGTGGGAGTGGCTGACCCAGGAAATAGACACCCTGGAAGCACATGCTCTATCCATTTCCAGAGAGTGCGCTTCCAGGGTGTTTGAGTCCAGTTGCAGGAACAAAACGGGACCAGGGTTATACGAGGTAAGGATGGGGGACCTCGGGTTGATTATGAAAAGGGTGGGGATCTTTTGGGTTGTTTTGGAGCAGGTGTGGGAGCCCTGGGGTTATTTTTGGAGCAGGTGGGGGGATCCCTGGGGTTGTTCGTGGAAAGGGTGCAGGGTCTTTTGGGTTGTTTTTGGAATGGGTCAGGGCGTCCTAGGGTTATTTTTATAGTGAGTGGGGAAGCCCTTGGGTTGTTTTTGAAGCGGGTGGGGGCTCTGGGGTTGTTTTTTGGTGCGGGTGGGGGAGCCTGTGGGTTGTTTTTGGAGATGGGGAAGCCCTGGGTTATTTCTGGAGCAGGTGGGGTGGTCTGGGATTGTTTTTGGAGCACGTGGGGGAGCCCTTCGGTTGTTTTTGGAGAGGGTGGGGGAACCCCAGTAGTTGTTTTTGAGCAGGTGGGGCCACTAGGATTGTTTTTGGAGTGGGTGGGGAGACCTGGGGTTGTTGTTGGAGAGGGTGGGGGCCCTGGGACTATGCCGGGTGTGGGTTAGGGAGGAGTGGCACAGGGATGAGCCCTGGGCCGGGGCTCAGTTGCCCATTATATAGGAGCCGAGGAGCCAGCCCAGTGAAACACTGAGTGCTCCCTCAGCTAGTTTTCCCAGCTGAGGGAGCGCTCCTGGGCTTGCTGAACTGTCAAAGGGAAACACTTTTTTCCTTTGACAGTTCAGTTCCCCTTCTGCACATGATCAAGGAGTCGTGCAAGGCTGGGGGTGTTTTGCTTCAACAGCCTTGCAAAGCTCATTGGAAATGCTACCTTGGGAACTGCATATCTGTAAGTGAGAGGGGGAGGTCCTGCAGCTCCTTGCACATACAGACAGAGTAGGCTGGAGCAGGGCAATTCAGCACCCACTCAGGCCCTTAAATGCATGTGCAGGAAGCAGGAAGCTCTTGCTTCCTGATTCCTGTTGATGATGTAGGAGCTGGAGCGCCGGGGAGGAAACTTCAGAACTGGGACAGGAGATACGTTTATGTTCACTTCTTTTTTATTTAAATATGTGTATGGATGCGTTCATGCTCGTGTTATGAGTGAGTCTATGATGATGGGTGCTCATGTGAATGATAGAGTGCTTGCTGTGTGGATGTGTGTGTTTGTGTTGGTCCGTGGAGCTAATTTTGGTGAGTGGGGGTGGGGAGAGCAGGGTTGTACAACAAAGGCATTTTAACAATGCCTCAGTTGCAAAATCCCCCTACCCACCTGCCAAAATAATCTCTGCTTCTGAGGTGCTGTGGAGCCCAGGGGACAGGGATGGTATTTTTTTTACTGGACATCTATCATAGATATCCAGTAAAAAAAAGACCATACCTGCCCAGTGGGTCCCCCAGTGCCTTGCATAGACACATAATCAAGTTGATTGAATGAGTGAGTTATATGCTGTGGGCCCCTGGGGACAGAGATGGTATCTTTTTACTGGACATCTTTCATAGATGTCTAGTAAAAAAGAGCATGCCTGCCCCTTGTGCCCCACAGTGCCAATTGCAAACAATTAGTAAAAAAGACCTTGCCTGCCCCTTGTGCCCCCCAGTGCCAATTGCAAACCGTGTGGCTTTTTAACCATTATTTTAAAACATTTCCCAGGAGGATGGGACTCCCTCAAACCTGTCTTGATTGGTTCAGGCTCGCTCGCTACGCTCGTTCGCTATGTCCCGGGAGGATAGCTCAGCGGCAACTTGTTCGCCTTGGAAGCAAGACGACACGAAGCAACACAGGTTCGATCCCCGGTTCCGTGCGTAGAAACCTCTGGGTATTTAAGCGCATTATAAATATGCAACTAAGAAACAAAAAAACAAAAAACAATTACGCAACTAAAAGAAAAAAAAAACAATTCCTGTAACAGCGCCTCTATGCCTGTGGGCTGTGTGAGCGCTTTAAAAATGCAAACAAAAAAAAAATGTCGTATATGGGGGAAATATGCCCCTCCACTTAAACAATTCACCAGCTGCCACTGACCTTGGGACTGTTCTGGGAGTGGGGTGGGGGGAGCCATGGGATAGTAGTGGGAGCATGGTGGGGAGAGCCAGGGTCTGTTGTGGGATAGGAGTGGGATGATGGAGGCCAGAGACTGTGATGGAAGCAGCTGGGGGAGCCCAAGGACTAAACTGGACTATACTGGCAGTAGGGTGTAGTGACAGCAAGCACATGTTTATAGCCATTTGTACTTGCCGTCCATTTGGCATTTTTGGGGGGCCATGTCTGCCCACGTTTTGCTCAGGGGGGGGCCCAGGCCAACAATGTTTAAAGACCACTGCTTTAGAGGTTTGGTGGTGAACAGCATAGTAATAATTGCCTAATGAACAGGCCACGCCCAGTTATATTTAAACGTCTTTCCTGACAAAGACCTACACAGAGAGGAGGAATGCCCAACCACCATGCAAAGATGGTACTGAAATTCATCCCCACCAAGACCAAGTTGGTCCTCTTTGCCAATAACAGAAAACAGACGTGATTCAATCCCAATCTTAACTGAACAACATGAAGTTTGACGTGTCTCACTGCAGCTCGCAGGTATTGTCGGATCAGGTTGTTTCTCTGTAGATAAGATCCTTCCAGGCTGAGGAAATCAATATCTTGGAAAAACAAGACAATACTTGAACCCTGAAAACACTTATGCAACCCTTGTTTTGGTGTAGTTGGAGCTATAAATATATGGACTAGGAGAACTGTACACAGTACGGTCTGTAACGTTTACTTTTTTCTTCATTGAGTCACCACCTCTTTTAGATTGGTATCACCAATGTTTTTATTGTTGTGTCCGATTTGAAGGCTGGGTGCATATTTAGCCGGAAGCCTGAGAGTCTGGGGCAATACAATTAGGACTCAGCAGCAGCTACACATAAAGGGTAATCATGCTTCTGAGACAACTTGGATGTTTTCTGTATATGTTTAAATTTACAATGATCCTTATGGGGACGTTAGTAACGGAGCAACTTGGGTATGAAAAACAATGATGTTTCAAAAAATTTCCCATCTGAGTTGATGGGGTTGATAGCGTCACCATGGCGATGATAGCAGCCTGCTCTGCTGTTCTGGCCCTGGCGCGTCAGAGCTGCCCTTCAATCTGTGGCATGGGAGTTATGCCGGGTCAGATGGAGGAGATACTTCCATGAGATGGCCTGAGATCCTTTTGCATCTTTGTTCTTCTAGTTTGGCAGCTTTTCGCTCTGAGGCTGGTGTAACTTCTATAAAGTTGTGTCACAGTGTAGTCATGCTCAAATGCTTCTTTGTCATGTCTTGCATCTTAGGTCTTAGGGCTTTTCCCTTGAGTTATAACTGCCAAATTCTTTCCCACATAAGGTTTAGCTCAGCTTGCTCCTGGGTTCCGCACTATGGTGACCTCACTCCTGTGCAGGGCCGCCAATGGTTTTCCTATCCAACCGGCAGATGTCCATTGGGACTCGACGGGTGATTTAGCTCTGTGCAAGGGAGTGAATGATAAAGCATGACTTAAGTTCTGAATCCTTGTAGACATGCTCCTTACTGCATCCAGAATGGACATGGGGAAGATAATGTTGCACAGCGTCTGCAGCTAACTCTGACCTTGCGTACCATGCCATATGCTAAGCTCTGTATGCAGTGACAAAGGCATTATGACCATGAGTTCTTCTCACTCAGCTTGTAACATATCTGGAAATGTTCAGTTGATCCACAGCAGCACACCCTATCCTGTCATCTTCCAACCAGATTCAGATTTCACACAGTCTATTCTCGACTGAACCACACTTGGACATCAGGCTTGGCAGCTCCTTGAATTAATACAACAGAGATTTGACCTGTGGAAAAATGGAAAGATAATCCAGGAGGAAAGCCAGCATAACGGAACTGGATGGTGTAAGCACTCCATGAGTCCATCAGAGAACAAACCCTGACTTGTTAGTATCTTCCTATTGATGTTTGGTGCTGCTTCATATACCCTTCCTTTCTGTAATGCAGACCTGTGGTTGACCTTTACTGATCCACAAGCATTCAAGCCATCGCAAACATTGCTTTCCTTTCTACATCGCCTCTTCCAAAGGTCTGCTAGACCTTTACCTGCTTTCCCAGCCTCTGATCTCCTCCCAACTCTTTACCTTCCACAGATGAATACCTGGCCTGGCGGTGTCCGGTCAATTGGTCGACAACATTTGGTCGACGGGACAACTGGTCGACACCATTTGGTCGAATGCCAAATGGTCGAATTTTTTTATTTTATTTATATATGTGTTTTGTGGGTTTTCGTGTGGGGAAAAAAAAAAGAAAAAAAGGGGGTTGGGGGGGGGGACCCCCCAAAAAAAACCAAAAAAGGGGTAAAAAAAAAAAAAAAAAAATTCGACCATTCAGTTGTCCTGTCGACCAAATGTTTTCGACCAATTGACTGGTAACCATACCTGGCTACCTGTGCAGGGGCACAATGCCATAACTTCCAGAAAAGGCAGGTCGGCTGAGACATATGCGGTGGTGTTTTGACACAGTATACAATCCTTCTAAAATGACATAATATAAGAAACCATAACATAACAATTTTCCTCCCTGGTGTGCCAATGGGACCAAAGTAACCCAAAGGTATGATAAAAGGAGATGGGCCTGCAACCGGAGACTCTCCAGATGTTTTGGAATATGACTCACATGGTCCCTCACCATGAGCGATGCTGGCCAGGGACGATGAGAGCTGTGGGGCAAAACACCAGGGAAGCCAGATTGCAGACCCCCGGGTTAAATGGTCAGCAAGAGTACCTGGATCAGGGGCCAGGAGTAGAAGTATTGGTACGACAGGGTGCTGAATGTAGCGCCTCCAATGGCAATGAGAATACGCGCTATACCCCTGGATTCTGCAGCTGGAATGGAAAGATTAAAGCACGGTATCTGGTGAATCTATCGATGGACTTTCCATCGAATTACCTTCCATCGAGGGATTTGCATCAAAAAAATATGCATCGAATGCATATTTTTGAAGGGTAAAGGGTTAATTTTTTTGGGGGGGGGTTTAAAGGGTAAAAACAGGGGGTTGGAGGGAGACGACCCCCTCATTAAAAAATAAAAATAAAAATGCACATTTTTTCGATGCAAATTTTCCATGGAAAGGACCCTCAATGGAAAATAATCGATGCAAAGACCATAAACCACAAGTAACTTATCAGTGAGAGCTCTAATAAAGCAGTTTCACATAAGACTACTTTAAAATTCCTCTGGGGGTGAACCGTATGTAGATAAATAATGTATTTCCGAACTATGGGACAGTAAATTTGTGTTAAATGACAACCAAGAATTAAATACTAAGAAAGTCTTAACCATAGTTTACCACAATGCAACGAATATACCAAAGCAGCCTTAGGTCTGACCCAGTTCTCTTTTTCTTTGTTCTTACAGGGCGTACAGTCCTTTCCTTAGTCACCTTTGCTCATTAGCTTTGAGGCAGAACCTACGCAATGTCAATTCTAAACAAAGACCCCTTGCCCTAGTCTTAAATGTTCACTGACATGTTTCCAATGCACCCTATACTTAATAGTCACTTCTAACTAGAAGGTAGCTGCAGCCTGCCAAAACCATAGTGACCCCAAAACTGAACATCTACAATATTGGAAAAACAAAAGAAACCTCAGGACACCCAAAAATAGAAAAATGAAAAAATATAAGGCTGGATGGACTGCAATACCTGCTACAGGATGCTCTACTGGGCCACTGGGGTTGCCGTAGATAGGTTGCATGAAGGCGGGCTGGGTGTTCAGCTTCCTTCTTCTGGCGAATCTTCACGGATGTATGGGTTTCTTTGCTAAGCAGGAGAGGCTGCTATGGCTGAGACCTCGTCCTGAAGAAGGCTTTACTTTTTTCCGGATGGAGCGGCCAATAGCTTGCATGGGACCTGGGTTCAAATCCGCAGATAGAGACCGTATTCTGAGCAATATCATTGGATGTCGCAGATGCTAATTCCTTATACAATCTGCTGCCTGTACATGAATGTACATGACTATTTCAGTGCTATTCATAACCTGCGGTTCTGCCTCTTACTTCCCCTTTCCAAATGTCTTATTGCTCGCAGGCTAAGGAGTGTGATATGGCAGTGGAAGTGGCAGGAGCAGACATCATGACAAGAGGGTACATTTCCCTCCTTCTCCTTTCGCTGCCCGTGTACTCATTCAGTTAGAAGCTGTCAAAGAAAGGTGGGGTTGCTCATCCCTGCCCTCAAGGAAGACAAAAGGACGCAACAAGGGCGAAAGTGATGGTGCAAGTCAGTGGTTCATCCCTGCCCCCACCACCTTTCTCTCCAGATACAATATCAAACTGCATTGGCAGGGGAAGGGAGGAGGGATACCTCCTCTGCTTGACTTCAATTTGCCTCCTGCATGTTCCATTGTCATTGCGTCAGAGTTTTGCAGGGGCTATGTGGCGGCAAACGAGAGCCCCCACCACCACCTGGTGCTTCTTCTCAGAATGAATGACAGTTTCAACAGGGTCATCCAAACTTTCATGTTTGGCTCTGCTCTACCTGTCATTCAGTTACATGCATTGATCTAGGTGGAGAGATGGGGAGCCACCGGAAGCAGTAGGGGTGATTAGTATCTCTTCTCGCATTCCCAGAGGCTTCTGGCAAGAGGTTTTCTTTAAGTGACAGCTACCACTTTTTGATAGAGTGTTCTAGAAGTGTCCGTTCATGTCCTTTTGAGCTTTCAACTTCTCTAAAAAACATTTTGGCTAGGACCTCTCACTTGGCCAGTAGTCAGTTATCCTATGATAAAGCCTGCTGGAATGTTCACTAATGTACCATTGCTATTTGTCATACTTGAATTTCATTGTGACATTATGTTCAGTATATAAACAAAATATACACAATGGGGAAGCATTAAACACACGGAACACATAACCTAGCCGACCACAGTAGGATGAATTTTCATCCGTCCTAATCCTTTAAGTAATCCTATCTGGCATCTCTTTCTCTTTCTTATTTAATAAATATAGTATCAACATCTTACGCTAACTCATATTTATATATATTACATGGCCGGGCTAGCAGCCATGTAGTTATGGTTAAGTTACTAAACCCATAGGAAGAGCACTTTTGGGAGCTTATAACCTCCCTCCCCCTGTACAAATCCTCACCAAACCTTGCAAAAAAAGTATATGGCCCAATTTATTTGGCAAGTTTGGTGAGGTTTGGTCAAGGGGGGGCAAAGTTATAGGGGGTCCCAAAATTTCTTTTTTTCCCATGGACTGAATGGAGAAAAGAATTTGCTCACGCCTACAGGCCAAACCGCTGGACGGATTTTCACCAAATTTGCGGCAGGTGTGGCGGCTTGGTCCCAAAAGCGTGTTTTTGTAAATTTGGTGGAAATCCATCCAGTAGTTTTTTAAAACAACCAAAAAGTAGGTCTAAAAAAATAGGGATATCTATACTACGCGGACAGGACACTGATTGGCCAATTGAATTAGTCATGTCCGCGGACAGACGACGTGTTCGCTGATTGGTTGGAGAGAAGCGTGAGTTGTGTCACATTCTCTCGATGCGCCCGCCATTTTGGATCCGCGGACAGCACGGCGTGGAACTGAACATAAATCTAATTTTGGGGAGTGTGTTGGTGTGTAGGAGTGGCTTGGGAGGTGGGGGAGTGAGAGATGGTGTATTTGTTTATGTGGGAGAAGGCCGTGATGTGTTTGCGGTGACCACGGACATACCAAACACTGGGCGCACTACTGGGTATTTTACTATACTCTGATGTTGTTTTTGGGTATTGAAGAGTTTGTGCATTGGCTGTAATTATTGTTTCAGAATATTAATTGAAGTGAATAGGTTTTGAGGTGGTTGTGTTATGTTTTTGGGTTGTAGTCATTTGGCAGGTGTTTGCTTGCATGGGTGTGTTATGCTGCGGTGGTTGTGGCCAGGGCCTAGAGTCTTGGGTGCATCCTGACCACAACCACCGCAGCATAACACACCCATGCAAGCAAACATTTTGACTGTGGTATGTGGGCTGCTTAGAGGATATGTTTTCAAAAGCTTGTGTACTGATTGGCAGTAGTGTAATAGTGTTTATGGGATATTGACATGATGTGTGGTAGTTGGTTTGTTGGATTGTGTTCATAATGTGCGTAGTCAAGACTCTAGGCATTTTGGGTTGTATTTATTGGTCAGGTGGTCATTTGCATGGGTGTGTTATGTTGCGGTGTTGTGAGTCCAATTATTATATACTTACTGTTTGCTTTTTTGAGGCTGTATGTAGAGTTTTGGCCAGGCCACGCAGTCAAGACTGTAGGGTTTGGCTACAATCACTGCAGCATAAGATACTGAAGTGGGAGAATGGAAAACCAGGCTCCCGTCCTTCACCTCTCGCGCTTGGCCTAGAGGGTCGCGACCCAAACACCCGCCACGAGAAGAGTTTGCCCATTTACCAGACGACCAGATACCCTGGTACAGGAACATACGGATGTGTCCATCTGCTTGCCCAGCAGCCCGCACTGGCCATGCCGACACCTGCGGCACGGATCAACTAGACTAAAATCTACACGTCGTTAGAGATGCCATGACGACCTAGACAACGGGAAGCACATCTGTACAAATATACACACTGGACATTCCCACACCAACCTACACGAAGAATATACTCAGTGCTATGACGTAGGCGACAGGCATATTCACGGACGTGCATCTTTATTATTTTTATATAGGCTTTCAGAATGCAGAAACGCAAGACGCGTCATGAACTTTTACTAGCTTGCTCACGCTTCTCTTTGAAATCAGGTACAACGATGAGAAATATAATAAAGACAATACCGATTATGGAATTATATGCTCCTATAACTTAAAGCACCTGTGCACCAAACGGACAACTTATGCACCGGGCCAAAGTAGGCCTCAAACAAGAGCTCCCGTGGACATCAACAAGACAAGAGTCAGTTGCTGATCCTACAGAATGAGCTTGGCGAAGCAACCAGCCAAGGTCGCAATGTTGCAAACCCACGTTCCAAGAGCAAATCATCAAAGGCACGATGTTGCAACCTCGCACTCCGCGCACCAACGTTAAAGTCACACCGACAAATTAAACCAGACGCACAGTAGAAAAACAATATTAATTGTGCAGAATTATGCCTCTTTCACGGTCCCTCCCCACGTGATCAAGCCGAACCTGACGAGATGCCAAACCCGGGAGAACAGAGGCGTCTGGATCCCTCGCTACGAGACACTGGCAGATACACTTGAAAGGCTCAATGGACATCTGCAACAGTGGGAACGGTACCCCGTCTAGCTATGAATAAGTCCTCACATTGTCTGCATGTACCCATAGTGAAACATTGTTGCAACTTACAGGTACACCGAGAGCTGGGAACGACGGTGGTCCCAGGCTGGGAAGCTCACGGGTGCACCAATCAGAACATGGGGCTCTTATCACTGACGCCAGCACATTTAGCCAATCCTCAGGAGCCTTCATGTAACAATTTTCATGTATCTAATTGTAGGGACAACCCAGATATACCACCTGACTACACCTTGTCCACTAATATCTTTCTCTATATGTGTGCTATACTAACCCTACCACTCGAACACCCAATTAAGAGTGGCGATAGGTTTTTTGTTAACTTTCTGAAGTGACGCAAGTAGCGCGTCATAATACAGTAAAAAGGGCCTGCGAGCCCCACAATTGAGTGTGTGTCAGGACGAACGCGTGCGCTCCTTGACCCATCCCTGCCGTTTTGTCTAATAAACAGCAGAGTCACCTTGCTCCTTGTGTGCGTCTCATACTCTATCTCATCTTATCTGGGATACACACGGGAGGAGTTGGGGCCTCCCTGCCTGGAGGTCTGCGGACGGTCCGGCCGACCCCGGCAGAATTTCCCCCCGACAAGTTGGAGGCACTGCTGAGATCTGTTTAAGATCGACTTTTATTTTTACTTTTTCCAGGCACTCCCGTTGCGAGGAGGCCCGGCGGCGCGGCCCCCTCTGCCGTTGCCCCCTTCTGAGGACTACAGGACCATCGCGGAGCTGCGAGAAGACCGGACAGCGCAATCCGGATATTGGCCCTCGGGAGCCGGTTGAGAAGTATCCCGCCCGCGGTTGGCGAGTGTCCAGACGTGGTCCAGACGAGGGGAGGTGGCGAGCCGCTTGGAGGGGTGCACGCAGTCGAGCGGCCCTGCATCGAGAGAACTTGGTGAGCATGACACACACAACGAGCAATGCGAAATTGTGAGGGAGGGGGGAGGAATTAAATAAGGGAGGAGGGAGGTGTTGCACAGGTGCGCGGCGAAGGTTTGACAATATAGTGTTGGCAATGGAATGAAAGGGAGTGAAAAGAGTGCGAGAGCAGTGACGTGAAAGAGGGGGGCGGAGCACGAAACATCACGTGTGGCCGCTCGTAGACACTGATTGGCCTAAATCGCGACTAACGTGTAGGGGTGGGCGTGTGTGGTTTCCTACGATTTGGCATTTATTGATCAATGAGTAGATGAGGTTCCCTATTGTTCGAGCAAGAAACTCGATAGGTAGATGAGGTTTCCTATTGGTCGAGCAAGAAACTCGATAGGTAGATGAGGTTTCCTATTGTTCGAGCAAGAAACTCGATAGGTAGATGACGTTTCCCTGTAGGGGGTAGCTAGTTGCATAGTTGCCAAATACGGAAGATAATTGGCTGGTTAAGCCCTCCTGTTGAGGGGCGTATCACACGCGAGGCGACGCAGCGTGTGCAGTCCAATTATATTATTGATGAGATTACCTTGTTCCAGGAGAGACAGGAAGACAGCTGTAGGGTTAGCGGGGGTAAATTGCAAGTGTATTTTGAAACTAATAATGAGACTGTACTAGTAGCGTAGAGACATCAGTGACGTCACCAGTAGGGATTTTATAGGATATCACGAGCACAAGGAACACTGAGTTTTGAAAGTGGTGGGGAAGAGAAAAATGATGAGGGAGCGGATACGAAGATAAACAATAAACGAGTGGATTGGAAGAGGAGAAGGGGAGAGGGGCGTGGCTGAGCACGGAGAACGCCAGCCACGGCAAATGTAAAAGGGGGAGGAGAACGAGGAATAAGGACGACTGTATAAGATCGTCGTAAGGGGTACGCAGTCACAGGGGGCTGCGTGCGCTTCGGCCGCAGGGGGCCGTAGGGGAAGGAATATACAATACAAAATTATACATATATATATATTTGTGTTTTATTATTTCTTGTTTTTTTTTATTATTATTGCATACTTTGTAAAGGATTGTCGTAAGTCCCCACACTTACGGGGCCAGGTAAACAATATAAGGTTGTAAATTGCAAACTGATAGCGAAGGGAGGAGTAACAAGTGGGGCACAACTATGTCATATGGGACAGGGTCGGGAGGGTGGGGGAACACCCTCACTACCCCACTACAACACATATGCACAACACTGCCACCCCATAGGGAGAAATTAATTAAGTACAGCATAGAGTGGACCCAGGGGACGGATAACAAAATGTTAACACCATGGCCGCCTAATGGTAGTTTCGATCCATATGCCCAACATTCATTGCTAAACCATCTGCACAATACATACAAGGGGAAGAAGTTGGCGAGCCATATGGAGGTGTTTAACTTATGGAGGATGTTCCAGGGATCCCGACCAGGACCAAATGGAATGTTTTCTATGGGAGAAACACCGGAAGTAAAGGAGATTATGAAAGAGGGAACGGATGGGGAAAAGGGGTGTGAAAGGAAAAAGAATGCGGAGAATGAAGGAGAGGGAAGAGAAAAGATTGACAAATTAGAAGACATAAAAAAGGAACCGAGCAACGAGATACCCATAACACCGGGAGTGAAAACAGAGAGAGAAGGGTTGTACCCTTTAAGAGAACTAGGAGAAATGGAAGGACAGTTAAGGGCGGCTGAAGGATACTCGAACCCGGCATACAGCCCTCCACCATATGTGGCTCACAGGAAGATAGTGGGGGAGGGGAGGATTGGAGAAGAGCAGATTGTAGAGATAGGACATGATGAGTGGGTAGCTGCACAGATATTATTAAAATTACGGGGTTCACTAACGGGAGAAGAAAGGGAGGCTGTAAAGAGAACAGGCGAGGATAGTAGAAGGGAGAGTGAGATGAAGGGGGAGGAGCTACTAATACAAAGAGAAGAGATTTTGGAGGAAAAATTGGCAAAACTAAGGGATGAGCAGAATGAATTACTAACACAGCTTGAGAAGGGGGAAAAAGAGAGAGTGAGGAAAAGGAAAGAGGGTAAAAACGAATTGGACAAATTAAGGGAACGAAATGAGGAGCAAAGGATAGAAGATGGAAGGGTAAGAGCAGCAGCAGAAAGGGTGTCAAGAGTAGTATTGAGAGAAAAAAAGAAGGAAGAAGAGGACAAGGAAAGGGAATTGGAAATATGGAGGAGGAGGGTAGTATCAGAGGCAGCTAAGAAATATGAAGAAGAGAAAGCAATAGAAAGAGAAAGGGTGAAATGGGAAAGAAAGAAAGAAGATGAAAGAATATTGGAACAGATGAGCAACGAAGTGATGGAGGAATTAAAAAGGAAAAGGGAGGAAAATAGTAGGGAAGTGGAGGAGAGGAGTGAAGGGGAAAGAGGAGGGAGAAATAAGGAGAGTGAAAAATGGGGGGATGTATATAGAAGTAGAGAAGTAGCAACAACATCAACACCCGGGGGAACAGTTGGTAACAAAGGAAGAGGAGAAATGGAGCTAATAGACTTAGAAACAGTAACAGTAAAGGGGAAAAGAACAGAGTGGGGGATACCATCTATGACTGATTTTTGCAGTGAGGAGGAAGAAGGAGTAGAAAGGGTAGGAAGAAAGAGTGAAAGGGAAAGCTTAGATAAGCTGTACCTCACTAGAACCAATATAGACTCGCCATGGATCCGTAAGAGAAGGGAGGAGCTGGAACAAAGTGAGGAGAGGGTGCAACAACTAGTGGAAAAACAAACCCATGAAGCCACACCATCGCCATCTCCATCACGCCCTCCCCCATCGCACCCTACATGCTCAACCACCACACGCACGCTGCGCAAAATAAAGCTTGCGCCATTCATGGACAAAGTGACTCCCTATGCGTGCCGGCTTAGAGACCTCCCTAGCCGCAGGCAAGACAGACAGATAAACATACCCATATTAAACACAGGGGATGACGAAACAAGGGGAAGGGACGGAGAGGTAGGTAGGAGGAGGGGTAGCAAGGAAGAATTTGAAGTGGTAAGGGAAACAGGGGAGGAGGAGGGGTGTGAGGACTCAATATTATGGAACATAAAGGGTGACACAAGACACAACTTAATGCCACTGTTGGAGAGGGGAGGGGTTAGACCGCAGTATGTACCATGGAAGCATACGGATAAAGAAAATATAAAATGTAGGCTCCCATCACTAAGTGGAGGTGCGGGTAAGTGGATATATGAAATGGAAAAACACACCGCAGGGCAGAAACTAGCAGTAGGAGATGTGAAAGGCCTGTTAATATCAATATTAGGGGATAGAGCGGACGACATCTGGAAGAGAGCGGGATTCCATGGGATAACAATAACGAACACATCGCATGATGGGGCGCCATTTGCAAACTGCAGACATGCGCTATGGCAGGCACTGAGAGTACAGTACCCAGACACATCAGACATAGGAGCAATCACTTCCTGTAAGATGCGTGAGAATGAAGATCCCGTTGATTATATACAGGATATTCAAGAGAAGTGGCGCATGGAAACTAGAGAACAATGGGATAAAACACCAGCCATATTTTATCATATACTAGTACAAGGGCTCCCAGAAGGAGTCCAGAAACAACTAAAGAAAGTAGTGGGAATGGAAGTAAAACCATGGCCTGAAATACAGCTGACAATAGTACATCACTGCAGGATATGGCAAGGAAAAATGAAACAAAAGGAAGAGGACAGGAAAACGGAAGAGGCCAAACTAGTACAGAAAAAACTAACTAAATATACAATGGAGGGGGCACTAATAACTGCGCCCACAACAATGGCCCAAAGCCCCACGCAAATAGTGGCTGCACAAGACCCAGCTCTAATAGCACCTCGACAAAGTATAATACAGCAAATGCCGCCACTACAATTACACGCACAAAACGTGGGAGGAGGGTACCAGATGCAAGGAGCTGGGTATTATGGTTATAACAGAGGGAGAGGAGGATTTATGAGAGGGAGAGGATACGGATATAATACCCAACAGCAGGTGGGGGGAGTTGGAAGTTCATACCCCACAGGGCAACCGGTATACCAGGACAACACAGGGAGCTTTCCATGGCAAAACAGAGAACCACCCGTGTGTTGGAGTTGTGGACTACTAGGACACATGTCACGCACGTGTAGGGTCAGGCCAGGAACACCAGCATGGAATGAGCAGGCACAACCTAGGCCACCACAAGAACAGCAGGGCATGCAGCAACAGCAATTAACACAACAACAGCCACTGCAGCAACAGCAATTAACACAACAACAGCCACTGCAGCAACAGCAATTAACACAACAACAGCCACTGCAGCAACAGCAATTAACACAACAACAGCCACTGCCACAACAACAAGTAGTGATAACACAACAACCCCAAACTGAACAAACGCAATTGGGTAGGGTGACGGTATTGGGACACAACCCTTACACAGGAAATGGCCAATCATTGTACCCCCAATAGGACAGCCCACAGACGGCCTTGGTGTGTCCCATCCTGTCAGTAACACCTAATAGTGCGGAGGAGCCACGCATAGAGGTAACGATAGGTGACAAAAAGTTATCTTTCCTTGTTGACACCGGGGCAACCCGGTCTTGCATAAGGGAAGGTAAATTTAAGATGTCAGGCGAAGCCATGAACACCCAAGGATTTTCTGGGGCTAAAGGATTGGTTCCTTTTACTGATAACGTTCCCTTATCTATCGGAGATTACGATCTGTCAGTTCCACTCTTGTATTATAGTGCCTCACCAGTAAATATACTGGGCAGGGACATAATGAATAGGTTAAATATGACAATCTCCTTTACAGAGGATGGTATAATTTGCTCTACTCCAGGGATTAACATGCTAGCAGCACGACAGATTATGCAAGCATACTGTGGGCAGACAGCGATTAGGGCGGAACCAGTAGATGGCGAGATATTCCAGTATGGAACAGACATGGCAATTGCATGGATGCCAGGGATAGAAGGGAAAATATGGAGGAGGCCAGCAGCTTACCTGTTCCGACCAGAAACACCTGTTAATGAACAAGAAGGAAAGGTGTTTGCAATAGACATTGAAAGCATTATTACAACAGCTGAGTATATTGCTGTGCACGCCCAAGACAAAGAAGGAAGAACATGGAGGGCAGTGATAGCACTAGCAGAAGGATGTAGGTTGACCCAGGTGTCAGATGAGGAACTGTTTTCAGAAGAAAAAGAGGAGGGGGAAATGGTGTTCATGATGAGTGTAGAAATATGGTTACGAGTGGCTCACAAACATATAGCGCAGAAAATTGCTATGGCACTTGAGGCACCTGCATGCACCCCAGTTTTCTTCTTTAAGGAGGATATGTCAAAGGTGCCCAAATCATTATGGACCATTAGCCCTTATGACGTAGGATGCATTAAAAGCATAGGGGGTGTACGGATAAAATTGAAAAAAGGTGCAATACTACCAAGAGTAAAACAGTACCCATTGTCAAAAGAGGCAGATGAGGGCATATATGAAACTATAACGGCCCTTATAAACAATGGCATATTGGTCCCCTCAGAATCACCATGTAACACGGCTGTGTACCCAGTGCGCAAGGCTAAAGGGGGGTCTTGGCGCTTCATACAGGACCTAAGGCCCTTGAACAACATAGTGGAAGCAGAATATCCAGTAACAGCAAACCCGGCCACAATATTGTGTGGCATTCCAGCAGAGGCATCACGATTTACAGTAATAGATCTTAAAAATGCATTTTTCTCAATACCATTACACCCCGACTCACAAGATCTAACAAGTTTCACTTACCGAAATACTAAATGGAAACATACCAGGTTACCACAAGGGTATTGTGAATCACCCTCAATTTTCAATAGAGTGATACGGATGGATTTGGGTAACGTTGAGGTGGAAAGCACAGTGTTACAATATGTGGATGACATAATAATTTGCAGTATAAACGAAAGTAAATGCAGAGAGGACTCGTTAAAAATGTTGACTATATTGGCTGAAAAAGGGTATAAGGTAGACATGGAAAAAATACAATACTGTCAGGAACAGGTACTCTACATTGGCCAACTGATATCCCAATATGGAAGAAAGATTGCACCACAAAGAGCACAGGCCATCTCAAGCACTCCCATGCCACAGACTGTGAGAGAACTGCAGCAATTTCTGGGGCTATGCAACTACTGTAGAGCATGGGTATTTGATTACAGCTCATACATAGGACCCCTGCTTGAGGGGTTGAAGGAAGCAAATAAAGGGGAGAAAAGGTTGGGGTGGACTATGGAAATGAGGGAGGCATTTGACGAATTGAAGGACGCGATATCAACAGCTCCAGTACTGGCATCCCCAGACTATGAGCGACGATTTTTTATATTTTCACATTGCGACTCAGCAGTAATGAAAGCAGTATTGGCCCAAAAAACAAGCATGGGCTATAAACCAGTAGCATTTTATAGCGGTCACTTAGACCCCGTGATGTTAGGCCACTTCCCTTGCGAACAAGGCCTCGCTGCAGCTGCTTTTGCAGTAGAAAAGGCATCAGCAATAACCATGGGGTGTCCAACTACACTGTTTGTGGAACATGCATTATTTGCAATATTGAATAAACCCAAGTCCACACTAACGACACAAAGGGCATCAGGTTATGAGATCATTTTGTCTAGGGCTGAACTAGCGATTGTTAGATGTAGCACTGTTAACCCTGCAAAATTTCTAGCAGAAATAATTGAGGAGGGAGATTACGCCCACGACTGCACCCAACTAAATGAAATATATTCATGTACTAGAAAAGTTGAAGAGAATGCACTAGAGGGAGGTGAGCTTTTGTTTATTGATGGGTCATCAACTATTGATCAAGGAGATGGGATACGGAGAACTGGGGCAGCAGTGGTAAAAATGATGGAGGCTCCGGTGTGTGTGGCCATGAAATGTGTACAGTTACCACAGCATTACTCTGCTCAAGCCGCTGAACTAGTTGCACTAATATTGGCATTGAAAGAAAGTTTTAACAAACGTGTAACAATATATTCCGACAGTGCATATGTTACATCCACTGTCCACTCAGGGCTAACAAAATGGAGGAGAAGAGGGTTTAGGAGAGCTGACGGCACTCCAGTGCAACATGCCCTCTTGTTGGCTGAATTAATTGAAGTAATAAACGACCCCCAAGAGCTAGCCCTAGTAAAATGCACCGCACACACCAATGGTGAAGACCATGTCTCAAAAGGGAATGCAGCAGCAGACGCACATGCGAAATATGCTGCATACTTTGGTGAGATATGGGACCCCACAGACTCACAGAGAGGGAGAGGGAGGGGAATGGCTAGGGAGATGTTAATAAGAGAAGGGTATACCCATCTCCCAGCCACACAGATTATGGAATTACAAGCAGCAGCACCAATGGGCGAAAAGGAAATATGGGTAAAAAGAGGATGTACAATGTCACCAACCGACGCACTATGGCGCCAGAGTGGTACTGGGAAAGTTGTAATACCATTGGCACTTTTAAATACCGCCCTGAGCCAATTACATCACCCAGCCCATACAGGCAAGGAAATAATTGCAGCACGAATTAGAGATGATTGGTTCTGTCCCGAGTTAAATTCTCATGTTTCAAATTTTATCAGCAATTGTCTCACATGCCAACAGTTTACGGCCGGTCATACCCTAAAAGTGATAAGAGGTACCATACCCCGGCCAGAAGGACCCTTTCGGCACCTCCACATTGACTATGTTGATATGATCAACATATGTCAAGGTAATAGATACATGATTGTAGTAGTATGCCCATTTTCTAGGTGGATTGAAGCAGGGCCCTGTTCACACCCAGATGCATTTAGAGCAGCCAAATTCATAGTAAGGGAGGTCTTCCCCAGGTGGGGAGTGTGCGAAGTATTTAGATCAGATAATGGCCCACATTTCGCAAACGAAATGTTCCAACATATCACAGCCCTGCTGAGCATAAAGCACAAATTTGCATGTGCATATCACCCACAGGCTAACGGCGTATGTGAACGCCTAAATGGCTTATTGAAGGAGGCAATTGCAAAGATACAACAAACAACAAAGAAAAGTTGGTTGTATTGCCTTCCGTTAGCATTGTTCGAGCTGAGGAACAGGCCAGGGTCCGACCACCACCTCACCCCACACGAGGTGGTTACTGGACGTCAAATGCGCCTTCCTCTAACGCCAACGTCAAGGGCATTCACTGACCACGAAAGTTCAGCGAGTATACTAGGTGATGAAATGTATCAATATGTGTCATCTTTGATTACTAGTGTTGTGTTTGTGTCTCAACAGCTCGAGCGCACGCGGGGCGGGTCCACCAGAGATAAAGAAGAAGGCGCCAGTACAGAATTAGAAAAAGAGAACTTGTGCAAACTTGCCAAAGGTGACCACGTGCTACTTCGCAATTTCAATAGAAGGTGGAACGACAAAAGGTTCACCGGCCCACATCTGGTAGAAGACGTATCAACAAGAGCAGTAAAACTAAAGGATAAGCGTGCTTGGAACCACCTACATGATGTAAAGATATACAAACTGCAGACCCGCCCCAGCGCCAACGACAGGTCCATTGGAACAACAGCAACAACATCCCTGACAGCGGAAGGAAGTTCTACCACAGACAACGACCCAATTGTTCCCTTACCTTCTCACTACCCAGACACCCCAGAGACAACAACTGACGAAGAAAGGGGTGATCACTACACTGCCCACCCCATGGTCACACGTTCAAAGAGTAAAAATAATTACGCCATCCCCCCCCCAGGACAGTTGTAACATAAACTGAAAGACATTGGCCGCACAAATACACATGTAAACACGTAAATGTTCTCTTTTTCTCTCGCACATACAGGAACTGCGTATTATTGTATTATTAAATAGAAAGCTAACTAACAAAGTCCACTGTCCAGGCGTAGATGGTACTCCCAGACGATAACTACCCAGAAGAATTGTCACACCAATTTGTATACGAAATAAAAAGGCCAACATACCTAAAAAGAAGAAGGGTACGTGTTTACTACACAGCCTTCCTCCTGGCCATAGAATATTACATGCCCCACCTCCGCCCATACTTGCCGGTCTTAAGAGACCAATCACTTAGAGTAGCGTGGGAGCAGCTCTTCGCCTGGGCACTGAATGACTATTTGATAGGGAGAGCTTAAACAAAACAAAACTAACATTTAAAAACTAGCATTTCTGAGAATTTTTAGGCGGGCAACTTTAACGTCGCAAGAATAAGCTGCCAGGACTGCAGCAAGGTAAGAGCAAAATGCCGGTGAGATTAGCAATTGTAATAAAAATAATAGGGATTTTGATAATCACCGGATTTTTGGCTGCTTCTGTATGGCAGTATAGCTGTGCTATCAATTTTGTTGCTGCACCCAAACCTAATATACCCCCGTTCCTTGCTGCAACAGGTGTTACGTCAGGTGGTAGTAGTAACATTGCACCAAAGAAAAATAGAGTTAAACGCAGCACATACTCAGACAATAAAGGTATTGATAATTATGTACAAGATTCAGCACACGTCACAAACAATATATGGTACCAACACATGACCCGCATTGGTAAGCAGACAACTGAGGATAGCTGCTACGTCTGCTCATTAATACCATACGCCATGAGTGCTTCACGAACATTTGTTGCCACAGAAATAAATGAGAAGATAGCACAGTGCATAATATACTTGGCACTGTTCCAGACGAAAGGAAGATTTCAAGGAACTGTAGTGCACATGACATGGAAAACACGAGGCTCATACCCATATGAAAACAACTTCCTCAAGACCTACTTGAGTTATCACAAGACCAGTTTACATGCTGAAGCATTCAAATATATAACAAGTGGCCCTGCAAAAGGAGAAACACAGAAAGTAACACTGCAGTATCTACCATGTGATTGGTACGCCACTGAAATTCCGGGTAAACAAGGATGCTGGGAGAGGCCGCTACTGACGATAACAGGAAAGGTGTATCTGGATAACAGCTGGGAGATAGGAGTGATTGGCAGCAACATGGTAACAAAAGAAACTATCTCAACCATCGAGACACACAATCACCGATGTTGGACGACGTGGATCAAGTATGTACCAATGCTCACATGGGTAGAAGAAGATGAAGACCCAATAACGATACTACCGTTGACTGCGCCCAAGGTATGTTACCAGCATAAAGGAGAGGTGGACGTAGGATATAACACCAATTGCGCAAGTGTGACGGAGTTACCTGAGGGGGGAGCAGGAACAGCAGTAATAATGGATCATTATTGGGCCTGTGGAGAAAAGGCATACCATACACTGCCTCCCCTGTGGAATGGTGTGTGCACAATGGTACACGTCAATGTACCATCACTAGTGGTACCTAAGAAGCACGTCGATGTGGCGAAATTTCCTAGAATGAATGAAGGGGATAAGAGAAGAAAGAGATCTGCACCACTCCAGGAGGAGCAAGGGAACAGGACCAACAGCAATGGCACTGTCCTAAATAGAAGAAAAAGACAAGGAGAGCCGCTGACAGGAAATTACCTGTGGGGAAGGTCGGAAACGGCACTAACATCAATACCGCCAGAACACAGACTATTCAGCAGAGCAGCAATGTTCTTCTCCTCAATAATACACCCGGGATTACAGGCTTACGCAAACGCAAAATGGCTCCAAATAACTAGATGGGAACTAATGATGACCATCAATTCTACAGTAAATGGGTTCAACGCAATAAAAGAGGAGCTGCGAGCTGTAAGGATGGTAGCACTACAGAACAGATATGTATTGGACCTTCTCACAGCAATGGAAGGAGGAGTTTGTGCAAAGATAGGACAATCATGCTGCACGTTCATACCTGCCAATGATGCTGACAATGGTACACTGACAGAAGCAGTTTCACAATTAGCTCAGATGCACTCCAAAATGACGGATGAAAGCAATGGTGTGAACAAGGATGAGAGCTGGTTTTCACTATTATGGTCATGGATGCCATCCTGGCTGTCAGATGGACTGAAAATAATAGTGGGCTGTACTATATTGGCTGGAGCTACCCTGATCATAATTAGATTTTGGAAGGCACGAAAGGCACGCACTACTGACGAATTGCTGGAAATGGTGGGAATGCACCCCTTGATGCCAGCAGATGACGGCCAGCATACAGGTGTAATTATACAGGAAAGGGAGAAGCTGTGCACCCAAATAATTACCAACCATCTAGACCCACCGTCAGTAAAGACCGAGAACCCAAGAAACCCCAGGAGCTACATAGGAAGATGGGTATACTGTACTCCTGGGGGTGCCTGTGAATATATGTATTGGTCATTTGAAGATCATGTAAACCACTATGGACATCTCGGAGGAATAACTAAGATATGGCGAGTAAGAGGAGATAACGAGAAGGATATGTTTGTGGTCGACAAGTCGACCAGAGGGGGGACTGAAGTGGGAGAATGGAAAACCAGGCTCCCGTCCTTCACCTCTCGCGCTTGGCCTAGAGGGTCACGACCCAAACACCCGCCACGAGAAGAGTTTGCCCATTTACCAGACGACCAGATACCCTGGTACAGGAACATACGGATGTGTCCATCTGCTTGCCCAGCAGCCCGCACTGGCCATGCCGACACCTGCGGCACGGATCAACTAGACTAAAATCTACACGTCGTTAGAGATGCCATGACGACCTAGACAACGGGAAGCACATCTGTACAAATATACACACTGGACATTCCCACACCAACCTCCACGAAGAATATACTCAGTGCTATGACGTAGGCGACAGGCATATTCACGGACGTGCATCTTTATTATTTTTATATAGGCTTTCAGAATGCAGAAACGCAAGACGCGTCATGAACTTTTACTAGCTTGCTCACGCTTCTCTTTGAAATCAGGTACAACGATGAGAAATATAATAAAGACAATACCGATTATGGAATTATATGCTCCTATAACTTAAAGCACCTGTGCACCAAACGGACAACTTATGCACCGGGCCAAAGTAGGCCTCAAACAAGAGCTCCCGTGGACATCAACAAGACAAGAGTCAGTTGCTGATCCTACAGAATGAGCTTGGCGAAGCAACCAGCCAAGGTCGCAATGTTGCAAACCCACGTTCCAAGAGCAAATCATCAAAGGCACGATGTTGCAACCTCGCACTCCGCGCACCAACGTTAAAGTCACACCGACAAATTAAACCAGACGCACAGTAGAAAAACAATATTAATTGTGCAGAATTATGCCTCTTTCACGGTCCCTCCCCACGTGATCAAGCCGAACCTGACGAGATGCCAAACCCGGGAGAACAGAGGCGTCTGGATCCCTCGCTACGAGACACTGGCAGATACACTTGAAAGGCTCAATGGACATCTGCAACAGTGGGAACGGTACCCCGTCTAGCTATGAATAAGTCCTCACATTGTCTGCATGTACCCATAGTGAAACATTGTTGCAACTTACAGGTACACCGAGAGCTGGGAACGACGGTGGTCCCAGGCTGGGAAGCTCACGGGTGCACCAATCAGAACATGGGGCTCTTATCACTGACGCCAGCACATTTAGCCAATCCTCAGGAGCCTTCATGTAACAATTTTCATGTATCTAATTGTAGGGACAACCCAGATATACCACCTGACTACACCTTGTCCACTAATATCTTTCTCTATATGTGTGCTATACTAACCCTTTTTTGTTAACTTTCTGAAGTGACGCAAGTAGCGCGTCATAATACAGTAAAAAGGGCCTGCGAGCCCCACAATTGAGTGTGTGTCAGGACGAACGCGTGCGCTCCTTGACCCATCCCTGCCGTTTTGTCTAATAAACAGCAGAGTCACCTTGCTCCTTGTGTGCGTCTCATACTCTATCTCATCTTATCTGGGATACACACAGGAGGAGTTGGGGCCTCCCTGCCTGGAGGTCTGCGGACGGTCCGGCCGACCCCGGCAGAATTTCCCCCCGACAATACCCATGCAAGGAAACATTTTGGATTGTGGTCTATGGTCAGGTGTTTGCCTGAATGGGTGTGTTATGCTGCAGTGTTTGTGAGTCCAATCATTATATACTTACTGTTTGATTTGTTGTGGTTGTATGTACTTTTTTCATGACAGGGGTAATTGGAGCAGACATTGTTTCCTCAATCTCTGTTATAAAAAAAAAGAACACATGTTAGTGTAGGTAGTTTGTAATGAGTTATTGCATTGCATAGCAGACATTTCTGTACTTTTTCGACCCTCATAGTTAGTACTTTACAAGTACTAAAGTTCAAACCAGTGTACTTTGCAATTTGCTCAGTTCCTGTGTTTGTTCATGAAATCATTGGGTCTGTGGGAAAAAAAATCCATGTCAGATTAAAAAAAAAACCTTTCTACGTT
Source organism: Ambystoma mexicanum (assembly GCF_040938575.1). Classification (NCBI taxonomy): domain Eukaryota; kingdom Metazoa; phylum Chordata; class Amphibia; order Caudata; family Ambystomatidae; genus Ambystoma; species Ambystoma mexicanum. Next base: position 126,637,388 of record NC_090933.1, on the reverse strand, counting down.
ATGGGACAATATTTTCCTGTGGTTGATTTTGAGTAGGAGGAATTGAATAGGTGTACGGTTTTTGGTTTGGAAGTGGTGGTAGTATTGTTGCAATTAGATACCAGTTGGTGTATTCTAATTGTTTATTTCTTGTTGCATTTTAGTAGTATTTATTTATCTGTTTGCTTGTTGCAGATCTTTGGGGAAGTTAGATACCTGTTGGCGTATTCTAACTGTTTATTTTTTTGTTACATTTTTGCAGTATTCATTTATCTGTTTGGTTGTTGCAGAATCGTAGGGCAATTAGATACTTGTTGGCGCAATCTAACTGGTGATTGTTTTGGGGTTGGTGAGGGTATTTTTGTACGTAATAATTGTTGCAGGGTTTCCTTAGAAAAATGCATATTGACGTTTTCTGGTTGTAGTTTATGGATTTAAAGGCTATTGAGGAGATTTTGTTGATGTTCATACTCAGATTAGTGATTACATTTTAGTTTTAAAAATATTAAGTAAGTGTTTACAAGATTTGCTTGTAATCTCTCCTTTAGAGTAATGGTAGTATAATTACATTCAAACCATCCACAATTCTTTTCTATGTATGCAGTGTAGTGATCTGCATTGGTTGTGGCTCCTGCGTGGTAGATTATAGCTACTGTTATGAAAGTTTTCTTACCAAGTGATACTTGTCCATGTGTCAATCCAGTCAGCTTGCAGTTGTTTTTGGTACCATCTGCATTGTAACGTAAAAGCATTACTATTACGTATTCACTATGTAACTGTATTTGTAAGGTGGAACGATTATCGGAATTGCAGGTATGCCATGGTTTGCATTTTGCACAAGTTGCTGAAATGGAATTGATCGACAGTTAAGTATGGATACATACACACAGCGTTCCTTAGGGACTTGTTCCTGTGCCACATGGCTGCAGAGAGTGCATGTATGTTTCTACATGTATGAAATCTGGAAGACTTCATTTATAGGTATGTTTTTGTTTTCCATTACTTGTATTAAGTACATTAGACATTCTTGTGGATCTTCTTGTGTGTTTATATTGAATTTGACCATTCCAGCACAGTAGTCCAATTCCTGCCTTATTCCAGAAACACTGTAAGTGTTGTCAGGATTGTTGGTTGCATTTCTGTGAAGGACTAACATTTGCAAACACAATTGGTCTGTCCCATTTAAGTACATGTTTTCAACAATTGGTGGCAATTGGTATAGAATATTAATTGCTACATTTGCATAGCAATTTACACCAGTTGTATTTGAAAACTTGAATGGACCAGACAGTTTTGTGTCCAAGTTATTTGTTCGGAGTGCGCGTTGTTTCTTTGAAGAGGTAGTTGGTTTTGTTTGTGCACTAGATCCTTCTTTAGTTGTGGTTTTTGATGAAGTATTAGCTTCTTTTCATTTCTTTGGAGAAATTGCTTTGAGATCCTGCATAACTTGAGTCTGAAGTAGTTTTCTTTTACAAACTTTTGCTTTTTGAGGAACAGGATAGGGTTTGAGATGGGGGCGTAGAGTGCACACAGTCTATGTATTCTAGAATGCAAGGAATATCAGTGTTTACTTTACTTGCATCAAAGTTGACTAGAAATAGTCCATCAAGTGTACGTAAGCGTGATAGTGCTATATAGCTCGTGTCTTCTTTAGCCCTTTAACTGCCATGGGATTTCCCCCCCAGTGCCAAGGCCTTTTTTGGTGATTTTGGTTTGTCGCCATTCAATGCCTTCTAACGTTTTCTGCTTCATGAACCCCTTAAGTGCAAGGTATCTCGTCCTTGACAACAGGGAGGTAATCCCAAGGACGAGATAACTGGCCCTTGGCACTTTAGGGGTTAAACACTGTGCTACCAATATCTATCAATGCTTTATCTAGGGAAAGACCTTGGGCCTCATTACGACCCTGGCGGAGTGGGTTTACGCCAGCGTTATTCGCGGCGGACCCGTCCGCCCTACTACGAGTTCCCGTAGCGCCATGGAGCGTTTTCCGCCTGGTTTTTCCGGGCGGAGAAATCCATGGCGCTACGGGACCTTGTTGTTAATTACGCCACCGTATTTTACGGTGGCGCAATTAACGCCTTCCCCACTCCCATTATACCCTATGGGGCAAAAATGGGAATGGGGAAGGGTAAAATGGAGAATGGGGATTTACCGCCCCGCCAAGGTCGGAATGAGGCGGTAAATCCGCCAACCCCCATGGCGCTATCGGCAGCTTTCCGCCGTGCTCCATGGTGCATATTGCGCCACGATTTCCGCCAGGGTCGTAATGAGGGCCCTTGTGATTTATGAATGGTGACAGCATATGCTGGAGATAGAGAAAATTGTTCTCTGCGTACATACATGTCTTTGAAAAGAAGGAATCGGGCTGTTGATCATCCTATCCTTTTAACCTCTGATAGTTTGTCAAAGTGAATATTGACAAACTGAATGTTGTCACATGGGTATGTTTGAAAGCCAACAACTGCACTAAGGGCTCCATTAACTAGTCCTTGCTACATGTCAAGGTTACGTTTAAGCATTACTCTACAGTTTGAAGATAATTTTAATATTTTCTCCAAACCAGCTGTGGTAAAGATAGAGTTTTCTAAGGTATTTAGTCGTGCTGTGGCTTGTTCACACATGGGTAGTGTCATACCGTGCACGTCCAGTTTGTCTGTGGAGCAAATTTCAACGATTGGTTGCATTTCTTTTTTCAACATTGTTTCATTGAATTGAGCACAGCTTGCAAGAGTTGGCATCAAGGACATACAGTTTACATGTTTGTGTACTAATTGTTCCATGACATCAGTAGCACATGAGTTATGGCCAGAGAGTGGATGGATGTGCCTGGTATTTAATACAGATTGTGCTTCTTGAGATAGTACACTAACTCTAATACTTTTAAAAATGTTGGCGTACGTGAGGTCTGCAGACTGACGCATGTTTTAAGATAATTCTTTGTATTGGAAATGTTGCCAAAGGTTGACATTTCCTATGCTGCCAAGAGTTTTACGGCATAGTTTGTGCCCTAAGGTTTTATAAATAGGTTCACCTTTAACTGGTGTTAAGTGAAGAAGATCTCCAAAAATAATAATGTGTTTTCCTCCAAAGAGTTCTTTCTCGTCTGTTTACAGGACCTCTTGTAATCTGAGGTGAATCAAGGCTAACATTAGGTTGGAAACCATGCTCACCTGATTGATTATCAGCATTTTCATTTGTTTCAAAACTCTGCGTAGTTCCATTGAAGGTTATGTAGAAAGTTTATAGTAGTCTAATTAGTTTTTTTGTTCTACTGGAAGGAGTAGTAATCAGTTTAAAGTGACATTGCCTATGTTGTAGGCAGCTAAACATGTGGGGGCAGTTACAACAGCTGACAGTTTGTTGTTTGTCAGTTGTTGGAGGAACTTGCTGATGATTTTGATTAAGAATATTTTGCCTGAACCAGCTTGAACACTCACGTATAGCAATATACGTTTGTAGTCTTGTTAGGTACAATTTTTAGTTTCATGCTGCATACCATGTTCAATTTGTTTTGTTATTTCTAGGAAAATGCTACGTTGCTCATTGTTTAGTTGTGATTTCAGTAGAGCAAAGTCTTCTGCAGATTGCTCACACTGACACATTTTCTACTTCAGTCATGGCTTATTCTTCTTCATTTTCTATCAGTGGCTGTCCACGTGGTTTTTGGCTTCCTGTTACAAAAGGTTGATTGCTTTCAGGAGTGTCTCCATTTAGTTGCGCTTGGAGTTCTTCTTGTTGCTGTTCATTGTGTAACATTGTTTTGTACTGCATAAAGTTTTCGCCTGTTGTAGTACTTTCATTTGCTTTGAAAGCATCTTCAAAGGAGTCATGGGTATCTAGTAATTCTTCCTATTTTCTCCATGGTTTGAAAAGTTGTAGTAGGGACATGTAATACAGTTCTTTATGTTGAGGAGTTTTTAATGACAATTGCGTATGATTAATTAAGCTTTGTTTGGTAAGTTTCACTAGGCTGCCTTCACAATTTTCCACTCTGTATCGACCTTTCTTCTCATCTGGTTTAATATTATTTTTGTATGTGAAGTTTTGAGCTACGTGGTATAGACACATGGTTTCCAACGTGGTACTCCTGTTTGGGTAGTATGTGTGTAGTAAGTTGTTTTTCAAAATGTCTTGGCTGCTGGGATAATTTTTGGCTATTGTTTCTATGTCTTCATATGATCTGAAAACTCTTTTTCTGGATTTAGCAGGACCAAGGCTTAGCCATACTATGTTTTCAGATTTCCCATACAAGGCAGCACTGGTTAAACGGTCTGCGGCTTTGTAGCAGCCACATTCTCTATAGGAGAGCATTTTTATGTCTAAGCTGTACAATTTCTGTGACAGTGTTTTGTCAGATGATATATCATCCCAGAGGTCTTTCAGCTCTGTTTTCTCTGCTTTGGTTAACTAGGCTGTAACATATCGTTCAACTACAGTGGAATTGTCTGCAATGCATTGCACATCTATATTTGCATTCCAGGGGAGGGCAATGATTGCATTGTAATCATTGATGTATTTTGATCCTTCTGTTCTTTTAATGCAATATGTGTTCTTATGTGATTTACCTTTGACACTATGGACCTCATTATGAGTGAGGCGGTAGGGGTTTAACAGCGCCGGTAAAGCTGCCGGCGCTGTTAAACCCCCAGTGCCACATTACGAGGTCCCCTTGCGGGACCCGCTCTGGACACCTGGTTTTACCAGACGTCCTTAGTGGGTCCCGCGAGCGGCTCAGTATGCTAACAACTGGCCCATCATTAACGGGCCCGTTGTTAGCATGCTCCCCATTCAAATTGAGCCCTATGTGGGCTCAAATAGGAATGGGGATGGTCCGGGTCTGGGTTCCCTGAATGGGGAAATACCAGGCTACCTCCAAACCCGTAATGAGGCCCCATGTCTCACTGAAGACATGAAGTTGTTCACTTGACCTGTTGTTGAAACTGGTCTAGGGAAACCAAAGCAGCACTTGGTGTAGTACTTCCCTTTGTTTTTATATTTATGATGATAATACTTTCCACATTTGTGTCTTTGAAATTGTAAAATGTGTGCATGTAGGTCACTATATGTAATTTGTGAAGGGATTTCACAAGTGACATATTTGTGAATGAACTGTAAAACAGTGGCATCACTGTCCTGACCAAATATAGGAGCATCTTTAATCCACAAAAGCATGTGGATGTGTGGTGCTCCTCTAGCTTGGTATTCTTTTCTCCAAAATAAGTGTTGCACTTCTCTGAGGGGAGGCATTGTTTTATTACAAATGGAGTGCAGCATAGCAATGAAGTGATGATGGAAATATCTTGATACATTTACAAGATCTAGGGAGCAGAGTTCTCTTGGTGTTTTCATATCTATATTTGTTTTATTTTTGTTTGCTATGCGTAGGAAATTGTGCAAATCTTCCCATGCATATTCTGTACAACTTAATGTCACAAACCAAGTGGGTGGGCCAAGGTTTCTTATCATACAGCATACATCTGCATGATGTTGGAACCAGTATTATTTTGTACCACACATGTTTGCTAAAAGATTTGTAATGTTTGATTGTAAATCTTTATCTTTTTCTTGAACTTTTGTAGTAATTGCTTAGCTGAAATATTTTCAAAATAGGTACCTGATTTCAATGTGTGTGTTACTCCATAGCATAGAGTTGCTAGTTCACTTTCAAAGAGAAGGTGGCATATGTATTCAACGTTTTGTCTGAATATGGGGTCTTCAGAATACATTTGTAAAGAGCGGTATTCTGATGCTGTTATTTGTGTAGGTCTTTCATTCTACCTTCCTCCTTTTCCAGTTGGAAAGAGTAGAGGAAAGGCTTGTGCTTCTACACTTTTTTCCCATATGCCGATTGGAGATCCTTTGGCTTGTCACATTTGGTAAGTGTCCAATGCATCATCTATGGTTTCTTTAGAGTGCAATGGGTGAATTGTATAATGGGCTAAAATATTGGATTATGTGGTAGGATCTAGAAGTTGAAATTGGCCAGTTCCTGATGATTCTTGAATTTTTTCAGTGGTTTCCCTCAGGTTTTCTTTAATGTTTATTTCTTTGTAGTATTGTTGTCTTTTAGTTATTGCAGGGCTTCTCTAACTTTATGTAAGTCCACTCGTTGCTGCTAATTTTTTTTGTCTTTTGTAGGTATGCCGTTTACTAGGACAATCAAAGATTGATCTGTTGGACGTTGCACTCCCAGAGTGTGTACATTTTCTTTGAGATCTAATGGCAAATAAACTACTTTGCCACAAATGCCTTTCAATAATTCAAAGGGAGGTAGTTTTGCTGTTTTTGGTTCAAGGCGTATTATTGCTTGAAATGGGTGCACTGTTTGAATTATGATGCTCTCATACAAGTTAAGTTGTTGCAGTGATTTTGGTAGTGGGAATAATTCCAAGTTATTAGTGATAGCACGTGAAGGTATTTGGTTGTTGTCAAGTTTTTCAGTGCAGTAACTGCAAAGCATTAAGGGGTTAGTAAATTCGTATTTGTTTTCTGCTATAGGATAAAAAGCTAATTGGAACCACTTGAAATCTTCATTGTCTTCTATTTTGTACATTATGTCTACAGTTTTTGTGCTATTCCTATAAAAGGTCCTGCGGCAATACACACACACATGGTTTGGTCTATTTCTTCGAGTAGTTCTTTGGCTGTGCCATGAAGAAGAATGTTATTTAAATTGGACAGTGCTAAAGCAGGACTTTTGGCATAGTAGAGTTTATGAACAAGATTTCTTACAGTTGAATGGTGTGTTCCTATTATTTTGATTTTGTGGAAAGGTGCTTTTGCAAATAGGTCCAGGAATGCAGGCTAATGAATGTCATTGTAGTCCTGTGTATTTTCGCACTGGACAGGAGTCCATAGTTTTTAATAGTTTTATTTTCAATTTGTCTTTGTCTTTCACATACTGATTGTGGAAGTGGCATAAAGATGTGAAGTATTTTTGCCATGTATACAGCCATTTGTATACTGGACGTATTGGTTCAGTGGAATGGAGAGTTGATACTAAGTTTTCTTGGGATATTTTTCTGAGCAGCGTTTCTTGTTCCATAATAGTATTGTTAGGTTTTTCATACCCTCGTCCACTGCTATGTAGGGCAATTGGGTTTCTTTGCTTTTGTTTGTATGCTTCTTCATTAAAACATGGTTCTGTGCTAGTGGTGTGACTCCACTCACCTCCACAGATGTTTGTAATCTTTGTTGATATTCCGTTTATTGAGAAGTCTTCTTTGTAGTTTAGTAGTTAGTTTTGTTAGTGGTTTCATTCAGTTTAAAACCAAAATAGCAGATGGGAGAAATGACAGTAAGCTTTTTTGCAAGTTATACAGGGTAAGTGGCAGTTACCCTGTTCATATGAATTTATACAAGAGTTGTACATTTACTGTGCACAAAATATTCATACCTGTAGTTTGTGTTCATGTATGTGGAAGTGCATGAATCTGCAATCAGAAATCTTGGATAGTTTTACAGTAGTTATTGCTGTTAGTGCTTTGTAATCATAGCAGAATTGTACTCAGAGTGATCAACAGTACATCTAAAGTGATGAACTGTGATGATGGAGTTAGATTTCGAGTTCTTGGATGTGATTGGTGGATGGTTGTGTAACTGCTTAACGGTAGCCAATGAGGGAATGGTGCAGAGAGTGAAGTGGAAAGGGTAGAAGGGCTTCTCCTGTGTTCTGGGGTCCATGGACACCGCGGCTGTTTGCGGACAGGGCGCGCTACATCCAGGGCATTACAGTATATCTGGCATGGAAATATGACATGGGGAATTAGCCAATCAGGTGTTGAAGTTGTTCTTTGCAGGAAGAGAGGGTGTGTGTGTAGTGAAGATGGCAGAGGTGAAGAAAGTGAGGGTGTTGGTTGGAGAGGTATGCTATGTTTAAACATAAGACTGACAGTTTTGGTTTTGAAGGAGTGGAGGTTTGTTTTCTGGTCCACTGTGTCTGTTTCCAATATGCAGGCAGTGGTTGGAGCTTGTGAATCTTTCTCCATGTGGAAGAGTCCAGATGTAGTGGTACTGCATTGGGGTGGTGTCCATTTGGGATACATCAGTGCGCCTAGTTTGTTGAGTACTCTTGAAAACTTGGTTCAGGAAGTGATGGAGGTTGTTCCAAATGGGAAGGTGATTTTTTCTGAAATATTGCTTAGGGTACTATGGGACAATTCTAATGTTTTCTGTCCCCAGCAAAATGGTGCAAGGTGTTTGGTGAACAGAGGGATGCATGCTTTCTTGTTGAGAAGTGGAATGTTGTCTTGTAACAATGACAATATTTATTTTGTTAATGGTGACTATTTTAAAGCAGATGGCATTTCTTTATATTAGGAAATGCTATGTTATTTCTAAATATAAGGAGTGCTCTACATAGGATAATGTGAAGACATCAGGAAGAAAATAAGTGAAAAAAACAAAAATAACAAAATGAAAGCTGTTTTTTTATAAGCACTTTCCTCCAAAAAAACAAAAAAGGGCTCTTTTCAGAGCCAACCTCAGAGGGGAAGTGGGGCACACTATTCAAATTTTCATTCCTCACTCTCATATTTTACGATTTGTCCACAGACACTGCGGTTGTCCGCGGACATTGCGTATTACATACATGGATTTTGAGGCTGAGAGGCATGCAAATGAGACTGTGCAGGGCAAGCGATTGGTCAATACGTTTTACTGGGTGTGATGTGTAAGGAGAGACTTTGACAGAAAGTCTGTTTCTGAGAGGAGAGCAGATAGCTATGGCTGTGTTTTTCAGATTGCTGGATTTTGGGTGACTTGTGGATAAATTGGTTGGCGGTGCATGCAGATCGATGTGGAGTGGCTGCACATCTTGGATTCCCTCATGTGGATGTGCACTGGCATGGAGTGCGTGGAATTAAGTGGCTGGATTTGGGTTCCTCTTTGTGCTACTTTGGTGACACAGCATCATCCAGACATTATTTGTATTCATTGTGGAGGGAACAGTTTAGGACATGTCTCTGTAATCTCTTTGCAATTTGCAATAAAAGAAGGAGTTAGGAAAATCCTGGACATGTTTTCAAACTCCTGAGTAATTTTTTCTCGTATTGCGCAGAGACAAATGTGGCTGCGTTCTTCTTCATTTAGTCCACAAATGGAGTAAGTGAGGTGCAATGTTGGCATGTCCTCTTTCCACAATGAAAATATTATGTTTCCTAGTACACACATTTTTTGGAGAGATGGAGTACCTCTTACTTATGCTGGCAATCCGATTTTTCTGCAAAATATACAAAATGCATTGCAACCCTTTTTGGAATTATAGCAATCCTTTTTCCAGAAGGTGTTGTGCTACTTTGGTGACACAGCATCATCCAGACATTATTATTATTCATTGTGGAGGGAACAGTTTAGGACATGTCTCTGGAATCTCTTTGCAATTTGCAATAAAAGAAAGACTTAGGAAAGCCCTGGACATGTGTTCTGACTTGAGTGTCGTGTAGACCGATGAGTCCTCTGTCCCCAAGTGACGCACAGGGGAACTGAATAGAAACCCGCTGTGCGACCTTTGAGGCCACAGGTGGGAGATGTCTTCCCAGATCCACGGAGCCTCTGGAACACCGATGCTGCTGTCGAGAAGGAACGGGGTTAAGTACCAGGCAATCACAATACAGTCAGATAAACAAAAGGATCTAAAATGTCTTACCTATCTGGTGTAAGGGTAGCCCAGGTAACCTAGTAGAGAGGTTCGAGACTCAGATGATGCGGCGGTCCCTGGAATGGTAGAACCGCAGGTTAGCGTGGATGAAGGGTTAGCCACCTGTAGGAGAGAGGGCTTGACTTGAATCCCAAGAAGGGAAAGGGCGTAGAAGTTCAGCAAGGTAACCAGGGATGATCCAAAGACAAGTCGAGGTGAAGTCCAAATTCCGGCAACAGGTCAACAGTTCCAAGCAAAGGTACAAAAGGGGTGTCCGAGGGAGTCCGAGGTAGAGTTCCGTGATCAAGATAACAAGGAGCAAGTAGTAACGCCAAACAGGGTCTGAAGCCAGCTGAGAAGCAATGAGCGTTCTGTCTCTCAGACCTTTATACTGAGCGTCCCTGGGTCATGTGACTTCTCTGGGTCATGTGACGTCCACCAAGATCACGTGAGGAACGCCACAGTGTATCACATGACCGACGTGAAGAGGAAACGCCGCCCCTTCTGCTATATGTCCTCCAAGGCAATTGCCAATGCAGAAAGGGTTGTATTCGAGCCCGTACACTAAAGCTGGTACGGAGTTTTCGGTTCTGTGGGTTCACCGAATCACATGAGCCTCGAAGCTTGGGAGGGGAAGCTGGGGGAATGTGAGCAGTGTTCTGATGTGTAGTGGCCTGGTGTGCAGAGGATCGCCTAACAACATGTTTCCAAACTCCTGAGTAATTTTTTCTCGTATTGCGCAGAGGCAAATGTGGCTGCGTTCTTCTTCATTTAGTCCACAAATGGAGTAAGCGAGGCGCAATGTTGGCATGACCTCTTTCCACAATGAAAATATTATGTTTCATAGTACACACATTGTTTGGAGAGATGGAGTACCTCTTACTTATGCTGACAATCAGATTTTTCTGCAAAATGCATTGCGACCCTTTTTGGAATTATTGCAATCCTTTTTCCAGTAGGTGTTGTGCTACTTTGGTGACACAGCATCATCCAGACATTATTATTATTCATTTTGGAGGGAACAGTTTAGGACATGTCTCTGGAATCTCTTTGCAATTTACAATAAAAGAAGGACTTAGGAAAGTCCTGGACATGTTTCCAAACTCCTGAGTAATTTTTTATCGTATTACGCAGAGACAAATGTGGCTGCGTTCTTCTTCATTTGGTCCACAAATGGAGTAAGCGAGGCACAATGTTGGCATGTCCTCTTTCCACAATGAAAATATTATGTTTCGTAGAACACACATATTTTGGAGAGATGGTGTACCTCTTATGCTGGCAATCATATTTTTCTGCGAAATATACAAAATGCAATGCAAACCTTTTTGGAATTATAGCAATCCTTTTTCCAGTAGGTGTTGACCATTTGAAGTTTTTGAAACACAAAAAAACACCACAAAAAGGCTCTTTTCAGAGCCACCACTTCCACCCAGAGAAGAATGCAATGGTTTTGACAGTGCAGCACCCCAAAAATGTACATGTCCGCGGACTTCTAAAAATTCACAGGGCCCTGCAGCATTTCATTGGCACTTCTATTTTTAAACTTTGAAAGGCGGCTCTGAGCCTTTTTTTGTTGTTTTGTATTACTTTTTTCATTTTTTTAACAAGACACAAAAGGAAAGTAAGGGAAGGGAGGGTAAGGAAGGGCCACCAACCACAGGGATAAGAAAGGGCAGGTGGTGAGAGGAAGATGTAGGGTGGGCCTTAATCAGGTAAGTGGCAGTCCTTCTCATGCTCCCAGACCGTAGCCTCGAAAGCACTTTGAAGCATCTCCTCACCTGCAGAGCACTGCATCGCAGTACATACACAATACTGTGACCCTTGAAAGGTAAGGGTCTACTGTGTTGCATATGGCCTGCTAGGCAGCTTGAGGGATGCACTGCCCCAGAGGAGTGCCTCTTGTGGTGGCAGGAGCAGAAATGGAGAAATGCTGCAGAGGAACTCAACCTTCTAATTTTATCGCAGGGGACAACCCTCCAAATTGTCCCAGCATGGAACGACCTTAGGTGTCGCTTCATGGAGGTAGTACCGTAACAGTACAAACCTGGTTTGCCACGACTGAGCACCATCTGGCACTCAGTGCAGCGCACCTTGTTTGCACAAGCCTTGGGTACTCCTTCAAGAGTGGCAAACAACTTCCACACCCAAGATTCACGGGGGCTGCTAGTAGTAGTGACTTCCACTGCATCATCCTCGTTATCCTCTTCATCCATCTCTGCATCCTCACACCTGTTCCCCTCTCCAGGCCCTTTGGAAGATGGTGGCGGTGGAGGGGGCGGGGGTGGTGCTGAGGTAGAAGTAGCACCAGCAGCAGGAGAAGCCATGGATGCCATCTTCAAAGGTGTAAGGTTCCACCAGGATGTCAGAAAACTGCAGGACGAAAGAGCAATCCAGCAATGTGGAGCAGTGTCTGTCCTGGAAGTCCAAAAACAGAATGAGGAGCAGTTCTGGGGTGTGGCCTTTTATAGGGTTGGTGGGGAGCGCTTTGTGGACAGTCGTGCCATCCGTGGACACTTCAAACATCAATAAGGGCTCAAAGAGTTCCAAAAAGTATCCAGATCGCCAGGTGCACCATCTGGCACTCAGTGCAGCGCACCTTGTTTGCACAAGCCTTGGGTACTCCTTCAAGAGTGGCAAACAACTTCCACACCCAAGATTCACGGGGGCTGCTAGTAGTAGTGACTTCCACTGCATCATCCTCGTTATCCTCTTCATCCATCTCTGCATCCTCACACCTGTTCCCCTCTCCAGGCCCTTGGGAAGATGGTGGCGGTGGAGGGGGCGGGGGTGGTGCTGAGGTAGAAGTAGCACCAGCAGCAGGAGAAGCCATGGATGCCATCTTCAAAGGTGTAAGGTTCCACCAGGATGTCAGAAAACTGCAGGACGAAAGAGCAATCCAGCAATGTGGAGCAGTGTCTGTCCTGGAAGTCCAAAAACAGAATGAGGAGCAGTTCTGGGGTGTGGCCTTTTATAGGGTTGGTGGGGAGCGCTTTGTGGACAGTCGTGCCATCCGTGGACACTTCAAACATCAATAAGGGCTCAAAGAGTTCCAAAAAGTATCCAGATCGCCAGGTGCATGGTCTGGACCATGTGCTGGCGTGAGGTTTCACAGTAAAATACTTTGGATTGCTCAAAAAACAACTTTTTGTGTGTGCGGGGGCCAGGACTGTGTTCGCGAACAAGGACCCATGCATAGCATAGCGTGGGTGCGGTCACATGATGACGTCACGGACATGTTTACAAATGGATTAAAGGTGCAACATTACTTTGCGGACATGCGGACGGGTTATGTGTTCTACGGACACATTTACTCTGATTGCAGACAATACGTACAGGGGATATGTTCTTAGGACACCCTATTTTCACTAATAGCGGGCATGCGGACAGATTATGTGTCCTACGGCCATCCCCATTTTGATTATGGATAGTGCAAACAGGCATTTGGTCGATTGCGGACAGGCGGGCAGGTTATGTGTCCTACGGACACCTCCATTTTGATTGTTGTTGACATCCCGTACAGCCGCGCCGTCCGCGGACACCCTAACAGCCTTTTTTTTTTTAAACACAGAGAAATATAGTAGCAGTATACATAAAATGTTATTATTGTACAAAAATATAGAAATTCTGAAAGAGAGGGGGAATCAGAAATTGAGACAAATACAGACAAATACAGGGGAATTAGGGTTTTATACATGTTGGATGGTAAGGGAGGAAGGGATTGAAGTCTCATCATAACGTTTTTGTTGATGGGGATTTTTTAGGGATGGTTGACTGGGACATGGAGAAGGGGTACAGGTGCATGTGGGAAAGTGATATTGATTTTTTTTCTCCATAATATGGTTTTCTACAAAGTTTTTCAAAATAATGAAATTGGTCATTAATTGATCCATTTTTGTTCCAAACGCTGCAGATGATTTTCCACAGTATCTGTTTAAGTATTAATCTTATTTTCTGTATGTTCTGTTAAAAGAACATGTGTTAGGTACATATAAAATAATGTGTATTAATTGGCTTACTTTGAAAACAGCAGTGTCTACCATTAGTATCACTGTTTTCAATAATTTCATCATGGGAAATATTTTCTTCAAGCCACTGCAAAGTACTAGACATTTCTGTGTAAAAAAATATATATATATATTTTAGTGTATCCTACTACAGAAAGTTTATAAATATAGGAGTTAATGTAGTGTACTTACCAGTTTGTGTTTTAGTTTTCCTGTTCCTGCTATGTACGTGTGCTGTTGATATTTGTTATGCAGTTTCTGTATAAAGCATCAGTGAGGTAATTTTGTTGGAGGCATATGTTATTTGTTTTTGGTATCTTCCATTATGTTTCATATGCTATGTAATTGGACTAATGGTGTGTTACATATACAGTTTGCACTTCTTATTTATTTTAATGTGATTTATTTATATGCTGCTCTTTGAACATGTTCAGTGTGTTCATTGCATGATACAACAATGTCAGATACCCCCTGAGTTTTTGGACAGTGTTCATGTTGGCCGAGTCCGTTCACGGACTTGCACACGGACCGCAGATATCCCAAACACAAGCGTGGGGCAGGGGTTTCAGTATGTTGTATGGTATATCTATATAAACTAAGGGAATCCTAGTAAAAACCTATCAAATTCATGATATCTATAATCAGTGAAAAAAACTTTGTTAAAGTGATGTTATGGTTAAGTTGCACTACTAAAAACCTATGAAATTCAGTGAAAAAACTTTGTTAAAGGGACGTTATAGCTAAGTTGCGCTAATAAAAACCTATGAAATTCAGTGAAAAGACTTTGTTAAATGGACGTTATGGTTAAGTTGTGCTATTAAAAACCTATGGAATTCAGTAAAAAAACATTGTTAAAAGGACGTATGGTTACAAATTAAATAGAAAAAACCCTGAAATTCGCCAGTTATGGTAAGCTAAGCAACCATAACTCGCACCACCACCGTGCACTGCTAAGACTAATGCCCAGGACATCAACAATGACATCACAAATATCATTGAGTTGAGGGAGGTGCTGAGGGAGGTTCAGGGGGTCTCTCCCTGTACATATATGCAGTGAAATGCATAAAAAAGCAAATTCAGTATTTTCCGACTCCGAATTATTAATCTGACATAATCACATAGATCAGTGAGTATGAAAGACAACCCATTCCCTCTATTACTCTTTTTGAATTTCATTACACCTATCTTCAAATATACAATCATAGGCTTTGCAGAGTTAGTATACAATGATTCAGCGTATGCTGGATGTATCTATAAGAAAGAGAAAAAAAGTGGCATCCACATTCATGTCAAGTGGGTATTTAATAGTGTAACAAAATCTCAGTGCTAACATCACATAAAGCCCCCATCTGCCTGAAAGTAGGACTGAACACTCTGAGAGAGCAAGTAGTAAGGAACTACCAGGCCCCAAATAACTACGGCATTTGGACTGCATCTCCCAAGATGCATCAGGTTTGAAATCCAAAAACCAGAACGGATTCCAGAATGACTTTTATGGATTTAGAAAAGGAAAAGCATATGCTGTGGGGAATCCCTAGCACATCCAAAGAGATCCCCTTAGTCAACAGGTATGGAAACTTGAAGGGAAAAAACCTCCCCGAGCGGCAGTGCATTGTAAAGGAAAACAGTTTTCTCCTTCCTCTGCAGCTGCAGCATTAAGGGAGAGAAATACTTTCTATAGAACTCCACAGGAATGGGAACACTGAAGCACCAGCACCTTAGTTAGCCGTGCCGGTGCTTCAGTGATTTATTTGCTGGTAGGGGGCCTACCGGCAAACATGGAGTTAGCTGGTCCAGAGAAGGTTCCGGTAAGGTCCTTAATGGCACCTTATTTCTGGACCGGCTAACTTGTAATGAGTGCATATGACTCCCGTGTTCCCTCACAATTGGTTATGCTGGATTGGGCTGATGGGAGCTGTAGTCCAAAACATCTGGAGCGCCAAGGGTTGCAGACCATTCAGATAAGGTGTCTTTCACTTCACTCTTTCACAGGCCTTACAGAGAGATGGAACAGATCTGAGCCCTGCTTTTCTGGTGGGATTGAAAAAGTGTTCCTATTCTTGCTTTTGTTCTGAAAATATATAATATTGCACAAAATATTTTTGTTTCCCCCTTTGGCCATGTCCCTTTATTTCTGCAAATAAATATACTTCCAGTACTGTGATCCAGTACTCCAGAGCTCATTACTTATATAGAGATTGGCCATTCTGAACAAAATAGCACTGACAGGTTTTCCAAAATATGGATTACTGGTAGAAAAAAAGATTTAATTTACAACACATGTATTTTGAATTGATGAAACAATATTTTAATGATGGTTGGGTATATCTCCAAATTTTTTTTGAATATTTTATATAATTGTGATTGTATTTTTATGTGTGTATGTTTACTGATATATGAAATGAATTCAACTAAATACATCCATACAATGTTTTAGGAGTGAAAAAGTCGTCCATGTGTCGGAAGGGTGTTAGTCACCTCTGGCAAGCATGTTATGGATGGAAACTTGCACAAGTATGAAAATGACATTGAATCATTATTAGAATCTTATAAGGAACTGGTATTAGATTCAGATCAGCTTCCACGTAGTTCTTTTTGAATCAACATATTATTTCATGTAGATTTGCACAATTTATTGGGTGCTTCAAGCATGCCCATGTGAGAATGAGAGGAGTGTTGGGTTTGTTGACGCAGAGTTGACTATCAATGTTAAGTGTGAGTGTGTCGCGTGTGTAAGGGGTAAAAGTTGGTATACCCTGGTCCGGCTCTGCTGCTGTACGCCATGAGCAAGAAACAACATGTTTGTGTAGGCTGTGTGAATTAGAGCTCAGAGACGGTTGGGGCGTGATTTGAATGAATGTTCCATGTGTGTGTCAGTTACGGGCTGTGCTACCATGATTGAGGTGATTGGTCGCTGTCTCCATGTCTTAATGTAATGTAAAGGCCTCTAATAAACGTAATAAATAACCGGAAGAATGTCACCATTTGTCGTTTGTGCAGCTGTATCAGAATTTCTTCAGAAATGGGAGCCACCTATCAAGCCAAGGATATGGCAAAGGCTTTATTTAAAGCTGAAAAATGCAGATTACCCTCAAGAAGTTGTTTAGACAAAATAGAAATCAAGTTTAAAAAAAAAACCTTTGTGCATCAACAATGCCATAACCAAAGTAGAGTCCCTGCGGCGTCAGATCCAACCCGCGTAGGATGGACGGAACTGGCGCTGCAGGGTCATAAGAAAAGCAGACTTCAAAACCGTAAGTAGGGGGTTGGTGGGAAGATGTATTGGGGGCTGTGGGGATTTAAAGTTTTGCCAGATTTGGCCGTGGCAAAATTGTCTTCACAGCAAAATTGACCACAGTCAATTCGGCCGGGATCCCCTTGATCTCACGCTCCGGCCATCCTGCCGCAGTTGCTCTCGGGCATACCCTGTCTCACTCCTTACGCCATTCTTTTTGTTCAGGGCATCCTATGCGACTACCTTGCCTTTACTGTACCAGACACGCCAACTTCTGGATTTTAAACATGCACCCAAGTAGGCACGCGCTTTTTTGTAGCTCTTTTTGAAACAGTTGTGACCCACACAGTGGCAGCACCTAAGAGAAATGATACATGATGCAATGACATATATTTGCTTTAAGGAAGGGCCGCATTATCGTTTTTCCAGCCCCTTTGTCTCCTCCCTTTTCTACTCCCACCCCGTCCCCACCCTCGGTCTAGGTGTCTATACTTTAGCCACACCAAATGATGGCAATGCTCTGGACTACGAAAGAGCAATACTGATATGTTTAGCAATTGCTTGCAATCCAACTCGATTTTGAGCAGGTTTTGGCTGCATCACTTTGCAACATTGCAACGTGAGGTAGACTGATGCCCCTCTTGCAATGTTCTTTGTGTCTCCTCTGCAGGATCCCAAGCAGCCTGCTTTTGCTGCCCAATCTAGCGGCCAGCAGGAAGAGAAAATAGAACTTATGTGAATAAATCTCGTCCTGAAGAAGATGGTCTAAATCACCAGTCAGCATCGAAACTGGCCGGCCATACCTGTTGTGGCTCCACCACAACACAACAAGATATTCCCGATACTACTAGGGGGTACTCTGATAACTCACGAAGAACCTACACACCTACACAGTGCAGGTTCCCTCCATAGCAAGCCCCAGAGCTAGTGGGTTTTATGTGTTTTAAGCAAAGATATTGTGCTTTTTATTCCCAGCGATTGGGCAACCATTAGCATGCAGAGAATGCAGAGTCATCAGGGTAATTAAAGATGCTAAAATCCCGATGACCCCAGCCCACAGATGCTAATTGAAGTATTTTGGCTCAAAACTACGAGATCTAATACCCCTCTCGTAGGCACCTTCACCACCATTGGTTGCCTCCACCTCCCCCCTCCCTCCCCTTGTTAGGCTGTTGTTTTCAAAATTGAGTGTGATGTGCAAACAACCACATTTTTTGCAGAGAGTCAGGGACAGTCTCTTGACCTGTCCCTCTTAGATAGGCATTGGACCATCCGCTGTCTAGGGACAGGCACACCCCCCCTTAGAGACAGGGTGTTCTTCCCGAGGGCCAGAATAGCTCATCACCTTGTGTTCCCCCTGTGACTACTCCAAGCTGCCATAATCACCTATTTTGCCTTCAATTGCAAATATACCTTAGTTCTCCCAAGGAACTGTTCTTTTGTGTACCAGTGCTGTTCGTTACGGTTTGGGAAGGCAGTAGTACTTCCAGCTTCTTTAATCCTAATTAACCCTGTTGTTTTTCCTTGATATATTGCACAAAACATCTACGTTAGAGAAGCTTGTTTGCTGTTGAGTTAACAAAGACGAAGAGATGTTAAGAAATTTGTGCAGCTTAAAATTGGCCAAGATTGCCCATTTGTAGAAGTTGGTTGTTGCATTGTGCTTCTTAAGAAGTTTTTACTATTTTGCTACATTTGAGTGATCGAGTTGCTATTTAAGGGCATGGATTGTTTTCAAGTTGTGTAATGGATGTGGTTATTATGGTCAGGGTATAATGCATATAGCACCATAGGTCTTCTTGTCCATTTCTGTAAATATGGGATTATACCATTACTGCGCCTCCATCACTGCGACCTCCTAAAATAAAGACTTTTCTTTATTTCTATCTCCTTTCCACCAGATATATATGTGGGCGAAGGGGTAATGGTATATAATGCAAGCCGGGAGGGCTACGGAAGTGTCCCCTGCATATATATGTGGTGTAAAGGGGGGTAAAAAAAAATCACCAATTTCAGGGTCGCAGTGATGGGGTTGCACTAATCTTCTAGATTCGTAAATATACTCTTGTTCAGAAGAGAATTGCTGTAGCATTCCGGTGCTGGACTGCCCATGTGGGCGGCACAAAGACTGATATGCAAATGGATATTTCCCTTCTGTGAAGGGTATAGTGAGCTAAAGTGTGGCTGCGGACTCTCGAGTGGCTACCTTCCCAAAGAACAGGTCATTTAGCCGTGTTCGTTCTCGCAGACTATTTTTTCATCGTAAATATTAAGAATGTAGTGAGTCCTTTTTGATCACATGATGGTGTGTGCATCTTTTAAAGGATGTATGGTTGGCATATTCTCTGATTGAAATTCAGGTGTGTTTTATTGATTGCATTGCTTGAATGTTAGTTTAATGAGCTTACAGTTCAAAAAAACAGTGTGAAACAGCCAGCGAGCAACCCAGGTGCCTTGAATTGTCAGCATTAGAGAACCATCCCTCTGAAAAAAATACAGTCCAGGTGCATAGTGCCTCCTCCCCGTGTAATCCGAGTGGATGCGGGGTGCAAGGTCAACATTACTGTCGCCCATGCTGATGAGTTAGTTTGAGCTTCAAGGAGAGTAGGTGTCCGGGGAGGAACAGCAGGCGATGCAACATCATGTCCCACTCCAATGCGCTGCTCACCCGTTTCTGCCCATCTGAATCAGTGTTCTGTGGAGACCCAAGTAATCCTGTCTGAAGACAAGCCCGGTGGTCTAGGGGCTTGCTCCGCCATCCACTGAATGCCAATGAGATGCTAAGCCGAATGGAATCCCAGATGGGCAAAGCCATATTGCTCAAATTATCTGGAGGTGGAGTAGGCTTCGGGCTACATGGACTGCTCCCTGATACCATTAGGTTTGGCGCGCATTATAAATATATAAACGAACAAGCACTGGGGGATCTCAAGCCAGATTTCCGTTTCCACATTTCAGTCTCCACAATCACCTGGGCCAGAAACGTGACATTTCCAGACATCCCCATATGAAGGGACAAAAGAAACCTACAGGGCCTCCACATCTATTGCATTCTGGGGACTGAGATTGGGCAATGTTTCAGTATTTTGGTAACATATGTCCTAAACGGCAATTGCTTGAAACAGGCATTACAGGGCACTGGCTTGACATGCATACAGATGTGGCCCCACTCTGCATCAAAAGGTTCCTTTTGCAAGTCCCCTTCCCATCTGTGTCTAATTTTCGCTTCGTGTAGAGACTGGTCAGCTGTGCTGTATACAGGGAGGTGGCTGCATGAATACCACCTATCATCCCCAAAAATGGCTGTGAACATGTTTTACTCCTTCGGCTTTAACAGGAACCCGGGCCAGCTCTCACTTCCAACCCTTGCCAACCTAGCAAATTGCAGAAAGTGGCACTTGTTTATGCCATACTGAGTATACAGAGTCTTGGGAGACTCTTAACTCACAGAGCAGGGCTGCGGAGGATGTCCCTGAGGGAGAAGAAAACATTGAGAACGCCAAAAACAGAATGAGAAGAAGTCAGGTCTGGGACCCGAACCCACAAGAGAAGATCACTGCAAGTCATTTTCTTTGTGGCAGTACCTGGCAGGAAAGGGAACCAGGTCTGCCAAATCAAGTCAGTAGAGAAACTCAAGTCTGGGACCCACACCCACAAGAGAGAACTCCAAGTAATCTTTTGTGTGGCAGTACCTGGCAGGAGAGTGAACCAGGTCTGCCAGATCAAAGCAGTAGAAAAATACGGGGCTGAGGACCCGCACCCACATGAAGAGTAGAAATCATCTTTCTCACAGCAGTACTTGGCAGGGAAGTGACCAAGTCTGCCCCAGTCTGGAGACGGGGAAAACTGGGCCTGGGGCCCTCGAAAGGAAAGACTGAAAGTGTTGAACTGTGAAACCAAAGTGAAAGATAGGCCAGGGTAAGGGAGCCATTCCTCTTGGTGGTGTTGAACTGTGCCACCAACTGAAAAGAGACCAGGGGAAGGGAGTCAGTCCCCCTTGTATCAAACTCCAAAACCAAGATACCGGGAGAAGGGAGTAATTCTCCTGATAACCAGGACCAGGGGAAGGGAGTCACCTCCCCCTCGTTGTGTTGACCTATAAAATCCAGATACAAGGTGAAGGGTGTCATTCTCCTGGTAACCAAAGCTGAAAAGACTTCCTCATACAAAGTGTTAAAGGATAAGCAGAGTGCCTGCTAAAGAAAGGTGCTGGAACTTTGTATTTTGGGTTGGAGGACAATTTGGACTGAATGAAGGAAGCCATTCCCCTAAAACAAAGACAACACCTGGAAGTGAATTTTTATCCCCAGTTCAGAAGAAGGGAGACATTTTTCTGGACCAAGAAGGTCAACTTTACCTTTAGTTTAATATTAAGTGTAAGGACAGGAAGTAAGGTTTTTGACACAGGATGGTGGACTATTGATTTACATGGACATTCTGACGGAACCCTTAGTGTTTTAGTTGAGCCTGAGAAGCCCCTCTTAGAGATAGGGAACATTTGGTTTCTCTTTATTTTCTTGAATAATATAAATCTGTAGCAATCACCATGCCACCTGTGTGTCAGCCTTCTTGTTTTGTAACTCACACTCTGCGCTAGCACTTTACTAACTAGTTCAGAATCAACATGCAATATAGCTAGCGCTCTATGTGAACAACAGTGAAGTGGGTCCTTGCCAAGTGTAAGTAATACCAAAATAACGGTCTCCCATATAAAATTGGTCACATGACCCTGTTGCATTGACACCACCAACATTGTGAGATCCATAACTCCTTCGTTGCTTAGGTCACCATGGCCTGTACTCAAAGTGCAATAATTTCATGCAAGCGAACAGCCACGAGATAGAAAGAGGGTTCCAGACTACGTCCTGAAGGAAGTGAGGAAATAAGTGAATCCCTTATCACGTGATATTTTGAACTAACCCAATGTAATGGAGCACCTTTTAACTTTTATATCCCACCTAGAAACCATAGGAGCTTCTCTCTAGTCGTAACCATTGTGACAAGCCAAATAAAGCTGACAAAACTTAAGCCTGACAAAACCTAAAGAAGATGTGGAGTTGTATGCCACAACATACAACTCAGCCAGAACACGTTAATGTTAATGTGAATGTTAAAGGATATTTATACCGTGCACTATCACCACCGGAGTGGTCCCCTGGTGCTCTGGCAGCACTGAAAAGGGAAGGGGGCGGGGGTGAGTTAGTGGGAGTAAGCGAGAAAAGTGCAAGAGAGCAGTGATGTGCCATTGGCAGCCCCCACCTCGTTAGCACTGTTCGCTGGGCTTGGGGTGTTTTCCGCTCGGTAGCCATCGTGTGCTGTTGTGCGAGTCTATGCGTGGTTTGTTTTGTTGTTTCAGTGTAGTGAGGTTTGTGTGGATTGTTGTGTTATAGAGTTGTGGTTGTGTTTGGTTAGAGTTTGAGCGGTGTATGCAGAGGGGTGAAATTGTTAGTGGCTTGATTAATTGGCATTGCTGCGTGGCAGCGAAGCACTAAACTTCCATATTCCCTCCAGGTGGTGTGCTCGAGCATCTGTGCGCCTCCATCCAGATTTGGCCTCCATCCAGATCCGGCACCGGCCGACACCCCCAGTCCCTTCCAAATATGACGCCCACCCTTATTCATAACCGTGTCCAAGTTTGGCCCTTGCCCACCTCAGTGAAATATGTCTGTATGCGGGGCAAGCAAGCGTTTGTGAGCCCATCCAAATCTGGCCCTGAATAGCATTCTCAATCCAGTCCATATGCGGCATCGGTCAACCAATGCTACTCCAACCAGATGTGGAAGTGGTAGGTACTCACAGTCTTATCCAGCTGCTCATCCAGGCTATCGCTCACAGCCCCTTTGAAGCGTGGTGCATGCCAACTCTTGCAGCTATGTCCAAGCGCTGCCCTTGTCATCATTCACAACTCCGCATGCCTATGTCCACAGCTCAGTTCAGGTGTGGCAACTGCCTCACATTCACACAACTTTATCCAAGTATGGTACCTGGCACGTACTCTATCCAAGTATGGTAAAACGTGGCAGACTGTCCAACAGACATCTTCGATACTAGTGGAATGGCAGACAAATGATCTAGTACATGATTTGCTAATTCGGCACTTTGGCTTAAGGACAGACGCTTGGGATCTCACACCCCTACTTCGCTGCTTCCATCATCAGGATGTGCTATAATGTGGGAGGTCAAATCCACAGGACTGAGACAGTCTTTTGCTTCTGAGAAAGAGCCAAAAAAGTATGAGTTATCTTTTTAGAACATCTTAATTTTTGCAGTAATAAGGAACATAAACTTTAGGTTGTATTGTGGAAGCTTTTTGGTTTTACTTCCGGGGCAAGATTCTTGCCTTTTAAACAGCATGAATGCAGACAGGATGTATATCGAGAGGGCAGCATTGCCACATCTAACAGTGCTGTTGTTCTTGCTAAATCATAGAATCGCCTCCTTATCTTTGAAGATAATATCTTTTGGCAATTGGGGATCACCGGGGCGCACCCAAGGATGGATGGTCTCTTAGTTAGAGCCCTAGGTGCTCTCTTGATTGTGAAGAGCTGTGAGTACTGGGTTGGAACCATCGTCTACAGCATCAGTTTTTCCCAAATGAATGCAGAAGAAGGACCTTTCACTTCCTGTCGTAGTCATATAACCAGTGCTTAATTTGTGCTTGTGTTTGCTGGAGGGCAACACAGGCACACTTTTTGGGGGACCGGCACTCCTAAAGATTTAATTAATTTAATTTAAAACTCTGCATGCGCTGCGCGCTGTACATTTTCTTTCTTGCAACATGGGGTGGCCACGGCGGGCTGGCCCGGCTGCCACACAGGCGTGGAGGTGTATCTGACCCAGATGCCTGCAGTGCCTGCTGACGTGCAGCCTGCAGATCACGGTGGTCAGTCACACGGATGTAAGCGTGACGTGACTGACACCACCAGGCCCATGCGTGCCAGCCAGGAAGGGGGCGCAGACTCAGTGAGTCTGAAACCACACTTTGCGTTGGCTGGTGCCCACGGGCAGGCAGTGGGTGGCGCATGCAATCAGCACACACGGCAGCAGTCCAGTAGTCCTCCTGCTGCCTTGTCTATGACCCGGCGTCTCCTCAAGCTCCAGCTCCAGGCTTGGGCTGTGTATGCTCAACTCAAGGTGAGCTGAGTAAATGTAAATGTATAAGAGACTATTTTTAAGCGCTGTGCGGCTCCCTTTCTGGGCGTGCATTTGTTTGGTTTATGTGCAGTTGGGGGTGGATGAAGATGAGGGCTGGCCGGGTCAGGACGTCGCGAGACAGAAAGCAGCGTGCCTAATCTGCATCTCTTACTTAGCCTTCTGGGACGGTGCTTGTGAAATAAGGGCTGTGCTGTAGGGCTCAGGTGGAGAACCGCTATACCTTC
The DNA here is from genome assembly GCF_040938575.1 of Ambystoma mexicanum. Classification (NCBI taxonomy): domain Eukaryota; kingdom Metazoa; phylum Chordata; class Amphibia; order Caudata; family Ambystomatidae; genus Ambystoma; species Ambystoma mexicanum. The sequence goes on along the minus strand of NC_090933.1, from coordinate 126,613,151 downwards.
CCAAACCTGCTATTGAGTCACAGGTATATATGCACCCCTCAGATTGTACACTGTGAAATCCCCAACCCATGAGCGGGAGTGCATGTCTTCCTCGTGACTGCTCCACCAGCTGGCAGCCTGTGAACCCGTTGGCAGTCAGTGGAGTCGTCCTTCCCAGTTCCCTGCAGTCTTCCGCTAGTACTTGTAATATATAGAAAATGCGCACTTTTTGTCCCCAATCGGTACTCTCTCGCCTGCTGTGGTTGAGAAGCCCCAGAGTAATGTCCCATAATGTGAAAGGAGGGCTCTTGGCTGGGCAGGAATATGGCTGGTGGCTATGTGTTTACCTTGTCCCTCTGCAGGGTTCAAGATAAGTTTCCCAATGCATGGACATTACCACAGGTATTTCCTTGGTGTTATTGTCCTTAACGTGCGTCACGTGATGAAGCATATCCACGCACGAGGCATTAGCTCATCAGCATATGATTTCACTGCATTCATTTACCAAATTCGGACTGCCAAGCGCAACAAAGGGCATTAATAAATTATAATGGCCATCCAGCCATGGTCCTGGAAGGGAGAATCAGTATTGCAAAGATAGCTCGGGGTGTAACGTTGGTAGTGGAGTTTAATGAATGGGTTGCAGTCAAAAATATGTCATTGCTGAACAGGCCACAATCATAAGAGTACGAGCACAAAGAAGCTACAAAGAGTGGCAAGTTACGGCCTTGAAATGTATGGGTTGTGCAATGCCATGATACCAGGAGCAGAGGAGATAATCCAGCTCAGCGCTGGCGCAATTACGTAAAGGGAAGGCAGAATTGGGGGATTAGGGAGGAGCAGAAGTCAGGAGGGTAGCGAACATCAGGCATGGGTAGTTATCTAGCAGGAGGAGTTTAGCGAATAAGCAGTATGAGTACGCATCGACTCTCCAGCCGTGCACAGAGCATGGCACACTGAAGCGGCTGAATAATCAGAAAACCATGCAAAGCACTGTGAACGTATAGGGGGTTACAGGCAAATGCAACCATGGGCATGCAGGGGCCACATCGGAATGGGGGAGTACATCTTTAAAGGACTCAAAACACACAAAGGGTAGTGCTTCTAGGTTCTCTAGCATTTTAGCAAATGCATTATTACTTCGAGGACAGCGAGTATGGTCCAGACAAGTATGGTCTAAAGTGTGTTCAAAAGCACTGTTTTGGCTGTGGGGGCGCCGGAGCCAATAAACCTGCCATACCAATTGTTTTCCACCTTTAAAGCATTACTTCCTCAACCCATGTGTGCTCCTTCCCCATCCATCCCACTACTAGCTTGTGCCAGCAGTTGCTGCGGCGCTAAACATGGAGCAGCAGCAGGGGGATGGGCTGGCGGTGGGCCGATCTAGCACTGGGGCGAGCCGGGCCGCTACCGTGATGCCGTCGGGGCCGGCGTTGGCGAGCCAAGAATTTATGGGCCCTGGCATTTATTTTTTTTACAAATTAAGCACTGCCTATAACTCTTGCATTGCATTGTTATAAGAGACTTTCTGCATCATCTGCTCTTCTTTCAAAGATCTTTGTGTGACTAAGTCCGAGTGGATCAACAATATTTCAACGGTCACCTTGCCAATTTGCTATTCCAAAGTCATTCTGACTTCTCTGATGGCTTCTCTGATGGCTCCTCTGATGGCTTCTCTGATGGCTTCTCTGATGGCTCCTCTGATGGCTTCTCTGATGGCTTCTCTGATGGCTCCTCTGATGGCTCCTCTGATGGCTTCTCTGATGGCTTCTCTGATGGCTCCTCTGATGGCTTCTCTGATGGCTCCTCTGATGGCTTCTCTGATGGCTTCTCTGATGGCTTCTCTGATGGCTCCTCTGATGGCTCCTCTGATGGCTTCTCTGATGGCTCCTCTGATGGCTTCTCTGATGGCTTCTCTGATGGCTTCTCTGATGGCTCCTCTGATGGCTTCTCTGATGGCTTCTCTGATGGCTTCTCTGATGGCTGTATGAATAGAGCCCTTGTGAATAGAGCCGCTGCTGGCGACTTCATTTCTACTGTGTGAATTTGTATGGGTCAGCTGCTACAGGCTGCTGTAAGTGGTCCAGCATCAAGGGTTTGCTTGGGTTGGACTATTTTCTAGCAGTCATCTTTACTTATGTAGCAAAGTACACAGGTAGAACAGCCACTGGAGCAGATCTCTCCATGAGCCATTATTTAGAGTGGCATTTTACCCAATGCTTAGTGAGCTCCAAAAGAGTTCTATGAGAGGTAATTATCATCTGTCCAGGGGCCCTCCACCAACTCTAGGTGATGTCTGTCTCTTTCTATATCATTGCCAACAATTCATTGAATCCCGCCATGTGGAGGAAGCACACCCACTATAGTACAGCAGAATAAGGTGCTCACTAGGAGGAGATTAAGGCACTCTCCTGGACCGGGTCAATATTTTGTTCAGTTGCAGAATATGTTTCAGTGGCTATTATTTTCAAAACTTCCCACAGTTCAATTTGACATCCAGTATCAAGTAATGTGCATAGCCGCATATGACAGAGGGGCATGGGAGCAACACGCACATTGTCACCAGCTGACCTGCACTTCAAACATAACTTCTGTCTGTTTACCCGGGCTGACTCAGTAATGCCCATCATCAGGGAATCTAATGTAATATCAATGGTTCCAAACACATTTCAGCTGCCCCTCCTGAATCTCAGATGGTGATCATTGCCTTTCTGATCAGCGGCTAAGCACGTGAGAGGTATGCACTCACCTGCAGAGGCAGCATAGCAGTCCCGAACATTCTAATCATCTCTATGACCATCAGGCACAGCTGCTGGATGCTAAAGGCTGCCCTTATCTCCCTTTGGAGTCTGCATCCTTTAGCATCCAGCAGCCAGATTCATGGCAGTGCCCCACTCACCAGAACTTCCTGTTCCCACTAGCCTTCAGACCTAGTGTTCTGAGCTCCAGAAAGGAAAGTTCAGTTGCCTCTTTGTTTACAGAAAGGGCCTGATTGACTTGGTTGAATACAGGTTATGAGGTGCTGTTCGTAACTTACGGAGGACAAGCAAGTTGAGTGATGCTGATTGTAACTTGAGTGATGCTGATCGTAAATTGTGTGGAGCTGATCGTAACTTGCAGAAAGCATGCAAGTTACAAGTTCTCGTAACATGAATGCACCCCTGCGATTGTACGTACCGTCACCCGTATGATCGGCATTTTGTTCACTTGTTGTTTCCTATGGGCCTTTGCACTTTATGCCTGCTATCATGTGGCGTATGGGTCCTGGGATTTGCGTGTGATTTCTCGCGACACAATGTTCCGATTTTAAATCCATGAATACGGTCGTATTTGTGTTGGTATCGACGTGCAATTGCTTGGCCATGGACCGTCCCTCAACACGCCCTCATTTTCACGTGTTCTTCCTCATTGTGCATGTTCCGCCAGCTATTTGGGTTGCTGGTTAGGCCCAGCCCACAATCTGCTTGGAGTCTCATGCAAGGCGCTCATCCACGTGCAGAGATGTGCCGGGTCTGCGCGGAATCCACACAAGTCCTGGAAATGTCCAGCGCATTCGGTTCCGTGAATCGCTGAACGGGGATCTGCATGTAGATTGGCCGCAAATCCCTGATTTTCCATGCAAATATTTCCATGAATATATAAAAACTGTCCAATATTTCTATATTTTTTATCTGTGGTTTGCACCAAATTTCAGAGCCATATACCATCATCAGGGCCAATTTTTGTGGGAAATTTAACTATCTTCAGGGGCCATGTTCTGATTTAACTATCATTCGAAAAAAATGCTCCTGTGATCTTGTAGACTGGCTGAAGGCAAAACGTTCACAATGCACAAATAATAGATTTTTCTTCAAAGGTCATCTGATACTTCTACTAAAACGTCCATACAAGTATTCACCAGTTGGCTCTGAAAACTATTATGAAAGTACCCTCCAAATAGTCTTTAGAGTGTTTCAAAATAACAGCATGCTGACATGGCATGTAATATGTAATACATGCTCACTGGATTTGCTGGCACATGTTGAAACCGATCTTTGCCTGAATTTGGGCGTAATGCCACTAGCAGTCTTCTCATTGAGGGCAAATTGCAGGAGAATCAGGAACAAGCACAGTTCATTTTTATTTACCATTTCAAATCATTTTTCATAGGGTAAATAAGCGTATTTTCTCCAATAGAGATGACTTTGCCTTAGCTGAATGTGTTCTGCCAATAGTTTGACGGGAGTATTTCATCTCATTTGCATCACTCAGTGGTAGTGTATACTGCTTTGTACATTTGAGTTACCTTTTAATTCGCAATGGGAAGGGTGGGATTAAACTGGAGTGCCTGCTGATCTTTGACAAAACTGTTCTCAGCCCCAGTGTTCACTATCAGTGAATTTCTTGACATATTGAAACATCATTAATTATTATATGTAGTAATTGAGCAATATAGGTTTTTGGACTTACAACTAAACAGATTGTAAGCAATTGTATATCTGGTTCTCCAGTGCATGCTTATTTTATCACATTAAGAAATTTGCTTTATTATTATCATTATCATTATCATTTTTGAAACTGACTCCCTGACACTTAAATTGTTTGCTTTTTGCTACAGACTAACAATGCTGTGAGGTAAATTACTGTGATAGTACAGATGAAGGTTGTACCGGGTCTGGCCATCCCCCACCCATTCGCAAGCATGAACGAAAGTCCAAGCTGTGAAACGTTATGTAAACAGTTAGTAAAACACTAATGACCACACAGTCGCCATGAAGAGTAGAATAGGTTGTACGACACAAGTAGGGCGAGAAGAGGTGTGCATTCACAAAAGCAGGTAGGGAGAGGTTGCAGGATACACGGGCAGGGAATAATGAATGACGACATGCGAGACATGAAGAACACCAACATGGCAAAGAAAGAGCAGAAGTACCACCACTTCTCAGACCAAACCCAGCAAGGCCTCAATTCTGAAAAATGGCAGCTTAACACAAAAACTCCAGGCCTTGTTATGTTCAGACAGCAGTCCAAACACGAAAGTCAGTGTGCGAAGGGGAGTTCGGCGTAAAAGTACCAATCTCACCAGATAACGGTTCCCGGGGCACATCGTGTCATTATTATTTTAATTAGTTTCTACTGGTAGCAGCGAGAAAGCAGACGTATCTTTGAATGCCAGGTGCAAGTCGCTGCCGTGCCAAATGGTCCCATCATGAATAAACACATAGCACCCCATGTGGCCACTGAAGAAAGGCACACATATGTTAGGACAGGAGGAAATCCAATAAATTGTCAAACATGGTTTTAGCACAGCGCTCCCAAATCATGTGGTCAGAACAGTGACCATTTGTTCTATGTCCAATTAGATAGCACACCTACAGGTCTTATTGTGTATCTAGAGAGGGAGACAAGACCCCATGGCCACGAACATGGCTGGAACAGAGAGAGCCTCCACATGGGGACAAGAGGGGAGTAACTTTCAAGGTCGGCTCACAGTGGTTCACCCATCTCTCCTTCCCCACCACGTACCCTGGCACCACATAACAAAGCCAAGGTTGGATGAATAAATAATTAACCAATCAGATCCCTCTTCACTTTATTGACTTTTGTTGTAGAATGCCAATCAATGGCATGTTAGATTCAAAGGTATCATTTTTAGAAGGATGAACCTAGGAGGCATTAGTAGATTGTCAAGTGTTATTTATATATAACTACATGTTTTATATTGCACTAACCAATTAAATAAGTGAACCAAAGGTTTTATGATAATTACTAACCATGACATCAGCTATGACATTTTTCTAACTTAAAAGCATGTTGTTCCTAACTTCATTTTGAGATTGTCTTTTGTACGCTCTCCCGGCCGGTTGCATCCGAATAAAGCTAGGTTTTCTTGTGCACTTGCAGTTTCTCTGTTAATTGAGTTTTTCTCTTTATTGGTATACATGGGCCCAGCAAAACATTTGGAGGCACTGACGAGATTCCCAGAGTCTGGCAGAGGGTCGAGGACCCCTCGCCCTGTCCCTCTTGGACAGCGGAGTTGGCCTGCTGGGAGCGGTCTACTTGCTCACCTAAGAAGAGGTTATCAGGAGCCCAGTTTATGCAAGTCCTGCCCATTATCATGGGTGCCATGGTGGGCACAGGAGGCGGAGCAGGCAGATGCAGGAGACCCAACACTAATGGGCCTCAGCGCACTATTTCGTGAGTATACTTGTGTTTGATAAAATCGTTGGTGCAAATATTGGGCGAGGGAATTGTTGATTGTTGTTTTAAGCTTAAAGAATATTGTAGAGAGCGAGAAAATAGATACTTCCGAGGGTAGTTGGGGAAGAGCGTGAGGTAGGGCATAAAGCCCAACCTACTTTGGGGGACAGAAAAAGAGATAAAAGAGGAGATATCCCATATAAAGGTAAGACATCTCTGTAGAATATATTTATGTGATGATGATTATGTGTAGGGATTGTTTTGGTATATAATAGGATGGTAGAGGTGTTTTGTGTGTCGGTAGAGTAGCAGTTAGGATTTATTGGAGGTAAGTATGGAATAGATTGAGATTGTGTATTGTTGGTGTAATTTAGGAAGGACATTGTATTGACGTTGTGAAGAATTATAAGGGGGGGTGAGAAAAGGAAAGGCAAAGGAGAGGGAAAGTGTGTTGAAACAGTGATTATTGCATTTTTTGGCAGTTGAGTTTTACATTATCATAATGGTAGACACCCCCATTATTCATGTGTGTAAGGCGCTTCCCCAATATAAAGAAAATATCCTTAAATACCATGTACAATGGGTCAAATATATGGCTGGCAAGATGTTTCAGTCGTGACCTCAAGAAGGTATTAATTCAAAATATCTGCTCCAACATATGTACACGTACCTACACACCACACACAACGGAAGGAAATTACAAAACAGACTAAGCATACTCTAATTATGGAAGATGTTTCAGGAGGAGGAGCAGGTCAAAAAAGAACATATAGGTACAATAGAACAAGAAGGGTGTGTGCAGCCCACAGCTCCTCCTCTCCTCAACCATTTGCTCCATTCTCGACCATGCTAGGATTATACCCATTGAAAGCAGCTACCACAGGGTACAATAATCATTGCTTTGTGCCCCCTTAGGGGGAAGATGATATTGGGGACAAAGAAACAAAGAAACAAAGGTTGGCACAAAAAGCACATTAGCGATATAAGTAGAAAATTATAAAAGGCACAGTTTAGAAGTATAGCTAAAGGAAGTAAAATAAGAGTTGAAGGCGGTGAAATATATGAAGGGTGGGGCAAGAAGCAGCAGTTCCACCAGACAAAGGGGTGGGAGGTCAGATATTATTTATAATAGATGGACACAGCACCGAAAATGACAATGTGAAGGCCCAGAAAAGAGGGGGTGAGCAGGAGAGAAGAAGAGAATAGTATAGAAGGGAGGTTAATGATAGCATCAGAAGGAAGTTAATGGAGGACAGAGAAGGAGAAGAGAACATGAGGGAGATTTCTGACAGTGTTATCAGAAACATAATAGAAAGAGAAGTGTATGTGAGGGGAGGTTTAGGAGGTGTCAGCAATGAGGTGGTGGAAGAGATAGAGCGAGAGGAATAAGAGTGGGAAGATGAAGAAGAAGAAGAGGAAGAGGAGACAATGCAAGCTCCGCATGCAAGTGAGCTTGGAACACCAGAATATCCGCTAATAGATTTGTGGGATAATGAGTTAGGCCAGAGCGGGGGCCCATCGCTCCTAGCCGTTCTCCCAATAAACTCAGAAGGAAAATGCCATATGTAACCAGATTAAGGAAATTGCTAAGCCGACAAACTGGCCACATGGCAATAGCGTCAAAAAGGAAGAAGGGTGCAGTTGCGACCATACCCACAGTGGGGATGACACAATTACTGTTGCTCCTAAAGGGGAGGGGACTTGCTCAGTATATACCGTTGCCACGAACAGATAAGGAACATTTAATGACTAAATTACCATTATTGACAGCAGGGGCAAGAAAATGGATTTATGAGTTGGAGAAAAGGACGTCAGGGATGGCATTGGACTTAGGGTACATGAAGAGTTGATTTGCTTCGAGAATGGGAGAACAATCAGACGATGATTGGAAAAGGGCAGAGCATCCCAATATAATGGCACAAAATACGCACATGATGGTTCGCCTTTTAACTATTGCAGGGCGAATGTTTGGAGGGCATTAAGGGTACAATTCCCAGATACACCAGACTTGAGTGCGATTATGACATGTAAGATGAGGAGAGGTGAGGATCCAGCAGCATATATACAAGAAATACAAGAGACATGGGGTTTGGAAACAAGGGAATGTTGGGACCAAAATATGTGTTTCATCAAATTCTTGCCTGGGTCTTCCTGAAGAAGTGCAAAAACAGCTAAAGAAAATGTTAAGGATTGAGATGAAATAATGGCCTGAAATACAGTTGAATAATGTTCATTATTGCCAAATGAAACAAGAAAATGAAAGGAACAAAGTAGAAGAGCGGCAGAGAGAGGAAGCTAAATTGGTACAAAAGACATTTTCAGAGATAACGGTAGAAGGAGCAATAATACCGAATGTTGGGGGAGAAAATTATGAGCAAGAACATCAACAGCAGGAGGCAAGCGGATACTCAGGAGGGATAGGAGGAAGTAATTATTACCCAAAGGGGGAAAGGGTATGTACTAGGGGAAGAGGGTATGGGTGGTTTGGAGGTGGATATGGAGGAGGTTGTGTTGGAATGAGACCATGACTTGGAGGTTTTGGAGATTTTAGGGGACAATTCTGGAAGTGTGAGAAGACAGGGCATTATGCACGAGCATGTAGGAGCAGAGGGGCAATGAGTGGAGGATGGCAGCAATATGGCCAAAGAGGGGGACCTCTATTCCCCCCACCAATTACACACAGTCACATCACAGCAAGAGCAGGGCACATTTCAATAAATGCAGCAACAACCCTTTCCATAACATAACGAGCAGCCACAGATGCACCAGATACTGCAGCAGCAACACCAGATTGTACAGCAGACACCCCAGATACAGCAGCCACAAATGCAACAACAATCACTAAATCTATTACAAATGCAAACACAACGGTCCAGACAGTGGGACAGAAACATATTGCTTCATACTCCAGTGCCCATGACAGGGGGTGTGAAAGTGGTGGAAGGGAACCCCTTTACCAGAACAGGGAAGAGTATGTACCCTCAACAGGACAGTCCACAAAGAAGCTTGATGTGTGCAGTGCTATCAGTAACTACTGACCCAGAAGAGGAGCTCTGGCCGAGGGTGACAATAGGAGGGAGGATGTTTTCCTTTTTACTTGACACTGGAGCAACAAGATCTAGGGTCAGGAAGGGAGGAGTTCCACTGTCAGGAATAACAATGGACATACAAGGATTCTCGGGGGCTATCACAAAGGTTCCATTCACAGAAGTTACTTATAACGATGGGAGAAAATATGATGGCTGTGCCATTGCTGTATTCACGGAAAACACGGGTTAACTTATTGGTAAGAGATTTAATGAGTAAATTAAACATGACAATTTAATTCACTGAGGAAGGGTGTAATATGTTCAACATCAGGGATTCATTATGCAAATGCGTAAGAATTCATACAAACATTCGATAGTCAGAAAGAATTACGAGGGATGCCTTTAAATTCAGAATTATTCCTTTATGGAGTACAAGTATTGCTATGATGGCTCCTGCGAATACAGGATAAATTGCTACGATTCCCCACACAGTTTTTGGTCAGAGCAGTAGTAACCATGGGTGTGGCAGAATGGGAGATGATAACAATACAACAAGCAGCAGTGGTACAAGAGGACAGAGCAGTGTTACGTGGAACAGACAAGGAAGGTGTTAATTGCTGCACTGTAACAGCAATGGACTCAACACAGAGGTTGAGCAAAATGACAGATTATGTGCTATTTGAAGACAACGATACAGATGATGAGGTCGTTTTTAAGATTTGTATTCCATCACAGTTGCAAATACAGTACAGAGAAACACCTCTGGTAATATTGTTTATCAAAAAGGTACCATGTTTTAAGAAACATGATCTGCCAAATGTACTGAGTAAATTATGGTCTAAAGGCTCTTATCGTGTAGGCCTGCTGAAAGGGATTGGAGAGTTACAACTATAATTGAAGGAGGGGGCAATCTTACCCCGAATTGAACAGTATCCCATGTCAAAAGAGGCAGACAAAGGCATTTACTAAACGATTGCCACCTTGATGTGACAGGGTATCATTGTGCTATCTGAATCTCCATGCAACAGGACAGTGTACCCTGTGAAAAAAAGCAAAAGGAGGGCCTTGGAGATTTGTACAGGATTTACACCCTTTAACAACATTGTGGAGGTGGAATTTTCTATTGTGACCAACCTGGCTACACTTTTGTCCAACTTACCAGCTAATGCTACACACTTCATGGTCATTGACCTGAAGAACGCCTTCTTTTCCACACCATTCCACAAAGGTTCCCAATATCTCATAGTGTTAACATATTGTGGGATCTGGCTCCAATGCACAAGGCTTTGGCAGGGCTACTGTGAATCCTCCAGTGTCTTCAACAGGGTGCTACAGATGGACTTGGGAAATATACAGGAACTACTTGCAAATATACAGTATGTTGATGATTTGCTAGTGTGCAGCACTGCAGAGGAAGAGTGCAGAACAGACTTAGTGATGCTATTAACACTATTAGCTTAGAAAAGATACATGGTGGACAAGGAGAAATTGCAGTATTGCCAGGAATAATTACTATATTTGGGCCATATAATATCAAAGGAAGGGAGGAGGGTGACACTTGACAGAGCAGGGGCAGTTGCAAATACACCCCGTCCAGTGACAGTGAAAGAACTACAGCAATTCCTTGGGCTATGAAACTACTGTTGTGTGCGGGTCTTTGACTACAGCATGCACACTCAACCCCTTTTAGACAGATTAAAGGAATCAAAGAAAGACAAGAGCACCATAATGTGGACAGGCAAAATGATTGACTCATTTAAGGAACTGAAACAAGCCATACGTGCAGATCCCCTATTCAAAATACCAGATTACGAGGAAGAATTTGATCTATCATCTCATTCAAATGTATATGTGATGATGTCTGACCTCATGTAAAAAAACATCCATGGGGCACAAACCATTGGCGTGCTACAGTGGGATCTTGGATCCAGTGATAATAGGGCATTTGCCATGTGCACAAGCACTGGCTGCAGCAGCCTTTGGAATAGTTAAATCATCCACAATAATGATGGGCTGTGCAGTAATATTGAACATAGAGCATGCCCTGTTTGCCATTCTCCAAAAACCAAAGTCAACGGTCACTACACAGCGGGCATCTGGATATGAGGTTATACGTCTAATCCATCCATAAACATTGGCAGATGTCGCACAGTTGATCCTGCTAGATTGAGTTCTGAATCAGTGCAGGGGGAAGAATGGGTTCATGACTGTTCTACATGCACTGACATACGTGATGACGTACCCCCACTAAGAGAAACAAAGTTAGAGGGGGAGAGGTGGTCTTCATTGATGGTTCATCAATGATAGATCAGAGGACAGGACTGAGGGATTCAGGAGCAACAATGGTAAGGCGTAGGGGCAATGATTTTGATATTGGGACAATTGCCAGATTACCAGCGCATTTTCCAATGCAGGCAGCTGAGTTAGTAGCAATGATATTAGCACTTGAAATGCATGTGGACCAGGCAGTGATGATATATTCAGACTTCTCCTATGTGACATCTACTGTACACTAGGGACTAGCACGGTGGAGAAGGAGGGGCTTTCAACACGCAGATGGCACACCAGTATAGCATGCCCCATTACTAGAAAGATTACTAGATGCACTGGCATAATCCATGGCAGCTGCCATGGTGAAGTGCACAGATGATACTAAGGGCACAGACTTGATTTCCCATGGTAACGAAGCAGCAGATACAGAAGTAAAAATGGCAGCATATTTCCCACAAATATCCGAGATAACAATAGCTCCACACAAAATGATGCTCAAAACAATGGTAAAAGATGGCTATATTGCATTGCCATTGACACACATATTGGAATGGCAGGGACGTGCACCACAGACAGAACAGGTTCTATGGGAAGAGTAAGGCGGGGGTGTTCATTGTCCCCCACTGACCTGGTGTGGCAACAGAATAACACAGGGAAGCCTGTAATCCACTTTGAGTTACTTATGGTAGCGTTAGAAATACTGCACTACCCAGCGCACACAAAAAGCACTATGTGCGGCGGATATTTCAGAAGAATGGTTCATCCCCAACCTGCATGAGCATGTTGTACATTTTATTGTTAACTGTGTCACATGCCAACAGTATACCACTTGACATACCCTAAGAATGGTGAGAGAAGCAATACTCCACCCGAAAGGCCCATTTTGGCATTTTGATATAGATTATGTCAATAAGCTCCAAAGATGTAATGGATACTATAGTAAGCCCCTTTTCACGCTGGAGAGAAGCAGGACCATGCACAAATGCAGATGCCAAAGCGGCTGCTAAGTTCGTTGTATGTGAAGTGTTTCCCCACTGGGAAGTGTGCAAAGTGTTGCGATCAGATAATGGACTACACTTTGCAAATTAGTTATTTTCTGAAGTAACATCCCTACTTGTCATTAAACACAAACTTTGTTTGGCCCATTATCCCTAGGCCAATGGCGTTGAGGAACATCTCAACAGCATTTTGAAGGAATACATTGCAAAACTGCGAGATACGTTATATAAAATTTGGCTGCACTGCCTTCCCCTGGCATTCTTTGCCTTACGAAATCAACCATGCTCTGATCACCACCTTGTGCCCCACAAGGTGGTGACGGATAGACAAATGCATGTTCCTATTACTCCTTCCACACAGGCTCAACCAGATGTAGAAAGTTCAGCAACTGTGTTTTGTGAAGAATTGCTTGCTTGACTGCTACAACTAAATCACTGAACTTTATTTTTAAACAGGTCTAGGAACAACAAGGCGGCCTGGCAAAAACCAACAAAAATTAACAAGAGACAATAAATTCACAGGTTATAATTACACCGCTGCAGTTATTCCCAAATGTTTGCAATAGCATTCAAAAGTGGCACAAACCTCGATTCACTGCCCCCTATACTGTAGAATATGCCACACCCTTGTCTGCAAAAGTAAAAGGGATGAGGATGTGCTGCATATAACTGATGTTAAAAAATTCAATGGAACTGCATCCCTGTCAGAAGGAAAAACGGAAAAGTAACAAGAAGAAGTGACAAGCCATAGACGAGAGTGAGAGCTGACCAGCAATGTGAAATTTGACATCACACCATAGAAGAATGTATTTTTCAAGAGCAAGGAACACTGTGGCCCTCATTACGACCCTGGCGGAAAGTAACTGACATGACCGCCATAGCGTAAATAACGTTTCCGCCATTGCACGATGGAGTAAAGTTCGGCTAATTCCGACCCATCGGGCACGAGCATTACGCCATGGCGGAAGTGAAAAGTCGCGATGGCGGAAATGACCCCAAAACGCCCCTTACCGCCGTCGTACGCCGCACTAGGTGCAATTCCACCACCCATCTTAGCGGTCACCGTAATGAGCGGTCAGCGCAAATTACGGTCACCGTACATATACGGAAACTGAAGTAAAAACATGGGGCCGGAACGGGAAACAGCACGCCGTACACCTATAAAATCAGAATCCCAACACAACCATCAAAAATCCGACCCTGAGACACATCCCAACCCGTTAGCCACCCCAGTTAAAAAAATAAATATGGGAAAAGTTGCTAAAAAAGCGTGCAATCGCAAGCGGCAGGTCCACTTCTCCCATGAGGAACTCACCGTGCTCACAGAGACCCTCCAGGAGAATGCTGCCGTCGTCTTCTCGATGCAAATGACCAGGACGGCACTTGCGAACAAGAAGGCCATATGGGCCCTGGTGGCACAGCGGGTAAGTGCGGTGGGGACCGCACCCCGCAACCCACAGCAATGCAGAAAGCGATGGGACGACTTGCGGATACGCGTCCGGAGCATACTTTCTGCCAACCGAAACATTGCCACAGCTACCGGGGGAGGATCGGAATCACCCATCAAGTTGACCCCCTGGGAAGAAATCTGTGCCTCCACCATTGGAATGGAGAGCATAGAGGGAGTCGGAGGGATGGAGAAAGGAGTGCAGACATCCGAAGAATCAGGTAGATGGCCCAAATAAAACAATGCTAAATCCACAATGTCCAATCATGTGAAGTACCATGTGTCCCCATAGTGCAATAGAAAAACATGTCCAGGAGAACGTCCACATACATTGCCATGATAGCGCCCTTCAAAAGTCAGATTAAATACACAAATAAGTAAAAATCCTAAAAACACCCTCTACATGTGCAGCATGCACACCCTAACTGCAGGCTGCAAAATAACTGCATCCTCAATCCACATAAAAATGAGACCACCTCCAAGGCCCTGACCCAAATCACCCTCAGGTACCACCCCAATGCATGTGATACATTGCCATTCCAATTTCCACAGACCCATAAATAACGCTCGCCCTCCTTTACTCCACCACAGGGTCCGATTCAAACGACAAGCTTCAGGACACCCCTACCAGCACACCTGCAAAGAGGGCCAAGACCAACGGCCAAAGACCCTCCACCTCAGCTGCACGGATCAAGACACGGCAGCAGCACAAATCAAGTGGCAGCACACTGGAGGGGACTTCAACAGGCACCCCAGCAGCCAGCATGTCCACAACAGCAGCACCACAGGTCCCCCCAATGGATGCCACAGAAGGCACTGCTTCTGGTGGCAGCAGCACCATAGGTGACACTGCTTTCATGCCAGCATGCTCCGACACAGAAAACGGTGCTGTCGATGTAGGACCCATCCATGACCTGTCTCAATCCCCCTGTTTGTTTCATCCCGTACACCATGAGGAAACCACGCAGGGGCACCCACAAGACGACGACTGGCCAACCCCCACAAGGCCTGTGGCAAGGCAACATGAGGTGATCAGCCCCTCTGTGACACCACCGCAAATGGGCATGGCCCAGCAGAGGCAACAGTCCCTCGAGCAGATGATTGTGCAACAGCAGCAACTGGCCACGCTCCTCAAGGAGCATGCTGCTGAATGTGGGGGTTCTAAGGCAGCCATTGAAACATCTACTGAGACACTTAGGGCAGAAATGGAGCGAAGTATCGAGACACTAAGGGCACAAATGGAGGGAAGCACCGAGAGCCTGAGGGGACAAATGGAGAGAAGCACCGAGAGCCTGAGGGGGGAACTGCATGCGACGTCCAAAGACGTATGTGGTGAACTTGCCGCTGTGCGCCGTGTGCTCACTGAGCTCACACAAACCCTTAGGAACATGCATGGACGTGAGCAGGCAGAGACATCATCCGTTGCAAGTTCCGTCCAGGGCAGCCCCCAACGTAGATCTGGGAGGAACCTGCGCTCCACAGGCAGGGCTGCCCCTGATACCCGGAGAGGGGGCTTGCAATAGCGTCTGCCCACTGACAATGATCATCTTTGGACACTGGTGTTCGGGGGGGAGGTAGGAGGGTGGAGGGGGTGTGTTGGGCTTTTTTGGGTGGCGGGTCGATTGGGTGTGTAATATCATTTCACATTTGCTATACATTTCTTCATATTCATCCAATGAGATGTGTGGACATTGATCTTTGTGTACGAGGCCTATCTTGGCGTACAGTCCACATTGTGCATGTTCCAGACACACACAGTGCCACAAGTCCCGTGTCCATGTAACAGCCACCAGGCGTGAGTGCTAGAAGCATGCATCTATGAGATTCTGATGAATTTCACGGGCCTCCTGTGCCTCGCGGACTCCTTGAGGTGCTGCCACATCCCCACCCTCATCATGACCATCTTCAGGTGCTTGCAGTTCTGCGTCAGGGGGCATGGCCACATTTCTACGTACGCACATGTTGTGTAGCATGACACATGCCATGACCATCTTTGCAACCTTCTCATGGCGGTACAGGAGTGCCCCGCCAGACCTGCTGAGGCAGCGGAAACGAGCCTTCAGTAGGCCGAATGCCTGTTCTATGACTACACGGGTACG